>NC_140487.1:77632951-77957951 GCF_964271855.1 Acomys minous
TTCCATGACAGTCTCTC
This sequence comes from Acomys minous, assembly GCF_964271855.1. Taxonomy (NCBI): domain Eukaryota; kingdom Metazoa; phylum Chordata; class Mammalia; order Rodentia; family Muridae; genus Acomys; species Acomys minous. The sequence continues at coordinate 77,632,969 of NC_140487.1, forward strand.
TGTGCTAGCCTTGGCTGTCCTGGACTCACTCTGTAGACCAGGCTGGCCCCGAACTCAGTGATCTGCCTGCCTCTGCCTCTGAGTGCTTAGACTAAAGGCATGTGCCATCACACCCTGCTCAAAACACCAATTTTTGAAAGCACTGTTCTTGTACATGTATTTGTTTCAGAAGAAACACACTGTATAGCATTTCTCTTATTGCAAATAACCATTTCTAAGTAAAACTGAATACACTAAACAAACACACGTGTTAGCTTCTCTCACTAAATCCAAGCTTGTTTCACAGAAAACTGTGAGAAACGTTGATTTCACTAAGCACAGTCACTTACTCAGATCCTGTACAACTGCATTGGTTGGCAAAAGCTGTGAATTCTAAGACATCCTTCCTTAGAAAAAAACCTGTGTCTAACAAAAGTGAACACATGCAACACTCACATTAGTAAGTTGCTTCTTTAGTTTTAATACTGTCAGAAACACTCATTTCTGGAAGCACAATACTTGTACAAATTTGTTTCTGAAACAGAATGTAACTCATCTGTCTTAAAGCAAAGAAACCATTAATAAGGTAACCTGAATACACTAAAAAACACATGTGTAAGCTGGGCATGGTGGTGCACGCCTTTAATCCCAGCACTCGGGAGGCAGAGGCAGTTGGATCGCTGTGAGTTGGAGGCCAGCCTGGTCTACAAAGTGAGTCCAGGACAGCCAAGGCTAACACAGAGAGACCTTGTCTCGAAAACCAAAACCAAAACAAACCAAACCAAAACAAAACAAAAAAACAAAAAACAAACAAACAAAAACAAAAAAACATGGGTAAGCTTCTCTCATTAAATCGAAGTTTGTTTCTCTGAGAAAAGTGTGAGAAACATTGATTTCACTAAGCACAGTCACTTATTCAGAAACTGTACAACTGCATTGTTTGGCAAAAGCTGTGCCCTCTAAGACATCTTTCCTTAGGGGAGAAAAACTCATTTCTAAAAAAAGTGAACAGATGCCACACTCATGTAAGTAAGTTGCTTCTTTAGTTTGAAAGCTTGTAAAAACACTCATTTCTGAAAGCACAGTTCTTGTTAGGGTAAGTGTTAGTGTCAGGGTTAGGGTTTGCATTATGGTTATGGTTGTGGTTCAGGTCAGGGTTAGGGTTAGAGTTAGAGTTAGGGTTAGGGTGAGGGTCAGGGTTAGAGTCTATGTTAGGGTTAGAGTTAGGTTTCATTTCTAATGAAAGCAAAAACATGCAACACTCATGTTAGTAAGTTGCTTTTCAGTTTGAAAGCTTATAGAAACACTCACTTCTGAAAGCACAGTACTTGTTAGTGTTAGTGTTAGTGTTAGTGTTAGTGTTAGTGTTAGGGTTAGGGTTAGGGTCAGATTTAGGGTCCATGGTAGGATTAGGGTTAAGAATTCATTTCTAATGAAAGTGAATACATGCAATGCCAAGAGCCACCCTGTTAAGGGAGCTCACTAGGCATGTGGGCTGTTTAAGAGGTGATCTGGTGTTTGCAAGGTCTTGTACCACAATGGACCCCCAAACTGCTTCCAGCCTCTCACATGCTGTCAAGAGCCATTGATTTGGGGGACATCCAGTAGGCATGAGAGATCAAGGTCTGTATTGTGATGTACCCCAGAATTGCTTCCAACCTCTGACTACTCTGTCAATTGTGCACTGCTCCATCTCTCTAAAATCTGACATTGGAGCCAGGCATGGTGGTGCATGCCTTTAATCCCAGCACCCAGGGAGGCAGAGGCAGGTGGATCACTGTGAGTCTAAGGCCAGCTTGGTCTACAAAGTGAGTCCAGGACAGCAGGACTACATTCATGGCCAGCCTGGTCTACAAAGCAAGTCCAGGACAGCCAAGATTACACAGAGAAACCCTGTCTCAAAAAACCAAAAGTAATACATCTGGCATTGGTGTGAATTGTTATTTTCTGGGTACTGACCAGCTCTGATTGAGCAAACTTCCTAGAGGATCTTATTGAAGAAGTACTTTTTGTTATTCAGATGAATTAATCCCTGATTATGGAATTCCTAATTTGATTGATATAGTTTTAAAAGTTAAAGTTAGTTTATGGCTGCATTAAATACCTTTGTGGACCTCCAGATGCCTCACTGAGGATAAATTCGCAGCAGATTTGTGGCTTCAGACAAGTCCCCACTCCAGATGGCACCACACATCCTGGTATTTCACCATAAATATAGGCAAGTTTGTTTAAACTTCACATTAACCCAAGTGGAATGAAGTTACCTAGAGATGTCTGAATTTACTCTGTTTCTTAGAATGAAAGACAGATAAAATTATTGTCCTAAGTTCATAATGAACATAGTTGGATAATGTATAGTTAGGTCCATCCTAGTTCATAAGCCATATACACTTGTAAGTTTCAGACCCTATTAACCTTAGACCCTGTCAACCTTCATCATTCTGAACTCACTATGAACTTATGTAATGGATACATGGATGAGAAATGCTTAGCTTTAAAACATGTAACCTGTTATATTTTAGAATTTATTTGTTTTTGTGATGAATTATATTCTTTTGACTATGAGATAATTCCCTTTTCTCAGAAGTATAAGCATGGTCATCTCCAATAAATGGGACTTAAGTTGGGAAGCTTAACTTCAGTAGAAGTTAAGATGCCTGACTTTATCCACTTTTTCTCTTGAACCTTTCTCTTGAATGTATGTGTGGAGATTGGGAAACCATACTTCAGTTGATGTTGAGATGCTTAATTTCATCCACCCTTTCTCTTGAATGAATGTGTGTGAGTGGTTTAATTTCTATCTCTCTCTTATTTCTTACTTCTCACTAGATTTGCAAATAAGTTAGCAGACTCAGGGCTTTTTTACTTAAGCCAAAGTTTACACTAGGAGATCTCTACAAGGAGGCCTATCTACAGATCAAAGAGCCTCCTTTTACAACCCTTGTGCAGTTTCTAGCCAGAAGCCACTTTTACAGCCTCAGTCATAGGAAATTTGTGGTCCATTTAAATTCTCCTCCTTGGCCACAATACATCCAGTCCCTAGAGAAGAAACCTTGGGTTTGTTTTCCCCTTCCCTCCTTTCTCTTTCTATCCTGATCAGTTGCCTGAGCCATCAGCTCTGGCCACCCAAGAGATAAAGCAAACTGGAAGGGCATCTACATCCAGTCCCGGAGACCCTACCCTGGACCTCTTCAGAGCCCCAGCTGGGCAGTAACAATGCAACACTTGTGTTAGGAAGTTGCTTAATAGTTTGAATACTAGTAGAAACACTAATTTGTGAAAACACAGTACTTGTACAAATGTGTTTCTTTCTGACTTAAAGCAAAGAAACAGTTTCTAAGGAAAACAGAACACGCTAAACAAACACATGATTAAGCTTCTCTCACTATATCTAAGCTTGTTTCTTTGAGAAAAGTGTGAGAAACATTGATTTCACTAAGCACAGCCACCTATTCAGAACTTGTACAACTGTGTTGGTTGGCAAAAGCTGTGCATTCTAAGACATCAATCCTTGGGGGGGGGGGAAACATTTTTAGTGAAAATGAACACATGCAAAACTCATGTTAGTAAGTTGCTTTTTATCAAATGTACAGATAGATGGAGTTTCACTGATATTATTAAATGTACTCTTAAGAAAAAAGATAAAATAGACATAGATATTAAAAACCAGTTGAAGGAGACTAGAGGAAAAGATATGCCAATGACAGTGTTTACTATATGGAATGTACTCAGACAGGCATTAGGAGATGAGGGAGAACTGCCACATAATTCAGAGTCTAACCTCTTTTTCTCATGAAGGAACCCCTTTGTTGAAATCCCACCCAGGATCTAGGAACACTGTTTATTGTTCAGTAGAAGAGCACCAGGAAAGCAGTTCAGAAAAAGATAATGATGAATCAGGAGAGGAAAACTTAGCCTCAAAGGAAGAACTTGACTTGGAAATGGAAACTAAAATACACCATAACCCAAAGTGTTCTTCCTTGCAGAACTTGGTCATAAGCCACTGTCTAGGATTACCTAAAAGCATAAAAGGAAGACAAAAGGACCTATGGGATTTTCTGCTGCTGTTAAGCAGGCCCAATGACAGGGTGAACCACTAAGGTGCTTTCCTGTGATTATGAGAGATGATGAATGTGTCACACTTGACACGTTCAGGCCATGTTTCACAGTCGACACAGCCAGCCCATGCTTCAGACTCAACACTCTCAGCCCATGCTTCAGACTCAACACTCTCAGCCCATGCTTCACACTTGACATTTTCAGCCCATGTTTCACTCATGAAAATCAGCCAATACTTAGCACTCAACACAGTCAGCTCATGCTTCACACTTGACACTGTCACTCCATGCTTCAACTCAAAAGGTCCAGCTCAATCTTCACACTGGACACAGTCAGCCCATGCTTCACATTTGACAGAGGCAGACCATGCTTCACTTTAGACATGGTAAGCTCATGCTTCACACTTGACTCAGTCAGACCATGATTTACACTCGACAAGGTCATCCTGTGCTTCACACTCAACATGGTCAGGCCATGATTCACACTCAGCATGGTTATTCTATTTTTCCCACCCCATCTGGTCAGCCCATGCTTCAAACTTGACACAGTCAGCCCATGTGTCGCACTTGAAATGGCCAGCACATGCTTCACACTCTTAACAGTCAGCCCATGATTCTCATTCGACACACTTAGCACATGAATCACACTCAACACAGTTAGCTGATGCTTCAGACTCTTCATGGTCTGCCCTTGCTTCTTACTTTACACAGTCAGCCCATGCTTCATACTCAACCTGTTTACACCATGCTTAGCACTTGACCTAGTAGGCTCATGAAACACTTGATCTGGTTAGCCCATGTTGCACAGTCAACATAGTCAGGCCATGCTTCACACTCAACACAGTCAGCCCATATTTGATGTGATTAGCCCATGCTTCTCACTCCACCTGGTCACACTCTACACTGTCAGGCCATGATTTGTACTTGACATAATCAGCTTATGCTTCACACTCCATAGAGTTATCCCATGCATCACACTCAACACAGTCAGTCCATTCATCACACTCAACACAGTCAGTCCATTCATCACACTCAACACAGTCAGCCCATGCTTCATATTCAAAAGAGTCAGCCCAAGTTTCACACTTGACCTGGTCAGAACAAACTTCACACTTGATGTTGTCAGTCCATATTTCACACTTGACATGGCCAGCTGATGCTTCACATTCGACATGGTCAGCAGAAGTTTCACACTCAACACAGTCAGACCCTGCTTCACATTTGATGTGATTAGCCCATGTTTCTCATTCTACCCTGTCAGCCAATGCTTCACACTCTACACTGTCAGGCCATGATTTGTACTTGAAATTTTCAGCCCATGCTTCATACTCTGTAGAGTTATCCCATGACTCACAGTCAACACTCTCAGACCATGCTTCATACATGACAGAGTCAGTGATTGCTTCACATTCAACCTGGTTAGCCCATGCTTACACTTGACGTTGTCAGCCCTTGCTTCACCCATGAAAAATGACTCCATGCTTAACATGCAACACAGTCAGCCCATGCTTCATTGTCAGTCCATCCTTCAACTCCTAATGTCCAGCACAGGTTTCACACTGGACAGAATCAGCTCATGCTTCACACTTGACATAAGGAGACCATGCTTCACACTTGACATAGGGAGACCATGCTTCACACTTGACAAGGGCAACCCATGCTTCACACTTGACATAGTCAGAGCATGATGCACACCCAATCTGTTTAGCCCATGTTTCACCCTCAGCTTGGTCAGACCATGTTTTACACTTGATATGGTCAGACCATACTTCACATTTGATATGGTCAGTTCATATTTCACTCACTTTTTAGTGATCAGGGAGCTTAGTTTTAGTGAGAGAAGCTTACACATGTGTGTTTTGAGAATATTCAGTTTCCTATAGAAAGAGTGATTTTGCTTTCAAATACATGTATTACAGTGTGTTTCTTTCTGATCCAAGCCCATGTGTAGAAGTACTGTTCTTTAAAAAACTAACTGTCTTTACACATTTTCTGCCCAGAGAAGCAATTTACTAATGTAAGTGATTCATTTGTTCAATTTTGTTAGATTTTTTTTTTTAACCTAAGGAGTGATGCCTTAGAGAAAACTGCTTTTGCCTTTCTACACAGTTGTACAGCTTCTGAGTAAGTGATTGTGATTAGTGAAATAACTGTTTCCCTCACTTCTGAGTGAGCAGGGAGCTTAGTTTTAGTGATAGAAGCTCACACGTGTGTTTCGAGTGTATTCAGTTTTCCATAAAAATAGTGACTTCACTTTTTAAAAAGATGCATTAGAGTGTCTTTCTTCCTGAAATAAAATGATATGTAGAAGTACTGTGTTTACATGTTTTCTGACCAAAGAAGCAACTTGCTAATGTTAGTGATGCATATGTTAAATTTTGTTAGAAACGTGTTTTTTGCCTATGGAGTGGTTCCGTAGTTTACACTACTGTGCAGAGTTGTACAGGTTCTGAGTAAGTTACTGTGCTTAGTGAAATCACTGTTTCTCTCACTTTTTAGTGATCTGGGAGCTTGTTTTTAGTTTTTAAGCTCACACAGGTGTGTTTTGAGAGTATTCAGTTTTCCATAGAAACCGTGACTTTGCTTTGAAAAAACATGTGTTATAGTGTGTTTCTTCCTGAAACAAACCCATGTGTTGAAGTACTGTGCTTTCCAAAACTGACTGTGTTTATACATTTTCTGCCCAAAGAAGCAACTTACTAACATTAGTGATGCATTTGTTCAATTTTGTTAGAAACAGGTGTTTTTTTTTTCTCTAAAGCGTGATGTCTTAGAGTATACTACTTATGCCTACCAATGCAGTTGTACAGGTTCTGACTAAGTGACTGTGGTTAGTGAAATCACTGTTTCTCTCATTTTTAGTGATCAGGGAGCTTAGTTTTAGTGAGAGAAGTTCACATATGTGTGTTTTGAGTGTATTCAGTTTTTCATAGAAACAGTGACTTTGCTTTGAAAAACATGCTTTATAGTGTGATTCTTCCTGAAACAAACCCATGTGTAGAAATAATGTGCCTTCAAAAACTGACTGATTTTACACATTTTCTGACCAAAGAAGCAACTTATGAATGTTAGTGAATCATTTATTCTATTTCATTAGAAACTTTTTTCCCCCTAAGGAGTGATATTTTAGAGAACAATACTTTTGCCTATCCCCACACTTGTACCAGTTCTGAGTAAGTGACCATGCTTAATGAAATCACTGTTTCTCACACGTTTTTGCAGTCAGGGAAGCTTAGTATTAGTGAAAGAATCTTACATATTTATGTTTTGAGTATATTCAGTCTTTCATAGAAATAGTAGTTTGCTTTGAAAAATGCACATTGCTGTGTTCATTCCTGAAACAAACACATGTGTAGAAGTCCTGTGCTTTCAAAACTTTTTAAAACATGTTTTCTAACCAAAGAAACAAGTTAAAAATATTGGAGATGCCTTTGTTAAATTTCGTAAGAAATGTGTTTTTGTGTGTGTGTGTGTGTGTGTGTGTGTGTGTGTGTGTGTGTGTGTGTGTGTGTGCCTAAGGATTGATCCCTTAGAGTACACTACTTTAGCCTATCAACACAGCTGTTTAGGTTCCGAGTATGTGACTCTGCTTAGTAAAATCAGTGTTTCTCTCACTTTTCAGCAATCGGTGACTTTAGTTTTAGTGACATGAAGCTCACACATGTGCTTGTTCAGTGTGTTCAGTTTTCCATAGAAACAGTGACTTTGCTCTCAGGAACATGCATTACAGTGTTGTTTATTCCTTAAAAAAACACATGTGTAGAAGTACTGTGCTTTCAAAAATGACTGTTTTTCCCTTTTTCTAAACAGAGAAGCAAGTTACAAATGTCAGAGAATCATTTGATAAATTTCCTTAGAAATGGCTTTTTTGCCTAAGGAGTGATTCCTTAGAGTACACTACTTTTGCCTATTAATGCAGTCGTACAGGTTCTGAGTAAGTGACTGCTTAATAAAATCAGCATTTCTCTCACTTTTGAGGGAGCAGGGATCTTCATATTAGTGACAGAAGCTCACACATGTTTTTGTTCAGTGTGTTCAGTTTTCCATAGAAACAGTGACTTTGCTTTCAAGAACATGCATTACAGTTGTTTCTTCCTGAAACAAACACATATGTAGAAGCACTGTGCTTTCAAAAACTGTTTTTCCACATTTCATAACTGAAGATCCAAGTTACAAAATTCTGAGGTACATTTGTTCAATTTCATTAGAAACAGGTTTTTTGCCTAAGGAGTGATGCCTTAGAGTCCACTAGTTTTGCACATCAACACAGTTGTTCAGGTTCTGAGTATGTGGCTGTATTTAGTGAAATCAGCATTTCTGTCATGTTTTGGGGAGGAGGAATCTTAGTTTTATTGACAGAAGCTCACACATGTGTTTGTTCAGTCTGTTCAGTTTTCCATAGAAGCAGTGACTTTGACTTCAGAAACATGTGATACAGTGATGTTTCTTTCTGAAACAAACACATGTGTAGAAGCACTGTGCTTTCAAAAATGACTGTTCTCCCATGTTTTCTAACCACAGAAAAAAGTTACATACTTCAGAGATGCCTTTGTTCAATTTCATTAGAAATGGGTTTGTGTGTGTGTGTGTGTGTGTGTGTGTGTGTGTGTGTGTAAGGAGTGATGCCTTGGAGTACAGTACTTTTGCCTATCAGCAGTCTTACAGGTTCTGAGTATGTGTCTGTGTTTAGTGAGATCAGCATTTCTCTCACTTTTCAGGGAGCAGGGAACCTTAGTTTTAGTCACAGAAGCTCACACATGTGTTAGTTTAATGTGTTCAGTTTTCCACAGAAACATGCATTACAGTGTTGTTTCTTCCTGCAATAAACTCATGTGTAGAAGTACTGTGCTTTCAAAAATGACATTTTTTCCAAGTTTTTAACCAAGTAGACAAGTGGCAAAGTTCTGAGATGCATTTGTTCAATTTCATTTACCTAAGGAGTGATGTGTTAGAATACAGTACTTTTGCCTATCCATGCAGTTGTACCGGACTTAGTGAAATCACTGTTTCGCTCACTTTTTAGTAGTTAGGGATCTTAGCTTTACTGAGTGAAGCTCATATTGGTGTGTTTTGAGTGTATTCCATTTTTTACAATACTTCTACCCATGTGTGTGTAACGTATGTTTTTCAAGGCAAAGTCATTATTTCTGTGAAAATTGAATACACTAAAACCACACCTGTTTGAGCTTCTCTCACTAAAAGTAAGCTCCCTAATCAGTAAAAAGTGAGAGAAACAGTGATTTCACTAAGTCCAGTACAACTGCGTGGGTAGGCAAAAGTGTGTACTCTAAGGCATCCCCCATGAGGCAAAAATCCTAATGAAACTGAATAAATGTGTCGCTCATGTTAGGAAGTTGCCTCTTTGGTCAGAGAAATTGTAAAATCTGTGAGTTTTGAAGGGAAAGTACTTTACGCACTGGTGTGTTTCACAAAGAAACATAATGTAAATCGTATTTTTCAAGGCAAAGTCACTATTTCTGTGAAAAATTGCATACACTCAAAACACATCTGTGTGTGCTTCTCTCACTAAAACTAAGCTCTCTGACAACTAAAAAGTGACAGAAACAGTGATTTCACTATCCTGTACAACTGCATGGATAGGCAAAAGTCATGTACTCTAAGTCATACCACGCCCCCCCCCCCCCGTGGCAAAAATCCCCTGGCTAACGAAATTGAAGAAATGTATCACACACATTAGGAAGTTGATTCTTTCATCAGAAAACATGTAAAAACAGTCAGTTTTTAAAGGTGCAGTACTTCTATGCATGGGTGGGCTTTGGGAAGAAACACACAGTAATGCATGTTTTTCAAGGCCAAATCAGTATTTCTGTGAAAAACTGAATACACTCAAAACACAGCCGTGTGAGCTTCTCTCACTAAATGAGGCTCCCAGACCACTAAAAAGTGAGAGAAACAGTGATTTCACTAAGTCTGGAACAACTGGGTGGATAGGCAAAAGTAAGCATTCTAAGGCACCCCCCCCCCCCAGGCAAAAATCCTCTTTCTATCGAAATTGAACAGATGCATCACTCATGTTAGGAAGTTACTTCTTTGGTCAGAAAACGTGTGAAAACAGTCAGAGTTGCTATGGATACCTAACTCTGGAATGCTCAAGCAGGTGTCTACCTTTACAGCTGCTATAATTGCAGAAGAAATTCCAGAGAGAAAGGGAAGTTGTGAAAGATTTGGTTAGTCAGGAAAAAGTTCCCAGAACTGCTGCTCACAGGCAGCTGTCCTTTAATCTGATCTTACCACTGCTCCTCCAGAGGTCTCAGTGAGCACACAGTGGCTCACAACTATCTATAATGTGATCTAATGTCCTCCTCTGGTGTGTAGGCATACATGCAGACAACAGAGCACTGTATACATAATAATAAATAAATATTTTTTTAAAAAATTGAAAATAAACTGTTAAAATAATAATAATGACAGAAAAAAAAACCCTAGTTCAGAATCTTTCAGTAGCCAGGCAGTGATGGCACAAACCTTTCTTTAATCCCAGCACTCGGGAGGCAGAGACAGGTGGATCGTTGTGAGTTGAGGCCAGCCTCATCTATACAGCGAGTTCATGAAAGCCAAGACTACATAGAGAAACCCTGTCTCCAAAAACAAAAACCAAACCAAAACAAAAAAATTAGACCAAGGAGCAGCACCAGACTTCTGAGATGGTTCTTTTCATTTTATTTGCCTTTATTTTATTTTATTATTGTTTTCTTGTTTTGGTTTTTAAAAACAGGGTTACTCTGTGTAGCCTTGACTGTCCTGAACTTGCTTTTGTAGACCAGGCTGGCCTAGAACTCACAGCATCTGCCTGCCTCTGCCTACCAAGTGCTGGGATTAAAGGCGTGCACCACCACCACCAGGCCTTATTATTATTTTTTAAATGTGCGTCAGTCAGTATGAATGTGTCAGATCCCTTGGTAGTGGCGTTACCCACAGTTGTGAGCTGCCGTGTGGGTGTTGGGAATCCAACCCAGGTCCTTTGGAAGAGCCGACAGTGCTCCTCACCACTGATCCATCTCTCTAGTCCCATTTGCTTTGTCTTCATGCTCTCTTTCATTTGAATTCTGAGGTACCGCCACACAGAAAAAAAATTCTTCCAAAGTGATCTTTCCCATGTCTTCTCTGTTCTCTGTGTTTACTCTCTGTGCCTCCAGATGTCAGGGACTTAAATCCAATTCACATGGGGAGGGGGGGATGACTGCAGGTGTGGGGAGAGAGGAATTGTGTGGAGGCATTCTCCCCTGATCTAGAAAGTACCCTTTAAATAAAAATAAAAAAACCACTACAAGCACTCATTTGTTTTGGAATCTAATTTGTGGGGGAAAGAAATGTGTGGGTTCACATACAGGCTCAAACATAAACAGGAGACCACAGAGACCAAAAGACAGAGCAGCCAAGGCCTGTTCTCATCGTTCAGGGTACTATTTATGTGAAATGGGTTGGGGCCCTTCATAGTCCCCTCTACCATGACCTAGAAGTGACTGACTTAAGCTGACATCAGGAAGCAGTCCATTTCTGGAAGAGGAAAGAAAGGGGTGCTGGGAGTGAAGGAGGTAAGAAGGAAAAAAGGAAGGGGGTTGGTCAATAACCAGCCTCAGCATGTCAGGGTAGACTGAGGCAGTGGTCATAGATAGAGCCGATGACTGATCACTCAGCTGAGGTTTAAGTTTTTATTTTATTTTATTTTTTTTATTTTTCTGAGGGTGGGTACAAAGCTTAAATCTCTGGGCCAGAACTGCTTGTAGCCAGCAAAGAAAAGGACAGAAAAAAAGGAACAAATCACACAGACACACAGACACACACACACACACACACACACACACACACACACACACACTTAATGGATGAAACAAGAAAAACTCCAATAAGTGCAGTTACAAAGACAGAATCGGTTGTTTTTGATATTTATCTTTAAAGATGTGTATGTGCACGCACAGGGGTGTCTAAATCTTAAAAGTATCACACATCTGCTGAGTGTGGTGGCACACGCCTTTAATCCCAGCACTCGGGAGGCAGAGGCAGGCAGATTGCTGTAAATTTGGGGCCAGCCTGGTCTACAAAGTGAGTCCAGGACAGCCAAGGCTAACACAGAGAGACCCTGTCTCAAAAAGCCAAAAAAGAAAAAAGGGGGAAAAAAAAGAATCACATCTAAACTTTAACCAACCATTAGCTAGTTTACATCCTAGAGGTGCCCATCTACCCACGGAACATGCCAGATTTCCACTGAGTCATATCTTGCTCTCCTAAAAATGAGATCACAGGAGCAACACCAGACCTCCCTCTCAGCTGGCTCATTTCATTTTGTTTTTCTCTCCTTCTGTTTTAGATTGATTTCTGCATTAAGTGTGCAGTGTTCTGCCTGCATCTCCACCTGCAGGCCAGGAGAGGGCACCAGATCTTCTCATAGATGGTTATGAGCCACCATGTGGCTGCTGGGAATTGAACTCAATACCTTTGCAAGAGCAGCCAGTGCTCTTAACCCTTGAGGCATTTTTATTGTTATTGTTATTTATTTATTTTTGTGGTTTTTCGAGACAGGGTGTCTCTGTGCAACAGCTCTGTCTGTCCTGGAACTCACAGAGATCCACCTGCCTCTGGCTCCCAAGCGCTGGGAGTAAAGACATGCTCCACCATTTTATTTTTTCTTAATGCTCTTTTTTGTTTAAATGCTGAGGCACTGTCACACAGAAAAGAGTATACTTTATGAGAAAACTGCACCATCATCTGGATGCTGTGGCTCTCACTTTCAGATAAAAATAATGACATTGGTTTCTTTTTGTCTGTTGTTGTTTTGTTTTGTTTTTGTTGTTGGTGATGGGTTTTTGTTTTGTTTTGTTTTAAGACCAAGAAATGAAGGTCTGTAGAGATGACTCAGCAGTTAGTTAAGAGCACAGGCAGCTCTTCCAGAAGAGGTGAGTTCAATTTCTTTCATCCACATGGCAGCTCACAACTGTCTGTAACTCCAGTTCCAGGGAAATCTGACACCCTCCCACAGACATGCTCACGCCTTTAATCCCAGCACTCGGGAGGCAGAGGTAGGAGGATCTGTCTTGAAAAACAAAACAAAACAAACAAACAAACAAAGGGAAAAAAAGAAAGTAAGAAATTCTCAAACTGGAAAGGCGAAAGCAGGCTGATCTCTGTTTCCAGGCCAGATTAGCCTACAGTGAAAGTTGCAAAACAGCCATGCCTATTACAAACAAACCTGTCTTGTTTGTTTGGTTGGTTTTTTTGATACAGGTTTTCTCTGTGTAGCCTTGGCTGTCTTGGACTGTCTTTGTAGACCAGGCTGGCCTCAAACTAACAGAGATCCCCCTGCCTCTGCTTCCAGAGTGCTGGGATTGAAGGCCTATGTGTTTTTAACTCCCTGCTACTTTATTGTCCATTTAATTTGATGTCCATTTAATCTGTCTCTCTCTCTCTCTGTCTCTGTCTCTGTCTCTTTGTCTCTGTCTGTCTCTGTCTCTCTCTCTGTGTGTCTCTGTCTCTGTCCCCCTCTTTCTCTCTGTATAAATGACCATCCTTTATGATGCTCTTACAAACTGTAACTGAACCTTAGACTCTGATCAGTAACCAACCCAACCCCTCAGGCCACACAAAGTGAAAGTAGAATAAACAGAGAGCTGTGAAAACAGGGGAAACCTTCCTTCCCTAACAGGGAGGCCCAAGTGAAAGAGCAAAAGTGACCTGACTGACAAATCAGTTAGTGGCACCATTAGGAAAGGCAGCGTTGGGGGAGGGAGGCTCCTTTTGAACACTTCACCACTTGGGGTGACTCCTTTGTTGTATCTGCTGTTGCCGCCAATGCTGCCCACCCACCCACACCTTCTGTTCTCAGACTAAATACAGAGTTAGAGCAAATTAAAGCACCAGTCCAATGGTGCTGGAGATGATCTTCTCTTTCCAGCTGCTGGGTGCTGACACGACAGGCATGTATGGATTAAGTGCATGCAGTACTAAGAGGATGGAGCCCACGGCTTTGGAAGCACCCTAGGTTGTGGCTTCCCCTTCCCCTTCCTCTTCCCCCGCATGTAGGTAAAGGAGGTGGAACAATCATCCATGAGGCTTGCTGGCTCCCAGATAAAATTAAATCACAGGAAAAACTGACTCAGGTGCAAATCCCAGCCTCCACATGGCAGCTCACAATTGCCTGGAACTGCAGGTCCAGGGAAATCTGACACCCTCATGCAGACATACTTGCATGCAAAAACAAAACAAAAAAGACAGAAACAACAACAACAACAACCCGATGCACATAAAATCAAATAAATCATTTAAAAAAGAAGAAGAAATGAAATATGGATTTACAGAGAAAGAAATAAAGTAAAAGTAAAAAAACAAAAACCATATGGCCAGGGATCAGGAAGACCCTGCCTAAGGCAGAGCATCAATGAATTGATCATTTGAATTTTCATCTTATTAGTTGTAATTAAAACCTAAACTAAGGCCTAGTGTGGTGGCACACGCCTTTATCTCAGTGCACCAGAGGCAGAGGCAGGCTGATCGCTCTGAGTTTGAGGCCAGCCTGGTCTACAGAGAAACCCTGTTTTGAAAACAAAAACAAACAAACAAACAAATAAAAACAGAAACAAAAAGAAGCTGGTCGGTGGTGGCGCAAGCCTTTAATCCCAGCACTCAGGAGGCAGAGACAATCAGATCTTTGTCTACAACAGAGAAACCCTGTCTCAAACAAAACAAAACAAAAAACACTAAACAACAACAAAACAATGCACACACAGATAAATCAATCATTTGAAAGGGAAGATATGAAATATGGAGAGAGAGAGAGAGAGAGAGAGAGAGAGAGAGAGAGAGAGAGAGTAAAAAAACAAAAAACAGAAAAACAAAAACAAAGCAAAACAAAACCAAAAACTCAAAACAACAAAACTCAAAACCTTAGGGTCTGAGGGACCTTAAGGCAGAGCAGCAACAAATTGATCAGTTTATTTTTCATTATATTAGTTGTAATTAAAACCTGAGATAAGACCACCACGCCTCTAATCTCACCACTTGGGAGGCAGAGGCAAGAGGATTGCTGTGAGTTGGCGGCCAGCTTGGTCTCCAAAGCAAGGCCAAGACAGGCAAGGCTACATGAGAAACAATGTCTGGAAAACAAACAAACAAACAAACAAACAAAAAACTACAATTTCTTTAACTCCAAGAAAAGTTCTAGTTCCAAACTAAGTCAGTATACATGCAATCTCCAAGACAGACAGGAATACATAGAGAGACTCTGTCTCCAAAATAACTTAAACAGTATGTAAGTAGATAAGTAAGTAAGTAAGTAAGTAAGTAAGTAAGTAAGTAAGTAAGTAAATACATAGATGATAGATATATAGATAGATGATTACAGACACAGAGACACACAGACACACAAATTTATACCAATCCTCATAGTTCCCTCATTTGATCACAGCAGACTCAGGCAGCCTGGCCTAGAATGTTTATCAATAATTAGTATGGTTTCTATTTATTAGTAATGCAGCAGTGACTCTTTATATATATATGGAGATCTTGACTCAAAGAAATAACTGAAAGCTGGGTGGTAGTGGCTCACGGCTTTCTTTAATCCCAGCACTTGGAAAGCACAAGCAGGTGGATTGCTTTGAGTTAGTTCGAGGCCAGGCTGGTCTACAAAGTCAGTCCAGGACAGCCAAGGCTACACAGAGAAACTCCATCTTGAAAAACAAAAACAAAACAAAAAGAAATAACCAAAGAGGTGAACACAAAATTAAAAAATAAATGAATGAATGAATAAATAAGATCATGAACATAATTCATGTGTGATAAAACAGGGGCCACACAAGCACAGATGAAAGAAAGAAGGAAAGGAAGGAAGGAAGGAAGGAAGGAAGGAAGGATTAAATATCTCAGACTGTGGGCACAAAAAATACATGGGGTGGGGCGGTGGTAGAGAAGAAAGCAGCTCATTAGACAGGCCCTCAGTGTCCTGTCTCTGTGTTCCATGAACACTGAAATCTCTTACAACTCAGTGAATAGCAAAAAGAAAAAGAAAAAAGAAAAAAGAAAAAAGAAAGAAGAAAGGAAAGGAAAAAAATTCCCATCTATGCATGGATATAACCCGTCATTACCTTCTGATTTGTTTGATTCTTCAAGATTTCTATGGATGCACTGGTGTGAGACCAGGCATCTGTATGCTTATGTGTACCACGGTCTGACTTAGAAGTCAGAGATCTGCCTTCACAGTGATTGGATTAAAGCAATGAACCACCAGGACCAATTTGGTTCCTTGAATTTCGTAATTTTCATTTTGTATTCCTTCTCACTTTTTTATACTCTTTATCTCATATTTCTTCTTTAGTATGTCTTTAATTTTCAAATTCTCTCTCCCTCCCTCCTTCCCTCCTTCCCTCCCTCTCTCTCTGTCTCTCTCTCTCTGTCTCTCTCTCTCTGTCTCTCTCTCTCTCAGTGAGAGGGGTGTCCCAGCCTGCAGGATCTTTAATTGGTACCTGTGGAGGGGGCAGACAAGTGGGGAGACAGGAGATACAAAGAAATGAGGGCAAGTCTGGATTCTGATCAAGCCTCGTTTATTGAAAAAATTTCACAGAGTTTTTATAGGCACTCGGGAATGGGTATTTACGTAAGCGAAGTTGCTACGGATACCTAACTCTGGAATGCTCCAGCAGGTGTCTACCTTTACAGCTGCTCTAATCACAGAAGAGGGGGAAATTCCAGAGAGAAAGGGAAGTTGTAAAAGATGTGTTTTGTCAGGAAAAAGTTCCCAGAACTGCTGCTCGCAGGCAGCTGGCCTTTAATCTGATCTTACCAGTAGTCTTACTGGAAAAGCTAGTTTATAGCCAGAGAGGAGTAGCTCTTACTATGAGCTTGAGGGTCTTAGAAAGACTGTGCCCCACAATAAACTACAACAGGTGTCTAATTGCCGAACCACGGCATGATCACCTGGTTTCTGGTAAATGACAGACTGCTGGAGAAATAGGAACCTAGGCTCTGACAAGATGGAAGAACATTGGCCATATAGCCCGTCCCCAACAGAGGGGGAGTGCATGCCTGTGTGCGTGTCTTCCTTTCTCTCTCCTCCCCATCCCCCACCGTGTGGAATGTGATAGTCACAGTTCAAACAAAGCTTGGCTCTTGACATTGCCATAATGAAGCCCCCATGTGGATGGCATCTGACCTCACCGATATGGAAGCAGCAGCCCTGTCTTTTTGTTTTGTTTTGTTTCTTGGAGGAGGTTTTTTTCTGTGTGGCCTTGGCTGTTCTGGACTCACTTTGTAGACCAGGCTGGCCTGGAACTCACAGCGATCCACCTGCCTCTGCCTCCCAAGGGCTGGGATTAAAGGCATGTGGCACCATGCCCCACTAAATATTTAATTCTTTACTCAGCTATTTATAAAAGATAAACTAGTCCTTTATTTAGTGTAGTCTCCGTACTACACTAATACATAAATACATAGACGATAGATAGATACATACACACACACACACACACACACATAGATAGATAGATAGATTATAGACACACAGACAGACAAATGGAGACCAATGTTCATAGTTCTCTCATTTGATCACAGCAGAGTTAGGCAGCCTTGTCTAGGTAGTGCTGGCTAGTTACTAACATTTATTAGTCATCATTACTGATTTTATTTATTAGTAATGCAGCAGTGCTTTTTAACCAGTCCACAAAATCAGTATGATTGTATACCCAGCACGAGAGAGAGAGAGAGAGAGAGAGAGAGAGAGAGAGAGAGAGAGAGAGAGAGAGAGATCTTGACTCAAAGAAATAACCAAAAGCCAGGAGGTGGTGGTACACGGCTTTCTTTAATCCCAGCACTCAGGAAGCAGAGGCTGACAGACTGCTGTGAGTTCGAGGAATAGTCAAGAAATCTTAAAAAAGAAGAAAAAAAAAAAAGGAAAGAGGAAAAAAAACCCCAGTGAATTCTGAGACAATAAAGGCTACATAAAGAGACTGACAGCATCTATTAAAACAAAACAAAACAAAAACCAGCTGGACATGGTGGTGGCACACACCTTTAATCCCAGCACTCACTCCTGAGGCAGGGGCAGGCAGATCACTGAGTTTGAGGCCAGACTGGTCTACAAAGTGATTGCAGGACAGCCAAGGCTACTATGCAGAGAGACCCTGTCTAATGAGGGGCAGGGGTAGGGGGATGGGGAGGAGGGACTAGGGACCAAAAAAACAAATGAGCGTTTTCCTGTGACACCTGAAAATGGCTGACTTTCACATTGGCCATGGAGGCCTCTCCACCTCCAAGGAGAAACTAAGGTTTCACTGGAAGGTAATTAAGAGATAACAAGTTCAGTCACCCACCCTTTCTGACACAAGGTCAAAGGATGAGGGAGAGGTGATGACCTTGAACTAACTTCAGATACTTTTTCACTCAACCAAACTAGACAGCAAGATAAAACATTGAATTAGAGCCCGTCTGTGGTGGCCCACGGCTCTCATCCGGCACTTGGAGGCCAGAGGTTGGTGGGTCACTCTGAAGCCTGGCATTCAGAGAGGGTTCTGGAAAAGCCACGGCATATTATGTGTGTCCCTGCCTGACTCTAAATGTGAAGCGCTTCACTGCACAGAAAAGACTAACCAAAGCAAAATGACAGACTGGTCTGCAGAGCAAGTTGCAGAACAGCCAGGGTTGTTGCATTGAAACCCTAACCCTGAAAACAAGCAAACACCTAAACACAACATTCCTTGGGAGGCGGAGGAAAGTGAACCTCTGAGTCTGTGTCCAGTCTGGTCTACAGAGTGACTTCCAGGACAGCCATGACTACACAGAGGAACCCTTTATTTCACAGAAAACAGAAAACAAAACAGAAATCCAACACTTAGCTGGGTGTGGTGGAGCCCACCATTCATCCCAGCGCTCGGGAGGCAGAGGCAGGCAGGCTAAGCCTTGTGAATTCCAGGTAGACCAGCCTGGTCTACAGGGTGAGTCTGGGGCAGCCAAGGCCACACAGAGAGACCCTGTCTGGAACCCCAACCCCCCTCCCCCGCCTCCCCAGCCCGAAACAAAACAAAACAATTCCAACATTTGGCAGGCAGAAGACAGTGAATCGCTCAGTGTGAGTCCTGCCTGCTCTACAGAGTGAGTTCCAAGACAGCCAGGACTACTACACAGAGAAACCCTTGACTGCTGCACAGAAACAAAACAAAACGGAATTTCCAACACTGCAAATCTGGAAACAGGACAATCTCTGTTTCCAGCCCAAACTGGTCTACAGAGAAAGTTGCATGACAATCATGGTTATTACAAACAAACCCTGACTGAAAAACAAACTAACTAGCTAACTAACTAACAACCTATATGGAACCAAAACCCAAAGCTTATTTATCTGTCTGTTTGGTTTGGTTTTTCCAAGACCAGCCTGATCTAGGTAGTGCTCTCTAGAATGCTTCTTAAAAATTAATATAGATTCTTTTTAGTAATAATATTGATTCATTTTGTTAAGGCAGGTGGAGTCAAAAAACAGGCAAAACACTCAGACATAAAATAAGAGCTAGAGAAAGAGAAGGAAACTGTGGGGCTAATGGGATACAGGTCCAAGTTTCAATCACATTACAAAGAGAATGCCTTGGTGGGGCAATAAAAAATAAACTTAAAAAAAAAAGGAAGGGTTGGAGAGATGGCTCAGAAGTTAAGAGCTGTTCTTACAAAGGTCCTGAGTTCAATTCCCAGCAACCACATGTTGGCTCATAACACTCTAGTGAGATCTGGAGCCCTCTTCTAGCATGCTAACAGAATGCAGGCAAACAAAAACAAAAACAAAAACAAAAAACAAACCCTATAAATAATAGGTAAATCTTAAAAAAAAAAAAAAGAATCTTTTGGGCAGAAAACCCTGGATTTCTCAGCTGGAGCCATAAAAACGCAACCAATCAGAATTACCTGCTGCCTAATACTTCATAAATACTCTCATTACATAGTTAAAATTGCATGATGGGAAATGGTAAACAAATTTGTTCACCACAACCATACAAGGACTCTTTCCACATGGGTACCCATGGACCATCAGTGAAGTATACGTATGACTTGACTTAATGTTGTTTTACAAATGGCACAGGCCTAAAAAATGTGGAAATGATCAAGTGTTGTAAATAAAAGGGTGTTGTAGGATCCAAAATTTTTATGTAAAATAGCAATATAGCTTTATTTCCTTTTTTTTTTTTTTTTTTTTTTGCTTTTTGAGACAGGGTTTCTCTGTGTACCCTTGGCTGTCCTAGGATTAAACTCAGGTCCTTGGATTTAGCCTTTATGCTCTGAGCCATCTCACTAGTCCTGTACTTATTTTGTAAACCAGGCTGGCCTTGAACTCACAGAGCTCCGCCTGCCTCTGCCTCACGAGTGCTGGGATTATGCCAAGAGCCGCCCTGTTAAGGGAGCTCACTTGGCATGTGCACTGTCTAGGAGGTGATCTGGTGTTTGCAAGGCCTTATATCATGATGTACCCCCAAACTGCTTCCAGCCTCTGACATGCTGTTAGCAGCCATTGATTTGGTGAAGTCTAGGAGACATGAGAGATCTGTATCATGATGTGCCCCAGAATTGCTTCCAACCTCTGACTACCCTGTCAATTGTACACCACAGCATCTCTATAAAATCTGGCATTAGAGCCAGGCATGGTGGCGCATGCCTTTAATCCCAGCACCCAGGGAGGCAGAGGCAGGTGGATCACTGTGAGCCAGCTTGGTCTACAAAGTGAGTCCAGGACAGCCAGGACTACATTCATGGCCATCTCTGTCTACAAAGAGAGTCCAGGATAGCCAAAATTACACAGAGAAACCCTGTCCCGAAAAACCAAAAGTAAATAATCTGGCGTTGGTGTGTATTGTTGTTTTCTGGGTACTGACCAGCTCTGATTGAGCAAACTTCCTAGAGGATCTTATTGAGGATGTACTATTTGTTATTCAGATGAATTAATCCCTGATTATGGAATTCCGGTTTTTGAGAGAGAAGAGGTGCTTGTGGTGAGGATGACTGATGTCATCAAGTAGCTGCAGACCAAGGCACAGATCAGATACACTAAATTATTCCTTCCACAAGGTGGCGCCCCACACCTGGTAATGCACATCCTCATTTCTTCAGGTGAATCGCGTGACCACCTTTGGCCAGAAGAGGTCACAGTAACATCACTCTTCTGTTTCCACTACCATGCCCTACAAAGTGAACGCCCCAGAACATAGTTCTGGTTAGAATGGAGAAAAGTAGTATTTTAATTCCTGTCACTAGTAAAAATTGCGAGTTGACAAGGAGCCCTGTTCTACCATACAATATTATACTGGAAGTTTTTGTTGATACTTACTAATATATAAAAGTGTAATGCTAAAAGAGCCAGAGGTAAATCATTTTTATGTGCAGATAGTATGATAACATTTATGAAAGTACCAAGATCATTGAAAATGCCATTATCAACACAAAGAACAATTTCAAGCTGATTGACCATTAATTATTATACATAAATTTTGTAGAAAAAAATCAAAGCAAAAGTATATGCTAATGAGTATTGTTCAAAAAGACTTTAAGGACTTTTTCTTTTTAAATTTTATTTTCATTTATACTCTGTGTGTGTGTTTCTACATTTCGGACAGATGTGTAAAAGTATGAAAGCCTGTATGACATGAACAAAGTAAAAATGTCCTGAGGGATAAAGAGAAATAATAGAGGAGAAGAGGAAAGGGAGAATAGCAGCATTGTGTGGGTGGGTTGTAAATAAAGTTACACAGACACACACACACACACACACACACACACACACACACACGCTGTGCAGCAATAGCAAAGTTGCTCTCTCTCTCTCTCTCCCTCTCTCTCTCTCTCTCTCTCTCTCTCTCTCTCTCTTTCTCTCTCTCTCTCCCTCTGTGTACCTAACAAAGGGCTTTGCTCTGTATTTATTGACCATCACAGAAAGCATCACATGGGGAAGGACGGAGCAATACTTTACCAAAATCTTTAACAGAGTTTTACAAGAGTTATGTCACTGACACCAATTGATTCCAACTGAGTCAGAGACCAAAAATTACTTAAAACATGATTGTTTATCAAGTAATATCTGAATGCTGTATTCAGTACTTATGGTGAATATTCATTTATAAATCTTTCTACCTCTATTTTTTCTATATCCAGCAAATTATTATTAGAACACGTATGCATAATTCTTTGTCAGGGCATGGAAAAGTACTGTGGTTTTAATAAAGTTGGGCTCCTATACGATCCTATAATTGAGTGTTTGGTGCCTAGTTGTTGGAACTATTGGGAAAAGATTTGGAGGTGTGGTCTCCTCCCACCACCGCCCACCCCCACCCCGAAGGTGTGTAGGTGGGCTTTAAGGTTTCAGAAGGCTACACCATTCCACACCGCCCCCCACTGCTACCCCACCCCACACTCTCCCCCACCCTCACCCCCAACTGTGTGCTCTCAGCTACTGCTCCAGCATAACGCCTACCTGACTGCAGCTGTACTCCATGCCATAAGGGTTGTTTTAGGGTTTCTAATGAAACACCATGATAAAAAAGAAAGTTGGCGAGGAAAGGGTTTATTTGGCGTACACTTCCACATCACTATTCATCATCAAAGGAAGTCAGGGCAGGAACTCCAGCAGGGCTGGAATCCTGAGGCAGGAGCTGATACTGAAGGTGCTGCTTACTCACCTCTCCCTCCTGGCTTGCTCAGCCTATGTCCTCATAGAACCCAGAACCACCAGCCCAGGCATGACACCACCCAAATGGGCTGGGCCCTCCTCATCAATCACCAATAAATCACCTGCTCTCAGCTGACTTGAGCTTGTGTTATGTTGACATGGTCATGGGCTCAACCCCTGAAACTGTAAGAAGCCTCCATTACACGTTTTCTTCTCTAAGCTGCCTTAGTCAGGGTGCTTTTTCACAGCAGGAGAAGAGTAGCTAAATCAAGCACATGATCTAATATTATAGCTGTGTGTTAGCTAGGGTCACAGATGTTTATTACATGGAAAAGCCAGGGTAAGTAAGTTTGCTTGTTACACTGTTCTCTTTCTCTCACTTTAAATGATTTATTTTTTTTTTATGTATATGAGTGCGCTGTCTGTATGTACACTTGTAGGCCAGAAAAGGGCATCAGATCCCAATGGTGGTTGTGAGCCACCATGTGGTTGCTGGGAACTGAACTCAGAACCTCTGGAAGAGCAGACATGCTCTTAACTGCTGAGCCATCTACCCAGCCCCTACATTGTTTTCTTAAAGGCAGATTAAATAAATAGGCTGAGTACCCAGTAGAATAGCAGTCTTAGATGACATCAGTGCACTTTATTAGCTCTGGCTGTGAGGTCCAGCCAAAGTTTCAGTTCCAGTATCTTCAAATGTAAAAGATGTTTCTGTCATAACACACTGAGACCACACACTAGACACAGAATTTGAAGTATAGTCACCTGCCACTTCAGCACATTGTTAAGGATAGACACTCTCCCATGTGTTAGGCAGTCTCATAGAATCACAGAGGAATTTAAAATTTGGTGACCCTGCACAAGTCTTACAGCCATAGCAAAATGCATGTGAGTACGTGATGCCTGCTGTACAAAAGGAGAGCCCACTCCCCAACTCCCAGACTCTAGTCTGTGAACCAGTATGCCTGCTATGAGCAACAGCTATGGACATTCAGGCATCTCTTTCTGGACTGTGTCCTCTGGAAGCTGCTGGCCTTGCTGAGGGCCTCACATGCTGTAGATTCACAAATAAGTTTACAGGCTCGGGGCTCCCCATCAGCCCCCTCAGACAAGCAAGCATACTTTAACCTACTGAAGATCTGCAAAGAGGGCTATCTATAGATCAAAGAGCCTCCTTTTCGAACCACCCCCTGCAGTTTTTGACTAGAAGCCACTTTTACAGCCCTGGCTGTAGGAAAATTGTGGTCAGTTTAAGTTTTCCTCCTTAGCTGCAGTGCAGCCAGTCACTAGAGAAGGAATCCTAGGCTCCTTCCCCCTCTTTCTTCTTTCAGTCCTATGAGCTGCCTGAGCCACCAGCTCGGTGACCAGTGAAGGGGAATTCCGCATCCAGTTCCAGATTCCATCCTGGGCCTTGCCAGAGCAAAGACAGACATTGACAGGGATGGGATGGAGGGAGCTGAGGGTGCTCACAGATAGAAAGCAGGTGTTTCACCAGGATTTGCTTCTTTAGTACTCTAGGAATACAGGCATGGGGGGAAGGGGCGGTGGGGGAGGCTGGAGGGGTTAAGATGATGGTAGGAGGCCACAGCAAAAAGTCTGATAGAGAGCTAGGGATGAGACTGAGGGATTGGACTTTGTGGGAAAGACGAAGATCTGCTATTAGCCTAGTTATTTCCCCAATCTGAGTGGTCTATGGGTTCCCACAGAGTGCTTGGTAGGATTGGGACCTGGGAAAAAGCAGAAGGTTAGAGGAAGGAAGTTCACAGACTGTGTGAGCCACTGGAGATGGGGAGAGAGGGGAAAGGAAGCTGCAGTGGGCATTGTGTTGCAGCCCTGGGGTAAGTCTGGGCCTTAGACTAGTGAACTTCAGTCTTCTGTCCCTGAACTGGGATCTATACATCCCCGAATTTGGTCCAGGTTAGTAAGAGCAATTCATGGAGAACTGGATCAAAAGGAGCAGAGAAAATTCCTAGTGAAAGTTTTCAGCTTTAGAAGAAATTAAAGAATTAATAGTGATAGATAAAGGTAGGAGATTCAACTACATTCCTTTTTTAGTGGATAAACCCCTTGTCTCAATTACCTAGTTTTTTATATGAACACCAAAGAAATTATATATTATTTTAATATCTGTAATATTAATAAGGTATGACCAGAGCAAAACATGACTTGTTATAGAATTTTTCTGAGAGATAAAGTAGAAACACAGAACTTTAAATGTGTTTTAAGGAGACTCTAAGAATGACTTTTTTCTAAGGGATTGTCTTTTCTGATGTGCCCTCCAGCTCAGGCCCTTTATCTGGAATCTTGTTGGATAACAGACTGTCTTAGTCACATCTTATGTGATGAGAAGATGTGCAATCTGAAATAAATGTTGCGGTATAGCTCTATGGCAAAAATTAAAAAGAATTATGTGATGAGAATTTTCCAGGTGATACTATGTAATCCCAAGAAATTCTCTTGGTGGCAAATGCCAATGCTTGTCTAGTGGTCAGCGGAATACAGGCTCAGGAAACACAGTGAAGTTTGGAAGTAGTCCAAATGCAGTCCATGTCGCGCATGTGTGTCAGGGTTTCTCTGTGTAACAACTTTGGCTGTTTTGGAACTCCATATGTAGATGAGGATGATTTAAACCTCACAGAGATCTGCCTGTCTCTGTATCCCGAGTGCTCGGATCAGAGACATGCGCCACCACACCCAGCCAGTCAACAGCTCTGGGGAAGCATCACTCATGTGTCATGATGTTCAACCTGTTTATACTCACCATTTGGGTCAATAAGAAATGATGCTACTCTTGTCTTACCAGTGGTTCTGCCTAGTACTTCCATTCCAACATCAATGATCTAAATTATTCATCTGCCCCAATGTGGTCTGTTGCCATAAAAAAAAAATAGTGTTAAAATTAGAAACTTTTTGAATCACTAAGTAAATTGCAAGAGTTAATACATGTACATGAATGATGACAATTTACATTTCACAATTATCAAGATATTTTATAAGTTTATAAAAAATGGCAATGTGGTCTGTTGCCATTAAAAAAAATAGTGTTAAAATTAGAAACTTTTTGAATCACTAAGTAAATTGCAAGAGTTAATACATGTACATGAATGATGACAATTTACATTTCACAATTATCAAGATATTTTATAAGTTTATAAAAAATAGGAAGAGCTAGCACATTGTGTTAGCATACTGTGCCCAGTCTGCCTAGCAACCTATGATGTCATTACCTGCCTGCCAATAGGTATGTCTCTGCTCTGGATTATATAAAAGTACAAACCCATTTGTCTCTCTTACCTCTTACCTCCCTCTTTTGTTCCTTTCTCCTCTCTTGCTGTCTCTATTTCTCTATCTCTCTTCCTGTCTCTCACTGCGGTACTCTTCCCCTATGATAAACTTCTCCATGTCATATCTGTGGTGCGGCTTATAGTCCATATTTAAAACATTGAAGAAACATAACAGTTCTGAACTCTGATCTTTCAGTTATCTACTCTAATAGGAACTAATGTTGAGTGCACAATCAGGAAATCTGTGTACTCCCTGTTTTCTAAAGTCTCACTGCTTTTCAGACATACACCAGGCCAAAGAAATCATGAGTTAAAGCAAAGGGGATCTTTTTTCTGAGTCATTTTCCTGAAGGGATTTTCCCTCAGTTCTGAGATGCCTGCCGCACAGCAAAGGTAAGAGGCTGCATAAGACAACGTGTACTTCAGCGTGTTCAGGTTGAAGAACAGTCCCTCAAACCCTTAAGGAACACACAAAAGGCAGCAGAACCTTTGTTGTCTTTTATCTTTGGAGAAGGCAAACACACACCTGCTGCAGACACTGCCTCTGTCCACACTTCGTTTACCGTAAACCAAAGGCCTTTTGTTTTGCATAAGTAGAGGCAGCCTATTGTTCCCCATCTCTCCAGCAAAGGCAAAACAAAGCAGGATGGAAAGGTGAAGCCCTTGTGAAAGCCTTGACCTGGGGTGAGACCCTCACTCCCAGGACAGGAATGCTAACTGAAAAGTGTAGCTGGTTAAAGGAGTAGAGGCCAGCAGGTGAGAAAGGCTGGAGATGAGGCTCAGTGACCACCTGATGTGTTTGTATCATGTAATTCCCAGGTACCCAGCAGGTGTTGGAAGAGATGCAGCTTTGACCTTCTCTGGTGCAAGATCTCAGGCTAATTTAGTGCTCAATGCCTGTATCTGGGGTATCTAGGCTGGAAGATCTTTAACCCTAGCTAGAAGGAGGACAGGGTCTCTCCCTTTAAATTGTTTAGTGATCTGTGATCAGAATATAAGCTCCTTCCCATGATTCCCATGTCTTCAGGGATTGGCCATGCTGGTCTGCTATCAATTAGAAAGGTCAGTGAGAGGCCTGGTATAAGGTACAAGTAAAACAAAGAGTAGAAAATGTAGTAAAACAAACAAACAAACCAACAAACCCAAAAACATGTAAGTTGGTAGTGATAAGTGAAACAGTGCGCTTGCATAACACAAAATGAGTGACATAACCCGATACCTCATTGGCAAAAAGGGGTCACGACTCCTCCCAACATATATTGGGTATATAAGCTGAGAACAAGTCCACTTTGGGCTGGCTATGATGTTTACAAACTAAGACCATTCCACTGTACTGACCTCAAATCCAAAGATGCATCAGAGACCAGACTAGGCTGGGGTCCAGACCTAGAGAAGGAAGCGCGCTGTGGACCACTCAGTCCACCGGGACAGATGGCGAGCCTGACCTGTGAAGCCATCGACCAGGCTACAGCTATGCTCAGCAGACCGGGAGAGGTATTGGGATGTCTGCGTGGAGTGTGATGACTGTGTGACGAATAAAGCACCTAGAAAACCTTGATACTCATCTCCTTGAGGTTTTTCCTTCCTTCAACTCACGACATCTGGTTAAATAAGTCTAGCAGCAGGCTTCAGTTTCTATTAGTTCAGAGCAGGCCTGGGGCTCAATTTTTCAGGGGCAGCCAACCAGAAATGACGTAGCCACCTGGCTGGATAAAGGTAAGGTTAATTAAAGATGGTTTCTCACTGCTGGTATAATTGGTTAAGGAAGATATCCTGCCAGTCTGGAAATCTTCTGCCTCATGACCTGGCCAGAGTGGCCCATGTTTACTCAGTCTGCCCCAGCTCTCTAGCCTCCACTCAGGAATTCCCCTAAAAAACTTTAAAAACAGTCTACAAGCTCACCTGAGGGTTGCCATCCTGTATGAATGGTGACCCCAGCTTGTTGGATCCTACAGAATAAATGTTCTTTGTTGTTTGCATACTATTTGAGTCTGGGGTCTTTTCTTCAGCGTGTTCAGACCCTGACATCTGGTTCCCTGACCAGGATGTGGTGAAGCCCCTTTCTCAACTAGTGGAACTTTTTTACTGAGATCTTCAGCATCAGGACACAGTGTGACAGAGGGGCTTCTTCCCTCTACTCAGAAGACTGGAAGTATATGATTTTAGTACAATGAGAGACATTTTAAGCAAAAGGTAATCAAAGGAAATGAAAAATTTTGAGCTTGGAACTATGATAGGATCATATAGTAGAATATTTTACTACAGTTAGACTAATAAATTAGAGCTCCATTGATCAGTGTCAACACCCTCAACAGCTAATGAAATAATAGCATAGCAACAGGAAGAAATAAAACATCTTTTTAAACATATAAACCTTCACAACTTGCATTTAGCAATTTAAAACACTTTCTTAGACCTTCTAACATTCTTAACTTGCATGTATCAACCTTAAAACACCTTCTTGGACCCTCCAATATTCATAAAATACCTTAGGTCTTCTAACATTCATAAAACACCTTTATGGAAGCTTTAAGACATAGGAGAAATTGCTGTAAGTCGTCACTGTCTTTTGGCTAAAAGAATGGGAAAAAGAAGTCTGGTAACAAGGTGGACTGTATCTAGGCCTGACAGTTAAAGCTTGGTCTCCTGCATATGAAGAGGGCTGGGAAGGCATCTGAAGCCTGTTTGTCTTCAAACTGAGGTCTGTGAGTAAAGCAAATCTGTTTGCCCTTTTAAATAAGAGATGTAGTGTCCAGTAGTTTTAACTAGCTAATGGGTTGACCAATGAACTATCATGGTAGATTACTTTGGGCTAAGCAGCTAATTCTCTGTTTTTTTAGCTATCAAGCTAGTATCATCTTTGCTGTCAATGTGATTAGAGTCCTGAGAACTTTATTGTCCTCTCTGGCAGCATGACACCATGGGTAGAGAGAGTCTGGTATCAGGCACAGAGGACGAGAGGATGTTTCTGTGGATGACGAACATGTAAGAGACTGACCTTACCTTGTTTTCAGCAGTGTGAGTCAATGACTCTCTGGGTATCCAGTTTGTCCACAGTACAGGCTGAACTCTAAGAAAGGGTGAGACATTGGGAGCATTTTTGCTCAGTGGTCAGTATACCACAATCCAGGATTGAAGTCAGCTGCCATTGTGCCCAAATCTTCTGGAACTTTGGGGAAGTATTGTTATGATCTGAGAATCTCTGTTTTCCATAATAAATTTATACATGTTAAATGCCATATTCAGCAGATCTCTGACAAGTTTCAGAGTTAGCATATTTGAGTTAAGTGAGTTTTGTATCTAGTTATCTGCTCTAAACTATACTTTGTAAACATAAAACAGAATTTTATGATCTCATTCTATGTTTGATCTTGAAAATAAAGTTAATCACATTGGTTCTTAGCATGACTAAAACTACATTTTGAATATGTTAAAGAACTTCATCATTTATAAGACCTTAATAATTAAAGACTAGGACTTTAGGTTTTATCCATATTAAGTTGGAGCCTTAAAAACATAAACACAGGGGGCTGGAGAGATAGCTCAGTGGTTAAGAGCACAGTCTGCTCTTCCAAAGGACCCAGGTTCAATTCTCAGCCATGACATGGCAGCTCACAACTGTCTGTAATTCCAGTTCCAATGGCTCTGACACCCTCACACCAATGTACATAAAATAAAATTAAATAAATTATTAAAAAACTTAAACACTGTCCACAAAAAGAAAGTAGAACAGTTTCCTGTGTGATTAATCACATCACATTTATAAGGGTAAATATGCCCTTTTTCCTATTTACTTTTTATTCATAATGATAAACTTAACTCTGCAATCCAGTTGAACTTGGAGAGGAATGAGGACAATATGGAACCTAAAGAACTTCAGCGAGAGCAGAGATTACAGAGTACTGCAAGCAGAGGAGGTGGGGGGCCTCTCCTGAGCTACAGAAGGAATGGTCTGATGGGTAAGATGCCCGCAAGTCAAAAGAACTCAGAGATCCACTTATCTCTACCTCCTGAGTTCTGGGGTTAAAGACATGCACCACCACGCCCGGCTAAACAAATGAATTTTAATACAACAGAACATTATAGAATAATTTAAAAACTGTAACAAACCCACTAGCCAGGAAGTTGAATCCTGGGTAGTGGTGACAGGAGGAACAATGTTTATTTATTTGTTAACAACTGGTGATTTAATGGTGGGGCTTTCGGACCACAGCCAGTGGCAGTCCACTGGTCCACACCGGGGTGCCAAGGAGAGCTGAGAGGTGTGTGGCCAACAGCCACACAGCAGAGCAAATCACCTGCGTGCCATGCTGGGTCACAGGAGAAAGCGGAGCCTGAAGGCAGGGCAGGGATGGGTCAGACAGGAGTGAGTGGAGTTGTAGAATGAAGTTTGGAACAGAAGGAAATTGTTGTGGGAAGTGTGTTAGAATGAGTTTGGTAGAAAGGATTCCACACTTAAGACAATTCTGGGAGAGTTCTCCCAGCATGGGCCACCGATTTTATGTTTAAAAATAAGAAAATAAGAAATAAGATGCTAGGTGAAAGATATTAGATGAGGATTTATTAAATGAACACGGAGAGAGAATGAATGGGGGAAGGGAGAGAGAGAGAGAGAGAGAGAGAGAGAGAGAGAGAGAGAGAGAGAGTGTCAATGTGGTCTTTCCTTTTATATACTGGGCAGGACCATGCCCCCATGGCAGCTAGGCAATGACATCACAGGTAAGCAGACTGAGGCAGACTACTAACATACACCACACCTAAGTAGGACCTAACAGTGAATAACAGATGATTAGTAGAAGACAACATATGGTTTAATTAAATGCTTTGCACATTCTGGGCCAAAACTGGGTAGTATCAGCAAGCAAATCATTGCTGAGAGAGTTGCAAACAATTTAGGGCTCATGCTAGTCTGAGACAAAGGGAATTGTAACACCAAAAAAGTAAAATTGAAACAGGCAGGAAGACCCATTTATATTGTTTGAGTCATTTACAGTCAATGCAGATTACTAGTGACTTAAAGGAAACTTCTGTAAATTATAAATTACATAAGTTATATCACTGACAAGTTCTATTTTAATAAATAACCTTTTTTAGGAACTGGGTCATACAGGAAAAATGTTGTGTTCTATAACGATATGCAATATGAAGTTCAGGAAAGTTCCCAGTACCTATATTTAGAGATCTTGATGCTGAAGGAGCTTCAATTTAATGGTTGTCATTTTATTATCTACTGTTAAAGATAATTGAGATGTACAGATTGTCAGTTGCCTCATAGATGGCTGTATTCTTTTTTTTTTTTTTTTGAGATAGGGTTTCTCTGTGTAGCCTGGATGGTCCTGGACTCGCTTTGTAGACCAAGCTGGCCTTGAACTCATAGCAATCCACCTGCCTCTGCCTCCTGAGTGCTGGGATTAAAGGCTTGTGCCACCACGCCCAGCTTTTGAATGGTTGTATTCTTAAATATCCTTGACTGTGCTTATGGTTATTATTGATTGCTGCATGGGCTTTGTTTGGCCTCCTATGTTTATTTCAAAATTAAACTAAAGATGAGAAGCAGAGTAACTAGAAAAGAAAGAGGTTAGGGAGATGGCATATTTGAGATATAATGTTGGGTTAAATTTATTTCAGTTCAGTATCTAAGGTTACATAATTCAATATAGTTCATGAAATATGTTTGTCTTATGTGTATGTAATATTGGTACAATAGAGTATCTAGTCTATTATTATTGTTTTTTAAATTGACACTATATTTTTATTTTTTTATTTTTAAAAATTTTTAAAAATAATTTATTCTTGTTACATCTCAATGGTTATCCCATCCCTTATATCCTCCCATTCTTCCCTCCCTCCCATTTTCCCCTTATTCCCCTCCCCTATGACTGTTCCTGAGGGGGATTTCCTCCCCCTGTATATGCTCATAGGGTATCAAGTCTCTTCTTGGTAACCTGCTATCCTTCCTCTGAGTGCCACCAGGTCTCCCCCTCCAGGAGACATGGTCAAATATGAGGCACCAGACTATGTGTGAAAGTCATACCCCACTCTCCATTCAACTGTGAAGAATGTTCTGTCCATTGGCTAGATCTGGGTAGGGGTTTAAAGTTTACCGCCTGTATTGTCCTTGGCTGGTGCTTTGTTTGAGTGGGACCCCTGGGCCCAAATCTGCCTTTCATAATGTTCTACTTGTAGGTTTCTAGGACCCTCTGGATCCTTCTACTTTGCTATTCTCCCATGCTTCTCTCATCTAGAGTCACAATAGGATATCCTCCCCTCTGTCCCAATTTCCTGGTAAGTGAAGGCTTTCGTGGGACATGCCCCTTGAGCTAGTATGCAGATATAAGTGAGTATATACTATTTGAGTCTTTCTGCTTCTGGGTTAACTCACTCACTATGATCATTTCTAGCTCAACCCATTTGTCCACAAATTTAGAGAATTCCTTGTTTTTAATAGCTGAGTAGTATTCCATAGTGTATATGTACCACAGTTTCTTTATCCATTCTTCTACTGAGGGACACTTAGGTTGTTTCCATGTTCTGGCTATTATGAATAAGGCTGCTATGAACATGGTTGAGCAAATTTTCTTGTTGTGTGCTGGAGCATCTTCTGGGTATATTCCAAAGAGTGGAATAGCTGGGTCTTGAGGAAGCCGTATTCCCAGTTTTCTGACATAGCACCAGATAGACTTCCAAAATGGCTGTACTAGTTTTCATTCCCACCAGCAATGAAGGAGTGTTCCTCTCTCCCCACATCCTCGCCAGCATGTGGTGTCGCTTGAATTTTTGATCTTAGCCATTCTGATGGGTGTAAGATGGAATCTCAGAGTTGTTTTGATTTGCATTTCCCTGATGATTAAGGAGGTTGAGCATTTCTTTAAGTGTTTCTCAGCCATTTGATATTCCTCTGTTGAGAATTCTCTGTTTAGTTCCAAGCCCCATTTCTCAATTGGGTTATTTGGTTTGGTGGTGTTTAATTTCTTGAGTTCTTTATATATTTTGGATATTAGACCTTTGTCAGGTGAAGGGTTGGTGAAGATCTTTTCCCAGTCTGTAGGCTGTCACTTTGTTCTCTTGACAGTATCTTCTGCCTTACAGAAGCTTCTCAGCCTCATGAGGTCCCATTTATTAATTGTTGACCTTAAGGCCTGGGCTGTTGGTGTTCTGTTCAGGAAGTTGTCTCCTGTGCCAATATGTTCCAGGCTTTTCACCACTTTTTCTTCTAAGTGACTTAGTGTCTCTGGTTTTATGTTGAGGTCTTTGATCCACTTGGATTTGAGTTTTGTGCAAGGTGACAAATATGGGGCCAGTTGTATTTTTTTTACACATCGACCTTCAGTTAGACCAGCACCATTTGTTGAAGATGCTATCCCTTTTCCATCGAATGGATTTGGCTTCTTTGTCAAAAATCAAGTGACCATATGGGTGTGGATTCATATCTGGGTCTTCGATTCGATTCCACTGATCAACCATCCTGTTGCTGTGACAGTACCATGCTGTTTTAATTACTATTGCTTTATAGTACAGTTTGAGATCAGGTATGGAGATTCCTCTGGAGCACCTTTTATTGTCCAAGATTGTTTTAGCTATTCTGGGTTTTTTGTTTTTCCATATGAAGTTCAGAATTGAACTTTTAATGTCTTTAAAAAATTGTGTAGGTATTTTGATAGGGATTGCATTAAATCTATAGATTGCTTTTGGTAGGATGGTCATATTTACTATGTTAATTTTCCTGATCCATGAGCAAGGAAGATCATTCCATCTTCTCATGTCATCTTCAATCTCTTTCTTTAGAGTTTTGAAATATTTTCAAACAAGTCCTTCACTTGCTTAATTAGAGTAACTCCTAAATATTTTATATTGCTTGTGGCTCATGTGAAGGGTGTAGTTTTCCAAATTTTTTCCTCTGCAAGCTTGTCATTTGTGTATAGGAAGGCTACAAACTGTTTTGAGTTAATTTTGTATCCAGCCAATTTGCTGAAGGTGTTTATCAGCTGTAGGAGTTCTCTGGTGGAATTTTGAGGGTCACTTATATAGACTATCATATCATCTGCAAATAGGGATAATTTGACTTCCTCCTTTCCCATTTGGATCCCCTTGATCTCCTTTTGTTGTTATTTGCTCTGGCTAGAACTTTGAGTACTATATTGAAGAGATATGGAGAGAGTGGGCAGCCTTCCCTTGTTCCCGATTTAGGAGGAATTTCCTTGAGTATCTCATAATTTACTTTGATTTTGGCTATTGGCTTCCTATATATAGCCTTTATTATGTTGAGTAAAGTGCCTTGGCCCAATGAGCGTGCTGTGGTCAGTTATAGACTCAGGGCCCGAACTGTCCACCATGCTCAGCCAGGAATTCTGGATTCAAACTGCGCACTGTGTCCAACCAGAGCCTTAGAGTTGGGGCTGTGCCAAAAGCTCAGCTAGAGTCTCTGGACCCAATCTGTCTGCCAAGCACAGTTAGGGACTCTGGCCCCAAACTGCATGCCCGAGCTCCAGCCGAGTCTCCGGGGCGGAATTATGCACCGAGCTCAGCCAGGGACTCTGGACCCACACTGCACCCTGAATTCAGCCCGGGGCCCCAGGCCTAAACTGCATGGAGAGCCCAGCCAGAGTCTTAGGGCCACTGAGCCTGTGCACAAAGCTCAGCTAGAGTCTCTGGGCCCAATATGCCCAGCAAGTCCAGCTAGGGACTCTGGGCCGAATCTGCATGCTGACCTCAGCCTGTGTCAGCGCCCCAGAACTGCACACTGAGCTGAGCTAGTGTCTTGGGCATAACTGTTCGCTGAGCTGAACTAGCGCCTCGGGTAGAACTGAGTGCTCTGCCCAGCCTGCGTCACATCAGGAGAACTGCGGCTGAGCCTAGCAGCGCTTCAGGCAGAACTGAGCGCTCCGCCCAACCTGCACCACAGCAGGGGAGCTGTGGCTGAGCTGAGCTAGCGCCTCAGGCAGAATTGCTTGCTGAGGAGAGCCAGCGTCTCCATGGTAGTGCGCACTGAGCTGAACCTGGGACTCTGGGGCTGAACTGTCTGCTGAGTCCAGTTTGGGTCTCAAGGCACCGAGTGACCCAAATCCTGTCCAGAGTCCCCTCTCCCGCAGCAACTCCCACCATCCACCGCACCAATCGCCTCCACCGGAAGGCTCTGAGCTGTAAACCTCAGCCACCGCTGCTGCTGTTGCTGGTGCCGCTGCTGCTGCTGGTGCCTCTGCCGCTGCTGCTCTGATCCAAGAAAATCCAGTATCCTCCCATGTCCAGAGGCACACACAGGTCCTCCTCACCCTGCTCCCTCCGAATCGTGGAGCACTCCTGCTGCTGTGGTGTGGGGACTTCGGTGTTCCTGGCTCAGAAACCTGTGTAATCCCTTGAATTGTTTATTGGAGCTTCCAAACATGGTCCACACTGTTCGCTGCCATCTTGGATCTCGAAACTATATTTTAAATTTTTAAAAATTAAACTATAGCTACATTGTTTTCCCATTACCTTTTCCTCCCTAAAACTTCTACTTTTGCCCACCTCCAAGGACCTCATTATCTTTAGATGTTTTTCTTTCGGCATTTGTATCTTGGCATTTTCTATACCCAATATGAACTGCGTGTCCAGTTTAATCAAAGAGAACATTTGTGAGAACTAGGCTACACAATGACTGTGGTCTATAATGTGTATAATTTCATTCCTAACCCTATAGATTTAAGAAAATGATGGCTAGTACACATTTACAGCTCAGTTGCAGAGGTCACACGTGGCTCTGGAGTGTCTCTAGGAAGAGAAGGACAAGGACATCTCCAGCATGAGAGATAAATGTGTATGCCTAACATGACATTTTGTCCCTTCCTCAAGCAGCAGCAATGTCCCTGCTTCTGAGCGGGACAGTGACTTTGCTCATTGCAAGAAGAGCTTAACGTTAGAGCTGAATGAAAGCTCCACCAGAATACGAGGCAGGTGTCTGAAGAGCAGTTTCAGCTTAGAGGTCAGCAATGTGAAGAACAGTAAAGAAAGGAGGCAGAAGGTTGCAAGGTGACTGAGTAGTGTCTTTACTTGAGCAGATTAATACATCTCCTTGGTATATGGTGTGCAGTTACTGATCTAGTAAATGCCTTTTTCTCAGTACCTGTCCATGAGTACCACCAGAAGCAATGTACTTTTAGTTGGCACTGCCAGAAGTATACATTTACAGTTTTACCTCAAGGATATATTATCTCTTCAACCCTGTGTCATAACTTAGAAGGAATCTTGATCATCTGTGTCTTCCATGAAATGTCATATTAGTGCACTGTATTGATGACATTATGACAAATGGGCCAAATGAGCAGGAGGTAATAACCATTTTAGACTTATTGGCAACACATGAGCATCAGAGGATGGGAAATAAATCCAATCAAAATTCAAGGGCCTTCTAACTCGTTGAAATTCTTAGGAGTCCAGTGGTGTGGGCTTCAGAGACATTACTTTCAAGAGGAAGGAAAAGTCAGTGCACCTGGCCTATCCAACCACCAAGAAAGAAGCACACTGTTCAGTGGGCTTATTTGGGTTCTGGAGATAGCACATTCCTCATTGGGTATGTTACTCTGGCCAATATATCAGATGACTCAGAAAGCTCCTAGTTTGGGGGCAAGTGATGTCTTGCAATAGGAGAAGACTGCTGTTCAAGCTGCTCTACCAGTTGGATCATATGATCCAGCAGATCCAATGGCACTAGAGGTGTCAGTGCCAGACAGAAATGATGTTTGAGCTTTGGCACACCCTTGTGGGGAACCACAGAAGGCACTTTTGGCATTTTTGAGCAAGGCTCTACTGCCATCTGTGTTCAACTATTTTCCCTTTTAAAAACATCTCTTGGCCTGCTACTCTACCTCAGAGGAAACTCAACTTTTGACAGTGGAACAGCAAGTTACCTTGTGGCCTGAGCTGCCCATCATGAGTTGGGTGCTATCTAACCCACCCAGTCGTGAAACAGGACACACACAGCAGCAACCTATTACCAAATGAAAGTGCTATAGATATGATAGGGCCTGAGTATGTCCTGAGGGCACAAGAAAGTTACATGAAAAAGGTGACCAAAAGCCTATGGTTTCTACTCCTGTACAATGCCCTCTGATGCCGAGTATGCACCTAGAGTCTCGTGGGGCATACCATATCATCAGATGATGAAGGAAGAGAAGACTATGACATGGTTTACTGAAGGTTCTGGATGTCGTGCAGGCACCATCCAGAAGTGCACAATTGTAGCATTACTATCCTTTCTGGGACAAGCCTGAAAGACATCATCAAAGGGAAATCTTCACCGTGGGCAGAACTTCATGTAATACACATGATCATACATTTTGTTTGGAAGAAGAAATGTCCAGATGTGTGATTATTCACTGATTCCCAAGCTGAAACCAATGCATTGGCTTGATTGTCAGGGTCTTGGAAAGAGAATGATTGGAAAATTGTTGAGAAAGACATATAGGGAAGAAGTAAGTAGATACATTTCTCCAAATGTTTAAAGGATGTAAAGATATTTATGTCACATGCAAATGCTCATAAAAAGGTGACTTCAGCTGAGGAAAAATTCAATAATGAAATAGATAGAATGATTCATTCTGTGAGCAGTCAGTCTCTTTCCCCAGCCATCTTGTCATTTTCCAATGGGCCCATGAACAAAGTGGCTATAGTGGCAGATGTTTACAAAGTACCTTTCATGCACATAATTGCTTCTGCCAAAACTACCATCCATGGATGTGCAGAGTGCCTTATCCACTGCAACAATATTCCATGCAGTGTTGCTTCTGACCAAGGAACTCACTTCAAAACAGAGAAACGAGGCAGTAGGATCACTATCATGGATTCCACTGGTATTGCTATGTCCCTGGTCACCCTGAAGCAGCTAACCTCATAGAAAGATGGAATGTTCTTTTGAAGATACCATTGCAGAGCAAATTAGGTGACAGGAAGCTAGAGAGCTGGAGCAGGGTCCTCTAGAAGGCTGTATATCCTTTGAGTCAACATCTAATATATGGTATGGTTTGTCTCATAACTAGGATTCATGGGTCCAGGATACAAGGGGTGGAAAAGGGAATTGGTCTAATCACTATACCACTGGTGACCCCTTAGGGAATGCTTTGCTTTTTCTTCCTGTGACCTTAAGTTCTGCTGGCCAGCAAGTTTTAGTTCCAGAGAGGTGAGTTCTCCAACCAGAAACTAAAACAAGCATTCCATTGAACAAGAACCTCACGCTTTCCCTTGGCTGATTTGGACATCTAATGCCCTTAAACCAATATGATAAGAAAGGAATAATAGGATTAGGAAGAGTGGTGGGTTCAGATTACCACAGGGAAATTTGATTTCTTCTCCAATGGAGGTAAGAAAGCTTATGTATGTCTGGATCACAGGAGATGGCTTTTGCAGTGGTTTTCAACCTTTCTAATGCTGGGACCCTTTAATCCACTTCCTCAGGTTGTGGTGATCCTCAAGCATAAAATTATTTTCACTGCTACTTCATAAGTGCAATATTGCTACTGTTATGAGTTGTCATGTAAATATCTGGTATGCAGATGGTCTTAGGCAATTCCTGTGACAAGGTCCTTAGATCCCCAAAGGGTTTGTAACCCATAAGTTGAGAACCAGTGATTTAGTGCATTTCTTGCTACTATAATGCCTTGTGATTAAAGGCAATCAGAACCTACAACAGCTTAATACAGGTGGGATGACAAAGGGTACAGACCTCTCAGAAATAAGCATATGAATCACTCCTCTAGGAAAAATACCAAGATCTGCTGAGGTTATGGCCAAGGGTGGAGGAAATACAGAAAGGACATTAGAGGAAGGTAGTTATAGAGACCAACTAAAGCTATATGACCAGTTGCAGAAAGGAGGATTATAAGTGATATGAGTGTTCCTGTCATATTTTGTTAACAGTGTGTTTGTACAGATATTTGTGCTTTCTTTCCTTAATTTCTCCTTCATGTGATGTAAGTCAAGTAAGAGAATATTAATGGTTATCATATTTAAATTTGAGATACTAAAAGAACGTCCCTCAAGGACACTGAAATCTATTCTAACATTATAATGGGTTTACTGTTGTACAAAAGATACGTATATCACATTAGGCATAATTAGGGTCTGGTCTAGTATATAACGTGTGTGCCTTGGACTTGGAAAAGTTATATCGTAGTTAGGCATTATTATGACCTGGTTATTGTTTTCATTGGGAAATTAATTATGGCATAAAAAGATAGACTGTGTGTCAAGTTGACCTGGGATGGAACTGTGATGGTGTGATGGCTCTTTTTGGTTGTCAATTTTATTACATCTGGAATTAACTATAACCCCTAGATGGAGGGACACACCTGAGAGGGATTTTTTTCTTTAATTGGAAGTGTGAAGATACACATTGTAATCCAGATCTTTGAGGTAAGAAGAAATGCCTTTAATCTGGATCTTGGTTGGGGGGGGGCAGACACACCTATAATCCAGTTGTTTTGAACTAAAAAACCCAAGGCTACACCTTGTGCTGAAAAGCCTATATAAGACGTAGAAGAAGGAAGATTTACTCTTTCTTTGCTTGCTCTTGCTTTTCTAGCAAGTCCATTCCTTCACTGGCATTAGTGCTTACTTCTTTGGGATTCCAGTCTATACTAAAGTTGCGCTGAGACATTGAGGTTCCTGCAGTGAGCAACTATTGGACTCTTGGACTTTGCCATCATAGATGGCCATTGTTCAACTAGCTGAACCACAGACTCTAACTCATTCTAAAAATACCCTTTCTATAAATAGAGAAATTGATTCTATCAGTTCAGTGATTGCATAGAACCCTAATAATACATTGGGTATACATATAATACCTTTTAGAGCACTTTGGGTCTCATAATAATCTCAGCTCAGCTATAAATTACTTTCGATAGAATTTTATGATTGAAGTGGAAACTTTTATTTATTTATTTATTTGGTTTTTCAAGACAGGGGTTCTCTGTGTAGCCTTGGCTGTTCTGGACTTGCTTTGTAGACCAGGCTGGCCTCGAACTCACAGTGATCAGCCTGCCTCTGCCTCCTGAGTGCTGGGATTAAAGGTGTGTGCCACCACTGCCCGGCTGAAGTGGAAAAATTTAAACTAAGAGTATGTTGGTCTGAACTCTATATGAGCCGTACAAAAGTCTTATTAAACATTCAGGTACACCATAGGGAGAAAAGCAGTCAAAATGCCCTTGAATCTGCTCCAGTTTCCTGACCAAGAGGAAAAAGCAGACGCTCATCACCAAGCCCAATAATCTGAAGGCCCACAACTCCTTCCACTGCTATGGGCTGATTCACTGCCAAGACTGTGGGAGTGGAGTCCAAGGCAAAGGGGTCGTGGTGGTCATGAAACTCAGATCCTGCTGGGCAGTGTGGTGTGTGCCTTTAATCCCAGCACTCGACTTGGGAGGTAGAGGCAGGCGGATCTCTGTGAGTTAGAGGCCCGCCTGGTCTACAGGGCGAGTGTAGTACAGCTAAATCTACACAAAAACCCCTGTCTTGAAAAACAAACAAACAAGCAAAGAAAGAAAAGAAAAGAAAAGAAAAGAAGAGAAAAAAAGAAACACAGATCTGGTCAGTGAAAACCAGCTCTACCTGGGGCCAGAGATTGAGAGAGGTCTGGGTGGGTGGGTTGCTGGGTACTCACAAGCTAAAGGAATATTAGGCCCTTACACTTGCATATTTGGGTCTCAGGGTCTCTGTAGCAGTTGTTGATGCCTGGCATGTTATGGGATTTAAGTCTTTCCAGTACACTGGTTACTTGAGTTTTCAGCCTTATCAATGGAAGCTGTAGTAATTGTAGGATTTCAGGGTTTCCTGTTTAATGTTGACTCCGGCTGTTAGCTCTGCAAGTCTTAGTGGGAGGTCTTAGTAGGAGGTCTCGGTTGGGAAGCAGTTTCAGGTTGTAAACATCTAGGAGGAGGAAGCTGTAGTCCATGTTCTCTGTCAACACCTTGGCAAAAAGCACCTTGGCAAAAAGACTTGCCTTCTCCTGTGAGTCTGTGGCACTAGGGTTCTTGTCAATTCATTTAGGACTTTGCCTGTTCCTCATAAGCATCAGTGCTCTTAGCCTCTAAACCAGTGGTTCTCAACTTTCCTAATGCTGTGACCCTTGAATACCTTTCCTCCTGTGGTGGTGACCCGTAACCGAAGTTTTTTTTTATCCTACATTGTCCTCAGTTCCTTTGTCGGTTTCCTCGCATTTCCATGCCCATCAACCATTTGCCTTGCTCTTATCTACGTGACACTGTGTTTTGAATGTTGGATATTATTTAAATTGCTCTTTTTAGGGACTACAGCTGTGGTTGTGATTGGCGTTTAGTACTTTTTTTTTTTTTGTAAATAAATTGTTTTGTGAATGAGACCAAAGGAAATTGGAACTAGAGTGTTGGATGTATTTTGCCCTGCGTTTTTTTAGCCTAGCAGGCTTGTATTCCAAGCTAACAAGTTTGGCTGCCTATCTTTTATATGAAGGGTTCATAATGCACTATAGGGCTCAGATATTGAGGTGCAGCATCCTACTCGACCCAGTTCTGTTCTAGGCTGGTAGTGAGAAATTGTAAAATTATAAAATGTAAGACACTTGCTTGTCCTGCCTACCCAGAGGCTTCTCCCAGTTCTCATTACTACTAGCCTCAGAGTTCCACCCTAGTTCCCAGAATAGCTACATGCGAGCTCCCTATATCAGAGGTCCCATATGGTTTCTAGTAACCGCCCAGGGACCCACACCCAAGTCCCCACAAGAAGTCTCCCACTGCCAATGTCCATATGGTTTAAGCTTGATAAGGAACCCCACGTGCTTTGTGGTTTTAGCCTTTAAAAACTAGTCTGTAACAGCTACTCAGGGTCCTTCACCTCCCGAGGGCTGAGGGACCCTGGCGCGTCAGCAATAACAATAAACCTTTGCTTTTGCATCAGTGCGTTGTGCCACGCGTGGTCTCTCACGGCGACCCCCCTTCCCGCGTTGGGCGTGAGAGTCCAACATTAGCAAGAATGCTCGGAGGCTTGCCAGAGCAGAGCCAAGGCAGCCTAACAGTTAGAGTATGAAGGAGAGATAAAACTGTTTTCTATGATCCCAAGTTTGGGACCGGAATGGTCTTGTGAGAGAACAGGTGAGAGTTTGACTGGTGCCAGCTGAAAAGAACCCGTGAACAGACTCAGGGAGGAGGTATATAAATGAGCCCAGAACTGGAGGCGGGGCCTTGGAATACTTGGGATAGTTTTGGCTGTTCAATGCTTCACTTCCGAGACGCTCCTAGAGAGAACCACTCGAGGGAAGGCTTCTGGGCTCTGGCTCCTGCTGAGGTTCCAGGTTCTAGTTACTCCAGGTTCCAGCAGAAGAAATCCTGCTGATTATGCCAGGAGAATCATTCCTCACAACTGATATCCTTACGGTATTTTTATTGTGTTCTTTAATCCTCTTTTCCCCTTGTTTTGGTTAGTTCTGTTATAAGTGATGTAGGGTTGCTTTTATAATAAAATATATTGGTTAAGAGAACTGAGCCTACAGAGCTGTGTGGCCTGAAACTTGAGAAGGTGTGGGAGGGACCAGTTTTTGCAGGACAGGGACACTAAAAACCAGGAGAGTGACAAGGAAGAGAAAAAATTTGGGTAGCCCTTGAAAGGGTTTAGGGAACCATGCGACTGGAACTGAGGGATAGTGGATGGGTCTTTATGAGTATGCTCCATTTCCTTCTTTGGATGAGCAGCATGTGGGGGCAGGTTGTTTACAGAAACCCAACAACTTCCTCAGCTGCAGTTTTCTGGCTGCCTGCCTGGGACAGTCACCAGTCAGCCCAGTGGCCCTGGATCCTCCCAGGTCAGAGGGGCTGCGGGATGGGAAATGGAAGGAGAGGACCAGCATGATTTCCTCAGCTGCCTTTTTTTTTTTTTTTTTTTTTTTTTTTTTGGTTTTTCGAGACAAGGTTTCTCTGTGTATCTTTGGCTGTCCTAGTCTTGCACTCACAGTGATCTACCTGCCTCGGCCTCCTGCTCTTAATGACACCACTGTCACAATTCTGTTGAGGATATCTTACCATTGTCGGGTAGGGGGTTTATTGTGAGTTTTTTCTTTTATGGTTGCCAGAATAGTTTTCATAAAAATCATCTCATGGAGCATTTGTAGTATGTGTATTTGAACTGCTACAGCAGTTACAAATCTCCTCGAATTCAAATCCACCCATGCTTTCTTAACTGCCCCATTCCTCTATTTGCCTATTCAAGAGCATGTCCTTTGTCCCGGGGGATAGGCATCCACAGAAAGCTTTGTACATGTTGGTCCTATGTGGAACCAGTGCAGATTTGATTGAATCAGAAAATATACTTTATAAAGTGCCATAGTTATGGTTGGAAACATTAACATCTCGAATGTGAGCACAGCATTCAGAAATGTGTCTTCAATGCTTAGTTATTAATGGTATACTTTGGGTCTGATGAAAACTGAAGATCTGACTGCTCCAGGGTATGATTGAGGTTTATTCTGTGCTGTATTTATCCTGAGATTCCCGGGAGGAAAAAAAAAACAATTTCACCACTTGAGCAGATACTGAGAAACTGTAAAATTGTAAAATACAAGATGCTTGTTCGCTTGTCCAGCCTTGCTCGCCTCTCCCAGTTCTTGTTATTGCTAACTTCAAAAGTTCCACCCTAGTTCCCAGAATAGTTACATGTAAGTTTCCATATATCAGATTTCCCCATACGGCTTTCAGTAACCGCTCTAGAGACCCACACCCAAGCCCCCACAAGGAGCTTCCCAATGCCAGATGTCCTAATGTCCATATGGTCTAACTTGATAAGCA
The DNA here is from genome assembly GCF_964271855.1 of Acomys minous. Classification (NCBI taxonomy): domain Eukaryota; kingdom Metazoa; phylum Chordata; class Mammalia; order Rodentia; family Muridae; genus Acomys; species Acomys minous. Next base: position 77,676,713 of record NC_140487.1, read on the forward strand.
ACCCCACCTGCTTTGCGGTTTTAGCCTTTAAAATTAGCCTGTAACAGCTACTCGAGTCCTTCACCTCCCGAGTGCTGAGGGACTTCTGATGTGTAAGTAATAAGTTTTACATATACCTCCAGCCTGTGTGACTTGAGTGGTCTCTCGAGGCGACCCCCTTCCTGAATTGGACTCCAGAGTCCAACAATACTATTATAAATAGTAAATATTGACCAAGAAATGGACTTTGGTCAAGAGCTACAGGGGCTTATGAATACAATCCTATATGCCACCATACTTTCCCACGTGGCTTTGTCATTTTTGAAGAACTACAACTCCCAGCATTCCAGGTAGCTAATCTGGTTCTTGGGCAGGTGGTATTTGCAGATCAATTTTGGGCTTTACAGTATGAGGGAGAAAACAGCCAGATGTATCTAGAAGGGTCCAGACTGAGCCAACTCATGAGAGGACCAAGAGGGGAGGAGATGGGGGACAGAAAGAGAAGGGAGGAGAGACTAGGGTTTAGAGAGGAACCAGGCAGCAAGAAATCACTTCTCCAAAAATGTCTCCTTTAATATGTTAATCTCAGGTAGCCATTTGTCCTGAGTCTCTTTGAGAGCCCAGGCCACTATGCATGCTGTGAGAGCATGATATCAAGCCACACTGTTATTTTTTTAAATACGTTTTTTAAGATTTATTTATTTATTATTTATACAGTGTTCTGTCTGCTTTGTGAGCTTGCATGCCAGAAGAGGGCACCAGATCTCAGTGTAAGTGGTTGTGAACCACCATGTGGTTGCTGGGAATTGAACTCAGGACCTTTGGAAGAGCAGACAGGGCTCTTAACCACTGAGCCATTTCTCCAGCTCCCCACACTGTTATTATAAATAGAAAACTCACTATAGATTACAACAAAATTAGAATACACCTTTTGAGTGATTATGATTGCTGACTTAAATCAGAAAAATATCTCCTTGGTTCAAGGAAATCACTGTGCCTGGGCACATGTGGCCAAACTCTTGTTTTTAAAATTATGGCTTGTTAACACTCAGTTTTTTTCATTGTAGACTTCTTGCAGGAGTGGAAATGCCTGGATCCCTGCCTCAGGGCTTTTTGTTTTTGTTTTTTGTCTGTTTGTTTTCGGTTTTTGGTTTTTTGAAACAGGGTTTCTCTGTGTTATCTTGGCTGTCCTGAACTCACTTTGTAGAACAGGCTGGCCTCTAACTCACAGAGATCCGCCTGCCTCTGCCTCCCAAGTGCTGGGACCACCATGCCCAGCTTCTTCAGGTCCTTTTTTTCAGATACCTCCTGTTGTAGCAGCGCAGCAGTCTGGCTTCTGTGGGTCAGAATCCAGTTTTCTTGTAGTCTTCCTTCCTCAGGCTACCTGAGAACATGGCTCTGCATGTGTGTAAACTGTGTGTGAATGAGTGTCACATCTCATAGACTAAGTGAAATCCTCAGTGAAGAAGAGACATTTTTATGATACTTTCTCTTTCCTTCATGGTTATCCTTTTGGCAGATGTTAGCATCTTTCAGTTTTTTTTCCAATAAAGAGCGTTGTACCTCTTTCCCATGGGCGGGTCTCCTGTTTCTCAGCCAGATCTGCTCACCTGTGAATGACAACTAAGAGCTCTAGATTGTGAAGTCGATTACAGCAAAGTCTCCAGGTATGTTAGACAGATTGAGCATGGTGTGGGGTGACACTTAAGTGACAACAGAAACAGGACATAAAATTGATTTTGCAAGATTCTATTTCATTAATGATTCTGGAAAATTTCACTGAGAATAATGTTAGATGGGGTAAAATGGAGTTCCCACTATAGGCCGTACAGTAAGCATTCAGTAGTTCCCTGTATTTGATTAGTTTTGAGTCTCTGAAATAACTGTTGCCCATTGTAAACAAAGTCTATGACCTACACTGAAAGCAGCCCTGGCCTTGGGTGTGAACTGAGCCATTTGTGTGTGTAGCAAATGTCATAGTGGATTCCTTTTTAGGGTCTGTGACCTTCCTTATCATTTGCTTTGGTCAGGTTCCAAGGGTAATCTTTGTATTATCCCTTTCTACCCCCACCCCTGTGCAATTACCCTCATATTGAACCAGAAAATCTTCTGTTATTAAAAATAGTCTTGCCAGTATGGTTCCAGTGGGCATGTCTGACAGATTGGGATTGCAGCACACAGGATCCAAATTGGGATGTGACCACTGATGACTCTGCCCTCCTCCTCAGTCTGCATAGCTATTTTTGACATTGCTAATGGTGTTACTATGTAGTCCAAGATATCTGAAGACAGTGTGAGTGGTTTGATTGAGGTTCTTCTTCTTCTTCTTCTTCTTCTTCTTCTTCTTCTTCTTCTTCTTCTTTTCTTTTTCTTTTGGTTTTTTCAAGACAGGATTTCTCTGTGTAGCCTTCTCTCCTGGACTCGCTTAGTGGACCAGGCCTCAAACTCACAGCAATCCACCTGCCTCTGTGTCGGGAGCAGAGAGTTTACACTCAGGATCTGGAACAAAGGAGGCAGGCCAAGAGCAAGTGGTACGGTTTAGCAAGAGAGGTTTATTAGCAATACAAAGGCAACTACAGCAAAAGGCAGCAGCTAAGGCTCCAAGGCCAAGCCACCAATACCATTCCATTATACTCTTAAAACTATCTTAATTCCAATAGGAGTAGCATTTAGCATCTTATAATATCAATGTTCTGGGAGCTTATGCCATTAGGGTATACGACCTGATATCACGACAATCTGTCGAACAGGTTCGCTGCTGCGACTTGATTCAATTCTCGGTTTGTTATCTGACAGCATGTCTGTCTGCTCCGTCTGGGGAGAGCGCCTCGACGGCTGGCAGCATTTCAGGTAGTCATGGTGACAGCGAGAGAGCTGGCTGCTTCTTCTCAGGGTTTTTATACTTAACTTAACCTTATCCTCTCTAATTCACACATCTAGCTTTCTGGGTCACTCTTATCACCAACTTGCAGTCGTGGCTGCTCCTAGATCAGAATTTACTACTAAGGTTTTATCTATCACTCACACATCTGGCTTTTTGAGCTGTCAGTTGCTTTCTACACTGGGCTTTGAAACAAGCCCTGACATGTTTATTATACTCTGCCTCCCAAGTGCTCGGATTAAAGGCTTGTGCCACCACTGTTGGGCTGAGTTGTTTTTTTTTTTCCTTTAAGGAGATGCATTTGCTTTCTGACTCTGTTGTCCCCTTAAATTTTCTCTGTCAGAGAACCGTGTACTCACTGATGCACTGTGTTGAGTTAGTCCTGATCAGAGTGGAATTATTCCAGCTGTCCTTTTTTACACTGTTGGCTTTAGCTTTGTGACTGCCTGTATTATTCTGAGGTTTGTTCCTTTTGTCTTCATGTCTTGAGAGGTTTTATACTGAGCAAATGTCATATTTTACCGTGGGGCTTTAATGTATCTATTGACATAGCCATTTTCTTTCTTTCTTTCTTTCTTTCTTTCTTTCTTTCTTTCTTTTTTTATTTACTTGCTCTTTTTGACATAGCCATTTTCATTCTCTCACTGAGTCTACATATTTGGTGTCTTACATAGATTCATTTGTAAGTGTTGAGACAGTGTTGCATTCTTAGTGTGAACTCAGTTTTTCCATTTCTGTGTTATTTAGAGATAATCCTTGTGTCTGTGTAGATCCTAGCAACTGCTCTATGATTTTTTTTATTTTTGTATGTATTTGTTTGGGCTCACCTACTTTGTGCCTCGAGGTAAAGCCAGCTTTGCATGAGGACTTTCTATTGTTCCTCTTTTTTTTTTCTTTTGTATTTTATGCAGTGTTCTCCTATAAGGTTTGTCGATGGAAAGGAGAATTCCATGTTAATTTGTCCAGTCCTCAGACACTGTTGGTGGAAACTCTTACTGCTTCAGTCTTAGCAGCTGCTTGTTTTGTGTAGTAGCTGTATCATGTAGGAGGCTGATTTAGTTAAATATTTCTAGGAACTCGTGTCTTCTTCAGTTGTGGTTTATGTGTGTACAACTTTCCACAGCACTGCACAAGGTAACACTGAAGTCCTTGTCAAATCTTGCAGTATCCCCATGTTAGCTCTACTTCTAATACATATAAATTTGCTTTTCCAGTTTGAATTAGGTGAACGATGCTTTGTTAGTACTTTAGTCTCTGCACCAAAACAGTTCTGTTATGTTGAATCATTGTACTATCTTTGAGTCTCTATCTAGTTCATTAATTTCCGCATAGCCTTACTGTTTTCTTTCTACATACTATTTCCATGCTTGTAAAGCCTTCAGGCACATAACTCTGGGCAAATATCTTTCATAACCTAGCCTCTTGCTGCCAAACATCTTCACTTCTCTTTGTCATCCCACTTCTGTGTGATTGTCTTTCCTGAGCTGTCACTCCTCTTAAGCTCTAAGAAAGTGTCCTTGGTGCTTTATCATTTCTGACTCACTGTTCATTGATTTAAGAGTCCACAGTAGCTACTTAAGGAACAGTTAAAGGGCATAAGATGTGACTCAGCAATTAAAGGCAGTGGTTGTTCTTGCAGTTTCCAGGTTCAGTTTCCTATAGGGTCTGTTACTGTCTTGATCTCTTTCAGTTGTCTTATTGCTCTAGCTGGAACGTCAAATAAATTATTGCATAGATGTGGGGAGAATGGACAGCCTTGTCTTGTTCCTGATTTTAGTGGAATTGTTTTGAGTTTCTCCCCATTTAATTTGATCTTGGCTATAGGCTTGCTGCAGATCCCCTTTATTATGTTTACGTATGTATTGGAGGTGGGTCTGATGTATTTTGATGCTAATTACTGCTTGCCAGCTTGTATCTTGCCTAAAATCCTAACCTGTTTGACCAATAAAAGGCATCACCCCTGGGCAAGGCAAATGGGATGGGCGTGGCTAAGGTTCCTGGGCTTTAGGAGACAGAGATAATCTTGTGAGAAGAGACCCAAGGAGAAGAAAGGAGGAAGACGGAGGCTGTGCCATGGATTGGATGAAGGAGAAAGATATAGCCAGCATGGATGGAGATTTGGTCCAGATGACAAAAATTAGCAAGTATTTGGGATTATGGGTGGGAGGTAGCTTGATAGAAATTATTAGAAACAGATGGCATAAAGAAGAAGTTTAGGGACTTAATATCTGCCCTGCCCAAGGTTAACTAAGGCTATTTTAAAATATAACAGGTGTCTGTGTCTTGACTGATTGTTAGTGGGTTAGAAATTAACGCTGTAATGATAATTATAGGTCTAATACTAAGAAATTAACCACAACAGGTATGTCCCTTGTATCCCTAATCTCTCCAAGACTTTTATCGTGAATTGGTGTTGGATTTTGTCAAAGGCTTGGTAGGTGGCAAATGAGAATATCCTCGTGTGTGTGTGTGTGTGTGTGTGTGTGTGTGTGTGTGTGTATGTTTCTGTCAGTTTATTTAAATGGTGGGTTACATTGACTGATTTTGTATGTTGAACCATTCCTGCATCTCTGGGATGAAGCCTACTTGGATATTGTGTATGATCTTTTTGATCTGTTTATTGATAGAGTTTGCAAATATTTTATTGAGTATTTTTGGATCTATGTCCATGATGGAAATTGGTCAGCAGTGCTCTTTGCTGAGTATTATGTGCTTTGGGTATCAAGGTAACTGTGGCTTCATAAAATGAACTGGGTAATAATCCTTCTGTTTCTATTTTGCAGAATAGGTTGAACAGTATTGGTGTTAAGTTTTCTTTGAAAGTCTTGTTGATTTCTACATTAAAACCATCCAGCCTGGGTTTTTTGTTTGGGAGTCCTGTAATGAATTTTTCTGTTTCACTAGGGGTCATAGGTCTACTTAAGTTGTTTACCTGGTCTTGATTTAACATTGGTAAGAGTTGCCTATCAATTAAATTATCCATTTCTTTTAGATTTTCCAATTTGTTGGAGTACAGGTTTTTAAAGTGTGTCCTTAACTAGTCTTAGGATTTCCTCATTGTCTGCTTGTATGTCCTTTTTGTTTCCTCTTTTTAAAATTTGCATATTCTTCTGTGTTTTACTTAGTTTGGATAAGGGTTAGTTTATTTTGTGTTTTTTTTTTTGTTTTTTGTTTTTTGTTTGCAATGAATCAACTCCGTTTCATTGATTCTTTGTTGTTGATGTTTTGTTTTGTTGTATTTTTTCTCGTCCAACGGAGATTAGTTTTTTTAGGGTTGTGGCATCAGCCTGGACTCCTGAACAGAAGCTACACCTTGATCCTGGGAGTTTCTTGCTGTGGCAGTGGGTGGTTGTGTCTGCCATGCCACTGGCTCACACTTCATAGAGCAACACGGGGGAAATCCACGTGGATTTGGGCCGGGGGAATCCAGCCTCATGATGCCCTGAGGAATCAGATTCTTATATATCTGCCCCAGCTTGGCTCTCTTCTGTCCGTTTTGGTGACAATTGCCTCCTCATAGAACTCGTGAGCCAGATCCCCATCTTTATCATAGAACACGGAGCTGCGGCACGTGAATACAAAAGGAGGCACCTCTTCGCCTAGGCACTGCACCAAAGATTGCTTAGGGCCACCGCCACAGTAGCAGAAGCAAAGGTCCAGAGGCCGGAGCTTTGGAGCTGCTGCCACCCATGTCGGCCCCGTGGGCACTTGGCTAGGCTCTCACAGTGCAGTGGACAGGACTATGCCCTGCTCTAGCCTTGACTCGTAGGTGCTGCAGCTGCTGCCCGATTCTTTGTTTTCTTCTCTTTGTTATCTATTTACTTGATTTTGAGTGTTATGAGTTCCTTTAGCTTTTGTTAGTTTGGGAACTCTCTGTGGAGGAACAATTTTAATTGTCTCTTAATCCTAAAGGTTTGCCTTTCATTTCTTGGCAAGTCTGTGTTTTCCAGTTGTAATCATCAGTGTTTGCGTTTTTGTTACTTAAGTGATTGATACAGTTAACACATTGATTTGGAGTTTTTCAAACCTTCTCATATATTAATGTCTCTGTGTCCTAATAAGCTTCAGCTCTCAGCATTTCAGACCCCACAGTCATGTGTGGGAGCCTCATTTGAGGGCATGCTCTCATCAGAATGTCTGGTTACTATGCCTGTGAGAGATTGTGTGACTGATGATTGATTTGAGATCCTCTTTCACTGAGGATATATCCCTAGCAAATGGGCCTGGGCCAGCCGAATGTGACATGGTGACCTTGCAAGAGAGCAAGCCAGCAAACAATGTTTGTCCATGTTGTTTGCCTTGACTTTCTAGCTTGAGTTTTTATCTTGAGCTCCCAAAATGATGGGCTGGGATCTGACAGAACCATTCCAAACCCCTACTTACTACCTGAGATGCTTTTTATTAGAGGGTAGAGCAGGTTAAAACAAGAAATGGTGCACAAAAAGTGATTTTGCTGTTGGACAGATCCTGGGACGTTCTCTTTGGGAGGAATGTGGAAAATATCAAAAATTGAGCTTAATCGGCTGTTCTTGTAGGACCTGGAACGTCAGAGTGTTCTGAGTAGTGCAGACAGAGGAAGTTAAGGTCATAGGGATTCAGCAGAAAATAGATCCCGGGAAAAATTTAGATAGAGGACATTTGTGTAATATTTCCCAAAATGTTTCTTATTCTACTTATGCCCTGAGACAGAATTAAAAAAACAGTGGGCTGATTCTTAGATGGAATATTGAATCTTTTGAATGGTTAAAACCTGTGACTCACTCAGGACTACATTTACAAAAAGCAAAACGTGGGCCAGAAGTAAATACAAAGTCTGCAGTTTGTAGAGAAAAACAGCACTAGGCAGTTTCAGATGGCAGTCAGATGCTGAAACAGAGGCAGGACTTTTCAAGGAGAAAAGAAAGAGGGCCCTTGATCTGGATTGGAAGCCTAACAAGGTAAGGTGCCTTAAGGGCAATACTTCCTCCTGCTAAGCCTTAAAATAATGGAGAGAGTACGCAAAGTGATTCCTAGTCCCAGGAAGAAACTTCATATAAAACCTGCTGCTACTGTGGTCCAAGCGTGGCAAGGTCCATCCCAACTTAGAAGCCAATCTTGGCAGGATTGCCTTATTGTGCTGGTTCTGGAAACAAGAGAGATGCAAACCGCAAAGATTCTTCCTCTGTGGTTTCAGTTCAGCAATGTCCCAGCTATTTATAGTCCTGCCTCATAGTCCCAGTGTGAGACTGTGAGAGTTCACTGCATTGAAGCTGTGAGGATGAAGCCTGAGTCGCATTTTGAGACCACAAACAAGATGTTGAGACACCTAAGTCATTGCGAAATCTGCATGGAGAGATGCAGGTATGGAGTGGAAGTAACCAAACTGAGGGATGTATAAAAAGTTACAGGAATAGAGCCATCTAAGCCCTTTGCTTTGAAGATCCATGTGTGTGAGACAGAGCTGCAGGATTTGGTGTTTGCCGTGCTGAGTTTCCTGCCTTGGTCTAATCTCCCCTCACTGTGTACACATTCCTACTTACTGGAATGAGGAGGACTATTCTGTGCCATTGTGTGTTGGAAAGATAGAACTTGTGTAATGATTTTATAAGATGTGTCAATCAAGAGATTTTCGTAATGGTCAGAAGTGACTTTGGGCATTTGAACAGTGTAGAGGCTGTTGCTTTGGGCATTTGAACAGTGAACGTGCTGTTGCAGATTATTAGGATCATTACAATTAGACTAAATGCATTTGCATCACCAGATGACCATAAGCCTATAGTGACCAGGGTGAGAATGCAGTTGTTTGAATCAAAAAGCTCCTGGATTAGAGGTTGTCTTTGACCACTTGTCTGGCCTTTGTGGCTTTCTTTGGGGAGCTTATGGATGCTTTTTTAAGAGGAGACTTTCTAGATTCTGTTGGTGTATTGTATACAGTTTACTCTTGTTCATTCAAATGCTGATTTCTCTACCCCACTATCTAGTTTGCATTGTGATGTTTATTTCAAGTGTCTCTGGTGTCAAGTTTGTGTCCACATGTCACCATTTGTTCTCTTTATTGCCAGTGAAAGTCAAGTAGCCCGTGCTAAGCAATAACAGAGACTAGGGTGGGACATCCTGGTCCAGGGAGGGGAGGAGAAAGATCAGGAAGGAAAGGACGGATGCCTGTGGAGAGGACCAGGCCAACACCAGGAGAAATGAACTGGACCTAGGAGATGAGTAAAAAGCAAGCATAATGTGGGAAATCTGAATGAGAGGAAGGTATACTAGCTTGGAGGTTTAGGATAGAGTAATTATTGCTTAGTATTATGCTCTCTGCTAATTAAACAGATCCTAGTCTCTTTGTGTAGTGTTTTGGTTAAGGAATAAGCACTGATTATATTAAAATTATAAATATTAATAACCATTCAACAAGATTCCTTATTGTGGATGAAATTTGGTTGTCTATAGACTCGATCCATTTCCTGTTCTTTGTGTCTACTGTGTTGTGGTTGAAACTGATCAGTCAGCTTCCTTCTCATGCTGTCATGCCTGCATCAGTATAGACTCTATCCCTAAATCACATAAGATACAGTAGAAGCAATTGCTACCCAATGCTAAGCTAATTTGCTAGTCTGGTGTTTTTATATTTTTAAATATGTTGTTTTTGTTTCGGTTTTTGAAAACAAAGTTTCTCCGTATAGTCCTAGCTGTCCTGAAAGTAAGTATGTAGACCAGAAAGGCATCAAACTTAGAGATCTACCTGACTCTGGCTCCAGAGTGCTGGGAATAGATGTGGGCCAACATGTCTGGCTGTTTTTTATTTTTTAAAAATATTTATTTATTATTATGTATACAGTGCTCTTCCTTCCTGTACATCTGCAGGCCAGACAAGGGCATCAGATCACATTATAGATGGTTGTGAGCCACCATATGGTTGCTGGGAATTGAACTCAGCACCTCTGGAAGAACAGTCTTCCCTTCTCTTAACCTCTGAGCCATCTCTTTAGCTCCCTGTTTGTTTTTTTTTAATAGAGTTAGCGGAAGTTCTTGGAATGCAGGTTTTTGTACAAGGAAGCATATGCTGTTGTGCTGATCTTCATCCACATCTTGAATTTTGAAATTTGACAGAGAATGTATTCTGGTTTTTTTTATGACATGTATTCATGATATTAATATGACCTGAGCTTTCTGAGTCATTGGATTGCAGGTGTGTGACATTCTTCCTACATGTGTAGGAAGACAGTTGCTATACTGTCTTTCCTTGCTTCTCTCTTGTGTCTGGCATAATGAATTATGCAGATTTCCTGCATAATCTTATAAAGGTGATTATATAGTTCCTGATAGTGATTTCTGAATAGATTTAAGTAATGTCTAGCCCTCCTACAAATTAGAAAAAAAAAGACTACATGTTTTTATGTGTGTGCATGTGCGAAGTTGGGAACTCCTTTGTGTGTACGAACGTGTACCTGTCTGCATGTCTCATTGCTTACATGAGCTAATATTCTGGAAGAGCCACAGCCAGGGCCAGGTTCCCCCGAGGATGACCTGGATTTGCTGCATTCTTTGCAAAAGAGATGCTGGTAAAATCAATGCCATCACCCCAGGAAAGCTTGTAGAAATCTGCTGGTCAAAGCCCATGTTTATTTTACTTGAATGAGTGCATGTGTAAAGTTTCTTTTTTTCCTCCTTTTTTTTAAAAACCATCTCTTTGTCTAGCTGGCCATAAGAAAACCAGTCCAGAATTATTCCTTAGCCTTTTCCAGCAAGCTACTGTTGGATGCACTAGTCAGCCACTAAGCTTAAAAGCAAACTAAGGTTTTTCTTTTACAACCTCCTGTTGTTAACAGCAGGAAACTGTCACAGCCATCTGCTGTTAAACAATAGACTCCTTAGCTAAGGAGTGGCTTTGGCAGCAGAAGAGCCATAAAAAAACAAATAGCTTAATTGATAAAGCATCAGATGGTTCTTTTGAATTCACCAACACTGTGTCCTGTCCAAATACTAACCATGTGTGTCAAGGCTGGCCCTTGATGGAGATAAACCTCATTATTCAGTTTGCTTCTAAAATGATTTGGTGGTTACAGTGGACCTTTTTTGTCTGGAAATGAGTAGAGGAAGCATCAGAGTTATATATTGTCAATGACACAGACATTTACAGTGATGTCAGTATCCTGCTTTCTGTGTACACGTGCACAACATACTTTAGGATGCAGTGATCTATGATGATGTGCATGTGAACTTCACTCGGGAAGAGTGGGCTTTGCTGGATCCTTCACAGAAGAGTCTCTACAAGGATGTGATGCTGGAGACCTACACGAACCAAGTAGGTAGGACTGAATTATCTTTTGCTTTTTATAGTCAAGGGACAAATGTTTCTCTGTTACTGATGTTCTTCTGCAGTTTCAATTGAGAATGAGGAAGAATGAGGTCAATAAATCAGGCATGGTGCTAAGAGACTCTGAATATAATAATTTCATTTTTTCATAATTTCCAATAATATATAATATATTTTCTGGTACTGTATTTCAGGCTACAACTTGGAAGACCATAATATTGAAGAACATTGTCAAGGTCTAGAAGACATGGAAGGTAATTTTCATGTGCAAGCTGATAAATGTCCTGTAGAAGAAATTTTAATGTGCCCTGCAAGTTTTAAAGAAAAGCAACAATTAAAAAACAAAAAAACCCTGACCCCGCCTCACACCCTGTCTCTGTGGGTCAGGGAGCTGCAGTACAGGGGCTCTTGAAAACTGTTATTCCCCCAGATCCAATGCAGGACCTTCTCCTCCTGGACTCCCCTCCTCCGTACCCCCTACCTCTAACCCCACCAACTTCGTCTCTACCCTCTACCTCCTCCATATCTACCCCCTCCACTGTCTCACCCACAGCACCTCCTTCCCCTGACCCTCCTTCTCTTACCCCAGCACCCGCTCCTTCCCCTCCCCGCCTCCGCCTCCGCCGGGGCACCACTGAAGACCAATGGCAATCTTCCCTCTTTCCTCTCCATACAACCAACGAAGAAATCACTTACTGGCCTTTTTCAGCCTCAGACCTTTATAATTGGAACAACCATAACCCCCCTTTCTCCCAAGACCCTCAGGCACTGACATCTCTGATAGAATCCATTCTGCTGACACACCAACCCACCTGGGATGATTGCCAGCAGCTGCTGCAGGTGCTCCTGATGACCGATGAACGACAGCGGGTCCTCCTAGAAGCCAGAAAAAATGTTCCTGGCCCCCGGGGCTCACCCATACTCCTGCCCAATGAGACTGATGCAGGGTTCTCCCTCACCCGTCCAGACTGGGACTATGAAACCCCAGCAGGTAGGGAAAGTCTCCGTGTCTACCGCCAGACTCTGCTGGCAGGCCTCAAAGCAGCGGACAGACGCCCAACCAATTTAGCCAAGGTAAGAACCATAATTCAGGGAAAGGATAAGAGCCCTGCAGCCTTTTTGGAGAGATTATTAGAGGGGTTCCGAATGTACACCCCGTTTGACCCCATGGCAGCTGAACACAAGGCAACAGTAGTCATGTCCTTCATAGATCAAGCAGCTCCTGATATTAAAAGGAAGTTACAGAGACTGGATAACATTCAGTCCTTCAGCACCCAGGATCTGGTAAAAGAGGCAGAGAGAGTATATAATAAAAGAGAAACAGAGGAAGAGAAGGAGGCTAGGATAGCAAGGGAACAAGAAGAACGAGAGGACCGTTGAGAAAGACGTAGAGGCAAAGAATTAACTCGGATCTTGGCCACAGTGGTAGCTAATAATTCTAGGTCTAAGGGGCAGGATAGAGAGGGGGGAGATCGGAGGCGGCCCAGGGTAGAAAAGGAGCAATGTGCTTATTGTAAGGAGAGAGGCCATTGGATCCGAGACTGCCCTAAGAGACCCAGAGACCAGAAAAGGGTTCCAGTCTTGGCCCTAGGCGAAGATAGTGACTGAAGGTGTCAGGGCTCTGAAGCCCCCCCCCCCCCCCCCCCGGGGCCCAGGCTAACTCTTACAGTTGGGGGGCAACGTATCACCTTCCTGGTAGACACCAGTGCCCAACACTCAGTCCTGACCCAGCCGGCTGGACCAATGTCATCAAAAACTTCCTGGGTCCAAGGAGCAACTGGGGGCAGGTTACACCGATCGACTAATAAACGGACTGTTGACCTTGGCACAGGTACCGTGACCCACTCCTTCCTAGTAGTTCCTGAATGCCCTTATCCCCTGCTAGGAAGAGACTTGCTAACCAAATTGGGAGTCCAAATACACTTCTCAGAAGAGGGGGCACAAGTACTTAACTCCATGGGAATGCCTGTGCAGATTCTTACTGTTAAACTGCAAGATGAGCACAGACTGTTCAAACCCACTCCCCAAGGGCCCCTTTCAGAAGATAACCCATGGCTCCAGCAGTTCCCTCAGGCATGGGCAGAGACTGGAGGGCTTGGACTAGCCCACACGCAGCCACCTATTATTATGACTCTTAAACTCTTACCTGTAAAAAAACCAGGGACGCAGGACTATAGGCCCGTGCAAGACCTCAGAAAAGTCAATAAGAGGGTGATAGACATCCATCCCACAGTGCCCAACCCATACAATCTACTGAGCACTCTAAGGCCGGATTTTACTTGGTATACTGTCCTAGACCTTAAGGATGCCTTCTTTAGTCTGCCCTTGGCCCCCCAAAGCCAATTGTATTTTGCCTTCGAATGAAAGGACCCTGAATTAGGACTCTCAGGACAGGTGACCTGGACTCGCCTTCCCCAAGGTTTCAAGAATTCTCCAATCCTGTTTGATGAGGCCCTGCACCAGGATTTGACTGACTTCCTCACCCAGAACCCTGAGGTGACACTCCTGCAATATGTGGATGACCTTCTATTGACTGCTCCCACCAAGGAGGCCTGTATCACCACCACCCAGCACTTACTCCAAGAACTAGGTAACAAGGGCTATCGTGCATCGGCCAAGAAGGCCCAGATCTGCAAAAAGGAGGTAACATATTTGGGTTATGTCCTGCATGAAGGAAAAAGATGGCTTACCAAGCGCCAAATTGACACGGTGGCCAAGATTTCCCCACCTCAGAGCCCCAGACAGTTAAGAGAGTTCTTGGGGACAGCAGGCTTCTGTAGATTATGGATACCAGGCTTTGCTGAATTGGCTGCCCCCTTATACTCTCTGACACGGGGCACTGACTCTTTCCAGTGGGTCCCCCCCCCCAAGCAACAGGCCTTTAAAGCCATAAAGAAGGCCCTCCTGTCTGCCCCAGCCCTGGGATTGCCAGACACCACGAAGCCATTTACCCTCTTTGTAGATGAAAAACAAGGGATCGCCAAGGGGGTATTGGCTCAAACTCTGGGACCTTGGAAACGGCCTGTGGCCTACTTATCTAAACAACTAGACACTGTAGTCGCTGGATGGCCTCCATGCCTGCGCATTATGGCTGCCACTGCGCTGTTGGTTAAAGATGCCAACAAATTGACCTTGGGACAATCCCTGACCATAGTCACGCCTCATGCATTGGAGGCAGTGATATGCCAGCCCCCCCCCCCCCGCCCGATAGATGGGTCACCAACGCCCGTCTCACTCACTACCAAGCTCTACTCCTAGATTCTGAACGTATCACCTTCAGCCCTCCAGTTACCCTCAACCCTGCCACATTGCTGCCAGCCCCAGACCAAGGACAAGAGACTCTACATGACTGTCATCAAGTGTTGGCTGAGACACATGGAACTCGAGAGGACCTCCAAGATCGTGAACTTCCAGAAGCCGACCACACTTGGTATACAGACAGTAGCAGTTATTTGGACTCAGGTACCAAACAGGCTGGGGCAGCAGTGGTGGATGGGCAGAAGGTCATATGGGCCCAGGCCCTTCCCTCAGGGACCTCTGCCCAAAAGGCTGAGCTTATAGCCCTGACCAAGGCCTTGGAACTCTCTCGAGGCAAAAAGGCTAATATCTACACTGACAGCCGGTATGCCTTTGCCACTGCCCATATACATGGGAGCATCTATGAACAGAGGGGCTTACTAACATCAGAGGGCAAAGAGATAAAAAACAAGCCCGAAATTAAAGCCTTGCTAAAAGCCCTCTTCCTACCTGCTCGGGTGGCCATCATTCACTGTCCTGGGCATCAAAAGGGACAGGACCCCATTGCCCTGGGGAACCAACAGGCAGACCGAGTGGCAAAACAAGTCTCCTGCATGGAGGCCCTAACACTGGCCCTAGAGGCCGATAAAGCCAATCAGGCAATCAGCCAAGTAGAACCATATATCTATACTTCAAAAGACAAAGCCAAGGCTCAGGCCTTAGGGGCCTCATTAGACTCAAAACTCCAACAGTGGATCAAAAATGGGAAGACTGTGCTACCAGCCAAAGAGGCAACTGCCAAGATCCAACAGATGCATGCCTGGACCCACCTAGGATCAAAAAAGCTTCGACAGATCCTGGACAAAACAGAGTCCTTCATCCCTGGAGCCAATACCCTGATTGACAAAACTGTAGCCAATTGCCAAGCCTGCCAGCAAGTCAACGCTGGAAAAAGCCAAGCCCCAGAAGGAACCAGGGTCCGTGGGGGATAGACCAGGAACTTACTGGGAAGTTGACTTCACTGAGGTAAAACCCCCAGCTGTGGGTTATCGATACATTGGTTTTCATAGACACTTTTTCAGGATGGGTAGAAGCTTTCCCAACCTGACGGGAAACAGCACAAACAGTAACCAAGGCCATTCTAGAAGACATCTTTCCTCGGTTTGGACTCCCTAAGGTAATCGAGTCAGATAATGGGCCAGCCTTCGTCTCCCAGGTAAGTCAGGGATTGGCCAAGATCCTGGGGACTGATTGGAAATTACATTGTGCTTATAGACCCCAAAGTTCAGGACAGGTACAAAGGATGAATAGAACCCTAAAAGAGGCCTTAACTAAATTGACCATAGAGACTGGCTTAAAAGACTGGAGACGCCTCCTACCTCTGGCCCTGTTTAGGGCCAGAAACACCCCTTCTCATTTTAATCTGACTCCATATGAGATTTTATATGGAGGGCCACCTCCTCTGTCTACTATGCTCAATTCTTATCAGCCCTCTGCTTCCAAAACTGATTTGCAGGCTCACCTAAAAGGACTACAAGCAGTACAGGCCCAAGTTTGGGCCCCCCTTGCTGAGATCTACAAGCCTGGCCACAACCAGACAGGACACCCTTTCCACGTCGGTGACTCAGTCCACATTCGACAACACCGGTCCCAAGGACTCAAGCCTCAGTGGAAGGGACCCTATATAGTCCTCCTGACCACACCCACCGCTCTCAAAGTAGATGGAATTGCAGCTTGGGTACACGCCTCCCATGCCAAGGCCGCTCCTCCTCCTCCAGACCCCGAGCAACGCTCCCAATGGGGCCTACACTGCTCCGGAGATCCTCTAAAGATAAGACTCACCAGATCTGGTCTTTAACTGTGCTCTTCCTCATGTTGGCCCTAGGGACAGTGGCCTACCTCAATCCCCATCAGCCCATGAAACTCACTTGGCAGGTCCGATCCCAATTGGGGGATGTGGTCTGGTCAATATCCCGAGAAGCCCCCCCCCCAATACCTGGTGGCCTGATCTAACCCTAGACTTGTGCCTCTTAGTTGCTGGCTTAGATACTTGGGATATCCCAGAGAGAAGTTATAAAGAGTTACCCATTCTTTCTGAAACCACCCATTACCAAAGAACAGCAGCCTTAGGTTGTGCCAGGCCCTGGTCAAGATGCCAGTTACGACTGGCTCCTTTTTATGTTTGTCCTCGAGATGGTAGGTCAAGATCAGAAGCCCACCGATGCGGAGGGCTGGAAAGCTCTTATTGTGCTGCCTGGGGGTGTGAAATGTCAGGCTCTGTCTATTGGAAGCCCTCCTCGACATGGGATTTAATAACTGTATCCCACAACCACTCTGGCACTACTAAATGCCCTCAGCGGGGACGGTATCTTCCTAGCTCCCAGGCTACTTGCAATCACAATAGCCAATGCAATCCCATAGTTATAAAATTCACAGAAAAGGGAAAAAAGTATTCGGATTGGGTAACAGGGCGACAGTGGGGCTTAAGATTTTATGTAGAAGGCACTGACCCAGGACTTACTTTCTCCATTAGATTAAAATTTTAAAAAACCCTAAAAATGTCTATAGGCCCCAACCCATCCTTGCTGACACTGGGGTACAACCCCCACGCCCCAGACTCCCAACTATTGCCCCAACTCCTCCACCCACTACCCCAAACACAGAGCCACCCTTACCCAAGACTGGAGATCGGCTCTTTAATCTGGTTAAGGGGGCTTTCCAAGCCCTCAACACCACCAACCCCCAAGCAACCCAGTCCTGTTGGCTCTGTATCACCCCAAGCTCACCTTATTATGAGGGAATTGCTACCTCAGCCACTTTCTCTAACAGAAGTTATCATTCCTCCTGTGACTGGGATCAGCACAAAAAGCTCATCCTGACAGAAGTTTCAGGTCAGGGGACCTGCCTAGGCACTGTTCCTCCTAGCCACCAACACCTCTGTAACCATACCTTCTCCATAACTACCACCACCAGTAACTACTTTCTTACTCCTCCCTCTAACCTATGGTGGGCCTGCAATACTGGACTCACCCCTTGTGTCTCCACTGCCATATTTGCTGCAACCCACTATTGTGTGCTAGTCCAGCTTGTCCCCAGGATTTACTATCAGACAGCCCAGGCTTTTGAGGCCAACTATGAGGACACACGTCCCTCCCGCTTTCGGAGAGAGCCAGTCACTCTGACTCTGGCTGTCATGTTAAGCTTGGGGGTTGCAGCAGGGGTGGGGACAGGGACAGCAGCCTTAATACAAGGGACCCAACAATTTAACATGCTTAGAACAGCTATAGACGAGGACCTCCGTGCCATAGAGCGGTCCATCACCAAGTTAGAAGAGTCCCTCACGTCACTATCTAAGGTGGTCCTACAAAATAAAAGAGGGCTAGAACTGGTGTTTCTCAAAGAAGGAGGTTTATGTGCAGCTTTAAAAGAACAGTGTTGTTTTTATGTGGATCATTCTGGGGTAGTTAGAGATTCCATGACTAAGCTCCGAGAGTGCCTTGACAGGCGGCAACGAGAACGGGAGGCCAACCAGGGATGGTTTAAAACATGGTACAGTCAGTCCCCTTGGTACTCTACCCTGATATCGTCTATTATTGGACCCCTGCTCCTGCTCCTGCTTATACTCACCTTTGGCCCTTGCCTCTTAAACCGCCTAATGGCTTTTATCAGAGATCGACTTAACGTCACTCAGGCCTTAATCCTGACCCAACAGTACAAAGCCCTTAAACAAGAGCCTCAAGATTGAGGCCAGATACAAAAAAAAAAAAAAAAAAAAAGAAAAAGAAAAAGAAAAAAAAGGGAGGGAATGAGAAATTGTAAAATTATAAAATGTAAGACGCTTGATTGCCCTGCCCAGAGGCTTCTCCCAGTTCTCGTTACTACTAGCCTCAGAGTCCCACCCTAGTTCCCAGAATAGCTACATGCGAGCTCCCTATATCAGAGGTCCCATATGGTTTCTAGTAACCGCCCTAGGGACCCACACCCAAGTCCCCACAAGAAGTCTCCCACTGCCAATGTCCATATGGTTTAAGCTTGATAAGGAACCCCACGTACTTTGCAGTTTTTACCCTTAAAAACTAGTCTGTAACAGCTACTCGGGGTCCTTCACCTCCCGAGGGTTTATAACAATCAACCTTTGCTTTTGCATCAGTGTGTTGTGCCTCGAGTGGTCTCTCACGGTGACCCCCCTTCTCGAGTTGGGCGTGAGAGTCCAACAGTTGCAGTGATTCTCCCCCTCCCCAGGAACTGGCAATGGGAGGGGTTTAAATGCCAGAAATGGTGGGGGAGCCCCGATCTTTCCCTGGATCCCTAGGCAGTTGGAGCTGGAAAGGGACCAGTTAAGGGTCAGGGGCTTTGGGGAGAGGTGGGGGTGGGGTGCTAAGACTTGTACCTGGGACTGAGTGGGGCCCAGGGGCAGAAGCTGAGCACCCTGTGCCCAAGGAGCCCCCGTTGGCTCTCAGGGCAGCTGGTGGGAGGGCCTTGCCGCCCCCCTCGTGCTCCCCACCTCCACTCGTGGTTGACCTGGCCTCTGCTGGCTGGAGAGAGGAGCTGAGCACCCTAGGGTGACGGGGTTGTGAACCCCAGCATTCTGAGCACCCTGTGCCACACCTGTCTGGAGCTGCCAAGAAGGGAGAGATGGCTCCTGGGACACGTGTGAGCCCTTGGTGTTGCTGTTGCCCCCAATGTCGTTGAGCATCAGTGGGCCAGGACTGGAGCTGGCTGACGTAGAACCCGCTGCTGCCGCTGCCAGGCCTGCGTGCAAACTGAGTGTGGGGATTGCCATTTTTTGTGGAGACATGAAGAAGCCTGGGGGGTGATGGTGGGCACATGAAGCAGTTGTTCTTGCTTAGGCAGTTCACTATGCCCGTGCTCCCACACACAGCTGTATGACTTCTGTGTGGGGAAGCTGGGAAGGAGAATAAGGTGGATGGAGAGGAAGAGAAGTTTGGTTTGAGCTTCACGGAGTGTACAATCTGTAATGAGATCATCCCCCCTGACTGCCTGAAGATGGGAACGGCTGAGGGTGCTATCAATTCAGAGATCCCCAACTGCTGGGACTCCCCCGATGTACCCAGGAAGGTATAAGCAAGGATGCAGGTGAGGGTCCAGTGTGCCATGGGGCTGACAATGGTGAGGGGGTGGATGGAAGCTGACAGTGGAGCCACCACTCCAGCTCTACTCAGAAGAAAGGGACCCTTACCTGCTGGCCCTCTCCCTGCTGATGTGCCCTAACCCTAACCCTGATGTGTCTGGGCCCCCAAATGGAAGGAGTGGGAGGCGGGGAATGAGACCCCCACCCCAAGGAAAAAGGTGAAAGGAGGCCAAGAGAGGGACTTGGTGGGTGGAGATGCCTGCCTCCTCCAAGGAGCAGACCCAGGCAGCCCTGGCCTTCTGTCCCCCAGGCTTCTGAATCCAAGCCTGGCATTCTCATCCTGCCACCGTGGGCTCCCTCCCAAGAACTGGGAGGAACTCAAGACACCTATGGCTTCTGCTGAGGGCCCGGCAGCGCCATTCCTATCACCACAGAGGGAGAAACTCGAGTGTTTCACGCATATGGGCCAGCTGCTGGGGCGGGTGCCTGATACCTCTTCTTCCTCTTTGGACTCAGTCTTAGCGGGCACATTGTTTAGTGAAGACAAAGCTCCTGGCGAGGCCTGGAATGGCCTTTGGCCAGCTCGGGGCAGCTGAAGGAGAACTGGAGGTGATGGTGGGCTATATGCCCTGGCAGTGGGGACCACTGCTCAATTGTCCCCTGAGCCCTGCCCCACCACCACGGCCTCCAAGTTGGAGTGGCACATGGTATGCCCTCCTCTGCTTGAAGCCCCAGGCCTGACACTCTGCCTTTGCTGCTACCTCGGGCTGCTTGTCTCCATGTCTTCCAGCACCTTGGACCCCAAGAGTGATGTGTCTGCATGCCATTCTGCCAGACTTGGAGCTGCTGGTTCTACGACAAGCGTCTGTGGCCTTGGATGGACCTAAGCCAGAAGAAGTCGCTGAACCCACTCATGCTTAATGGGGTGGCTGCGCCACTGCCCGCACCGCGGCTCCTGGACCTCCACTGGATTGAGGATGTTAAAGTCTTGCAGCTTTGTGAGCTGCTGCTGCCTCCACCAGACACCAAACTGGGGAAACTGAGAGCTGAGGCTGACTGCGGTGGTTGGCATAACTTTTCCCCACAGGCCTGGGCTCACTGATGCCTCCCTGAGTCTCCTATTGTGCCATGCTCTCCAGCTCAGTGCCCTCAACTTGAGTAACTGCACCCATGATGGAGACCCCAGTGTCCATCTCATTACAGCACTCACGCCCCATCTCCAGGAAACGTTGATGCAACTCTATCTCTCTGCATGCCACCGCCTCATGGACCACTGCCTTACACTGTTTCATCGCTGCCCAGGTCTTCGCCACCTGGACCTACACTCCTGCTGCCAGCTCTCACCCGGAGCTTGTTCCATTTGGCAGCTCTGGGCCCCCTGGCCCCTTCCATCGTCCAGAATAGAAACTACTTCTCAAGGACAGCTCCTGGACCTCTTACCGTCCTTTCACCCCTTGATGGGAGGCCAGGTTATTTTCTTCATGACTTGACACTCCTCAGTTTAATATCTTGGAGTTTCTGCCCAGGGACATGAGCCAGCCTTCCCCTTTCCCACCTACACTAATGTCTTTGAGGATCTTTGCTTCCCGTCTCTGCCTTCCACCTGCTTCATTGTCCATCCCCTTTGGGGCGTGGGCCAAGAGGTATGGGGGGAAGTGCTGAGCCAAGGGGATGGTGAGAAGGATGGTGAAGGTGCAAGTCTTGAGCAGGGAAGGGTGAGAGGGCAGTATACTGGGAGCCACAGTGCTGTGGGAGGTGATGGATGGGTGTGGGGATGGCAGAGAGCAGACCAACAAGGGTTCAGGGAACAAAGACCAGTTGGATGGGATGGGGGTCCAACAAGGGGAAACCAGAGGAGCAGTTGGGGATCCAAGTGTCAGATAGGGGGCTCTACAAGCCAGGAAATGCCAGGACTGGGGGCTGGGAGAGGAGCAGATGTGGGGCTTGTTCCCTGTCTGAGGTTTCCCCTCTCCCTTCCCTCTGCCCAGGTTTCAGTTCTTTCCCTGACCCTGACTCCTTGAAAGTCATTGAAAATGGCAGCTATAGCAAGTAGTAGGGGCTGTGAGTCAACCTGCTGTTTAGCTCATGGCCTAGGGGAGTGGTGAGGGATAGCCCAGGCCCCTGCCTGGCTCTCAACACTATACTTGAACATTCATCTGTACTGAAGTGTTACTTGAACCCAGGTAATCTTAGACCTAGAGGACTGTGATGTGAGGGGGCCAGCTTGACCTAAACTGGGCTGGTGGGTACCCAATTTGGATTGTCCCACCCCCCCGCTCTCCCGCATTACTGTCTCTAACAGCTCCACCACTTTGACCTGGTGGGGGGATGTCAGCTTAAAGATGGGCAAGATGAGACTCCTCCAGCTTGGCTCATTCTAGTCTTTCATCATCATGGAAGCTCATTTGCCCAGGGAACTGCCACTCTTGGTTGCCATGGAAATAGCAGCCAATGGACACCTCTGGTAACTTAGTTAAAAGCCTCTTGGTACCTCCCCTCTCCCCACCCCTTTCCTTCTTCCAGTGTGAGGGTGAGGTCTCAAGAGCCTGAGGGAAGAGTTGGGTCCAGGTCGCACTCAATTTAGGCCAGAGGGAACTGGATTGTATCACATGGTGGTGGGTGGAGGGGAATCTATCCATATACCTCAGGTAACAGGAAGGTGTTCCAGTTGGTGGGGGTGGGGGGTGGGGGTGGAGAGTAGGGCAGACCAAAGGCAGGTGTGTGGGGGGGCTGGGATTGGAGAAAGGCTTGACCATGAGGCTTCTTTAAGGCAGGGAAGAAAGCACCCCGGCAAGGGGCAAGTGGGAGACTCAGCCGGGTTGGATCCCTAAACCCCCAAGTCTGTAAAATATGATTTGCTATAAAACTCAGGATCTTCTAAAAAAAAAAAACCAAAAGCAAACAAACAAACAAAACCAAAACCCCATTGCTTTAAGTTCAGTGATGATTATTACGTTCTCACAGAACCACGCACCTCAATGTCAGGAATCTGATTTGTGTTCTTAAGGTGTTCATCTAAGAATGGAAACAAGGAAACAATGACTTACCTGATGTCACCATTTGAATCATAGCCCCATTAGAACTGTGCTGTAGAACTGCCAGTCAGTTTAGTTTCATACCACTTAGATATTGCAAAAGGAATATGTAAGGCACGGCCGCACCCAATAATGGTTGACGGCCAAGAGCTCGCTGTGCGTAAATAATTGCTCCTGCGCATGCACTAGAACCAGAGCCAGCTCAGCATGCCCCTCTTGAATGGGGATATGCTTATGAGCTATCGTGGATGGCGGTTATTAACCAATCCACTCCTATTTGCTAATGAAGCATCTAGCCGCAACCCATGAGGTATCGATACGCCACACAAAGATGGTACTTAAACACAGGCTCTCGGGCATTCAGGGTTTTTTTGCGCCAGTTTTCAAGGGCGCTCCCAATAAAGCGTGTTGAGAAGAATCCTGTGTCTGCGTCGTTCCTGCCGGCGGGAGGGCGTGACAGGAATACGCTTTGAATATGTGATAGGTATATGTCCAAAACCTTCTATAAGCAAAAAGTCCACAGCATTGCTAGTGCTAGACATAGACTTGTAGTAATGTTGCTAAGATCAGTGAGAGGGCAGTTTATGATAATCATGAATGTTGTTGTGGAGAAACCTTAATTTTATATCGTGTCTGTGAGGAACAAGAGTCAAACTGAATACAATGTGGAAACCTTTCATATTTTTTTCTTAATGGGTGAATCCTATGTCACAATGGATACAAGCCATGTGAGCATATGGATATTGAAAGAAGCAACATACCTCTCTCCAGAACAATGAGAAGATATGTAGGAGTTCCCACTTGGATTAGACTTTATGAATGTGATACAAGTTTACAATTAATTGGTTTTCCAACGTCATTGTGAACATCCACAAACTCACACTGCAGAAAATCTCTATGAGTACTAAGAATGTGAAAATTCTTCTGTTTGTCCTGGTTCACTTTTCAAATGTGGTATGACTCACACTATAGAAAAATTTGTGAATGAAGTCAGTGTGATTAAACTCTGAGTTCTTCCAGTTCTCTTCATATATGAAAAACATCATATAGAAAAACGATGCTATACATGTGAGCCATGTAATAAATGCTCTCACTATCATAGGTATTTTCAGAGACTCAATACATAAAGAAAGGGATCAACATGAATGTAAACAAAGTGATAAAACCTTAAGATCTGGTTCCTGTTTACCATTAGACCCAATTGTAAAATTAATTCACAGAGAAAAATTAATTCAGTGTAATGAATGTGGGAAAGCTTTCACACGCTCTAATTGTCTTTGTAGTCATGAAAGAAGTCACATGGGAGAGAAACACTCTGAATATACTCAGTGTGGTAAAGCCTTTGCATATCAGAGCCATCCACAAGGGTACGAAATAATTCACTATGGAGAGATACTCTAAAGGTATTTAATATGGTGAAACCTTTGCACATCACAGTAGTTTCCAATACCATAAAAGAACACATACTAGAGAGAAGCCCTATGAATTTAATGAATATAGTAAAGCCTTCACATGTCCCAGTCATCTTCGAAGGCATGAAAAAGTTCACAATAGAGAGAAACCCTGTGAGTATATTTAATATGGTGAAGCCTTTGCACATTTCTGTAGTCTTCATCATCATGAAAGAATTCATACAGGAGAGAAACCTTATGAATATATTTAATAAGGTGAATCCTGTGCACATTTCTGCTGAAGGCCAGCTTGAACACTATAGGGTAAACTGAGACAGAACAGAGTTGGTGACTGATTGATCACTCACCAGACTTTTCTCTGATGGGATCTGGCTTGATTTACTGGACCTGGTTCTCCCTTTGGCCAGCAGCTGTGGGCCAGTATTGCTTATGACTAGCAAAGAAGAAAAATAAAAAGGAGGGAATACACACACACACACACACACACACACACACACACACACACACACACACTTGGTGGATGAAGCAAGGCAAGCTCCAACAACTTTATTTTTTCTTATAGCTTACATATCCTGACAAACATCTTCCAAGCAGTATAAAAATTACAATTTGATTACATTCTATTTTTCTTTTAGTGTATGGTCATTGAAAAACATTATATACCCCAATATTTTTACATGAAAACTTTTTACACACTACAGGAGAAGAAAACAAATTATTCCCAAGAACCCACATACATTCACAACTAAGCATTGTGTTATAGATCAACAAAGTGTAAGCGAGTGTAATTTTTTCAGCCAGTTGCTTCTTTTTACTGACAGACTGCAATGTGTGATTACAAAGAAAGGATCAATTATCTAAAAAATTAATCTTTTTAATAACTTATTTATTTTTATTTCAATGTGCATTGCTGTTTTGCCTGCATATATGTCTGTGTGAGGGTGTCAGATCTTTGAGTTATAGACAGCTGTGAGCTGCCATGTGGGTGCTGGGAATTGAACCAGGGTCCTCTGGAAGAGCAATCATTGCTCTTAACCCCTGAGCTATGCTGTAAAACTGCCAATCATTATAGTTCCATACCAGTTAGATATTGCAAAAGGAAAACACATTGAATAGGTGATAATCATATGTCCAAAACCTTCTAACAAGCAAATAGTCTTAAAAGAATCTCAAATTTAACTTATATATCCCAGTCACTTGTACCTTAAATCCTCAAGGTGCACAACTGCTCATTAACAGTTTTTATTAAATCATATAAGGAAGCTGAGGGCAAAAATGGGTACAAAAAATTAATCATCACCTTGATCACCAGGCTAGCATTATTGAGTCACATTGGCCATTGCCCATCAGGTTGCTACTGTTCTCATTCCCTGACTTCAGAAATTCCCTGGCTCAATTACTAAAAGTGTAGTTTTACTAATTCCAAGTGTTCACTAACATTCTTTATGTCAGAGCCACTAACAAAAATATCTTAACCTAACCTTACAAACAGTCTCCATCTAAGTTCTTTCTGAGGGTGGGTGAATCATTAACCTGCCCAAGCAGCCATGCTTGAAAAAGGTCAAGCACTATTTTCCTAAGTGCCACTGATGCTGCCCAGTGTGTGGCCAGAAGGCCCTTTGCTGTTTTCCTACAATTCATAAATGAAGGATGTGACGACCGAATGACTAACAGGCAAAGCGATGCTCCAAAGCAGCATTCAGTCCTCAGGTCACATAGTCCCCAGTGCTCTGCCTCTCTGAGGCACACTTATTATACTTTTGCTAACCAGTCAGCCATATTCCATGAGTCCTAAAATTGTTTAGCTGTCCCATGCATTGCCCTTATGACATTTCTATAGTTTTCATTATTATGAGAGTCTTGATACTGGAGAGAAATTTTGTGAATGTAAGCCGAATGTAAGGCTTTGTTATGGGTTCCACTGAGTTCAAACACAACTCAAACACTGGGTCAGTGCAAGTGACAAGAACTTATTGTAATCAAGCCACTATTGATCAGTTTGGGCCACAAAACATAGCTGAAAGCTAAGCTGTGACACCTTACCCCTGCCTCCAGCCCACAGCCAGAATGTTATGGAGCCTTTAAGATCGAAAGCCACAAACATTTGTGCCCAGTCACAGCTCCATTTATCCACCAATCAGAATTTAGGGATAGGGGCTTTCCTTATGTAGTTGATATGTATAAGGTGATATAGAGTGTAGGTTTTACAGTGTAACCAATCATAGCTATTTGTTCTTTTGTGGTTAGGAATAGGTCTGGTGTTTTGCAAAATAAAACAATAACAGAAGCCCTGGTTAGGAACAATCACTATATTTTGTGGAACAGAAGATGAATAATGAAAGCTGGCCAGCTATTGGGAAGTCCCCAGCTCCTCTAGGGCCTCATAACTTGAACTTAGTTTTGCCCTGTGGTTAAATGGAGGCTAATAACAAAAAGGCAGTACTTAGGGCAAGTTCCTTTGCTTATTCCCAACATTTTCATATCATAGTCATCTTTGAAGGTATAACAGAACACATTGAATAGAAACCTTCAAATGTAACCAATGTAATAAATCCTTTTCACAACACAGTTACCTGCAAATACATAAAAGAACACAAGCTGCAGAGAAAACATATGCAATGTGGTAAAGACTTTGTATGTAGCAGCAGTTTTAGTCATCATGAGAAAAAATATCATACTGCAGAGAGACCCTTAAATGTAGTCAGTGTGGTAAAGTTTTGCATTTTTTGTTTCCTTACACAAGAGTGTTGGGGACAATAAAGCAGGGGGCCAGAGAAAGTTGGCTCGGTAGTCAAGAGCACTTGCTGTTCTTTCAGAGGACCTAGGTTTGGTTCCCAGCACACTCATCAAATAGCTACCAATGCCTATAATTTCAGTTTTAGGGGATCCAACACCCTCTTTGGGCCTCCTTAGGTACCTGTACACAGGTGTACATATAAGCAGGCACGTACATACAAAGTAAAATAAACAGGCAAATAAATGTCTTAAAAAATATTTTATTTATTTTTATTTGATGTGCATTGGTGTTTTGCCTGCACCTTTGTCTGTGTGAGGGTGTCAGATCTTGGAGTTATAGACAGTTGTGAGCTGTCATGTGGGTGCTGGGAATTGAACCCGGGGTCCTCTCGAAGAACAGTCAGTGCTCTTAACCACTGAGCCATCTTTTCAGGCCCAATAAATGTTTTTAAATGATAAAAACAAACAAACAAACCAACAAACACTTCCAAAAGCTCTCCTCATAAAACCCCAGCAAATCAGTCATGTGTGAGTCATCCTGAGGTTAGAAACACAATGCCATAGTAGGAAGCTGCTTAAACTATTGTGTGTCCGAGCAATGGACTGCGGCCTAGTCAGCAAAGCCACACTTTAGCAGAATCACCAGTGCTTACCAACTGCCAAGCCAAATGCCCCACTGTAAACAATCTTTAGTGAAACCCCAGTTCTGGAGCTTAAAGACCCACAGTGTATCCAGAATCACATGCACACACACATGGGTTTGGACTGTGAGTTCACATATATAATGTAGACTCACATATATACACATGTCCTCAAAAAAGCCTGTAATGACAGGCATCCAGATGGTGGTAGTGACGGCCTTGGCATGGTGATGTTTTTACCCACAGCCTTCTGCTTTTGTCTTTTCCACAACAAATATTCATTACTTTTGAAATGTGGAAGGCAGCAGACAGATGTCATTTAGAAATTAGTTTATAATGGCTTACAATATAAAAATAACATACACAGTTTTACATAAGGAAGTGAAAGCAAGCCGTGGAGAGCGGAGCCCACAAAGACTGGGGATACGCTGGGCTGAGCTGTCTGGCTTTCTCCCAAGACTCTATCACAAGAGTTTGTGAACTCCTTGGCTGCGCAGAGGAACTCTCCTGGCTCTGGGGAGGAAAATGCCTGGGTGGGAGAAGGAATCTCACATGAGGTGAGAATGAAATTAGTACTAACTCTATTGCTTGTTCTTTTTAATTATTTTTGTTAATGAAATTCCTATCTATCTATCTATCTATCTATCTATCTATCTATCCAAGGAGTCTCACTATGTAGCCTTGGCTAGCCTGGAACTTGTTTTGTAGCACAGACTGGCTTTGAATTCAGAGCTCTGTCTACCTCTGCTTCTGATTGCTGGGGTTAATGGCCCACATCCAGCCTGATTATATTTTATCAATTTAGGCTTACTGTGTTATCATCATAGAATATGCTGATTTTCTAGAACAAAGACTATACAGCAGCCAGGGTTCCCTAAATTCTTCAGAAGATTCTATAACACATCAACCCGCCCTTGTAGCATATTCTGAAGTCTTGGTTGTTGCTGGAAGTAGAGACAATAATGCAACCAATATAAAACTTCTCAAAGCGCCAGCTGTGGTGGTGCACACCTTTAATCCCAGCACTCTGGGAGGCAGAGGCAGCAGATAGATCTCTGTGTGTTCAAGGCTAGCCTGGTCTACATAGTGAGTCCAGGATAGCCAGGGCTGTTACACAGAGAGACCCTGTTTTGAAGGGGGAAAAATATCTCAAAGCAATGGCATGTATACCTCAGACCACTCAGTTCAGAATCTGTTTAAAGTTGTCCCAGGTGATTTCAATGCAAAGCTGGGCCTCAGCCATTGTTTCTAATGAGAGCAACCTGATACCCAGCCCCCTTCCTGCTTGCACCCTAAATGACTTTTTTCTCTGTCTCCACCTGCTGGGCATTAAACCAAACTACAGGAGTTCTGTGTTATTTGTATATCTAAGACAACACTACCCGTACTTTTGAAAAAAGCTTAGTAAATGGGGTGGGAGGTAATGGAACACACTTTTAATCTCAGCACTCAGGGAGGCAGAGCCAGGTGGATCACTCTGAATTCAAGATCATCCTGGTCTACAGAGTGAATTCCAGGACAGCCAGGGCTGCACAGAGAAACCCTGTCTTGAAAAACAAAAACAAACAAATGAAATTGCTAAATGGATTAAGGAAAAACAACAACAAAAACAAAAAAAACCAAAAACAACAACAACAACAACAACAAAAAACAAACCCAAAGAGTCAAAAATCTTAAGTAATAATATTGTGTAAAAGTGATACCATTTCCTATAATGAGGTTGCCTAAGAGTCTTAAATACACTAGGATAAAGCATGTAGTATAATTAAGTATGAGTCAGACTCCTTCTGTTGGATACCAGGTGATTCATTTTCAATGAATTGTTTTCACTTATTCAAAGTATATTTAGTCTTATTTTGCCTGATATATTGTTGAATATGGGTACTTAGTGATGAGGGGACGTGGAGAATACAGGTCTTGGGACTGGAGAGATGGCTTAGTGGTTAAAAGCACTTGCTGCTCTTTCAGAGGACGCAGTTTTAGCTCCCAGCCCCTATATGGCAGCTCACAACTTCTTGTAACTGCTGGTTCAGGTAGGATCTGACCCCTTCTTCTGTCCTTGGCATGCACTGCACATACGATGCACAAGCATACATGGATTCCAAACACCCACACACATAAAATGTAAGATGGAAAAAAATTAATTTTCGGTGGCTGGAGAAATATCTCTGTGAATAGGAACACTTGCTATGCAATCTTGAGGACCTGAGTTCAGACCCCAGTACCCACATAAAAAGCTGGGCATAGTTAAGTGCATGTAAGCATACATACACACACACACACACACACACACACACACACACACATACACACACACACAAACACACACACACCACTACACAGACATGCACCACACACACACCCCGCCACTACCACCATACACACACACACACACACACACACACACACACACACACACACACACATACACCACTATACAGACATGTACCACACACACACCCCGCCACTACCACCATACACACACACACACACACACACACACACACACACACACACACACACCATCACATTTCTCCTTTTGTGTCTTTTATATCTTCAGTAACATTTTTATTTCTATCAGAAAATATGTGCAGGGACTTTCATTGTACTTATTCCAGGTATTCTATTATTCATGTTGCCATCGTGAATATTAACATAAAAAACCAAATTGATTATTGCTGATACTGATTTTGGCGTATTTACTTTTTAGCTGGCTGCCTTATAGGTTCTTTATATATTCTGTTATTTTTCTGAGTTCATTTTCTTGGTTTTCTGCACATGTAGCTCAGACTGGCTTTATACAAGAAATGATCATTTAGATTCTCTTAAAAACATTTAAAAATATTATTTTTGGTTTTAGTCACATTGGCAATTAATTCTTGTACAATGTTAGCTGGCAGTAGTGAGTCAGGCTTGCTTGGTTTGTTGACATTTTAAAGAAAGGTTACTATTAAATACACACATATTATGTTAATGAGCTACTTTTTTATTTGTTTGTTTGTTTTGCTTTTTTGAGACAGGGTCTCACATGGAGTCCTGGATGGCCTGGAACTATGTAGAACAGGCTGGCTTTGAACTCACAGAGATCCTCCTGCCTCTGCCTTCCAAGTGCTGGGATTAAAGGCCGGCACCACTACATCGGCTAATGAAATACTTTTTAAGTTCTTCCTGTCTTTACATGTTTTGAAAACAGATTCCAACTAACAAACTTTAAATTATGTGCATATATGTGTGTGTGAGTGTGGGATTGTGTACAAGAGTGAGTGTGCACAAGAATGAGCGCCCACAGAGCCAGGACAGGGTATTGGCTTCACCTCCTGGACCTGGCTTCACAGGAGGCTGTAACTGTCTGATGTGCGTGTGGGTAAATGAACTTATATTCTCTACAAGATCATAAAGCTCTCTTGACCCCTAACGCATCTCTCCAACTCCTCTTCTCTATTTTTGAAGAGGAATGTTGAGTGCAAAAGGACACTGTGTTTTACTGTTTTCTGTTTGTTTGTTTGGATTGGTTTGTTGAGACAGGGTTTCTCTGGGCCCTGGCTGTACTGGACTCGCTCTGTAGACCACGCTGGCCTCAAACTCACAGCGATCTGCCTGCCTCTGCCTCCCGAGTGCTGGGACTAAAGGCGTGCGCCACCATGCCCAGCTGTATTTTACTGCTTTATCATCCACAGAGATAGTTTCTCCTACTTGACACAAATGATACTATTTACTGCTAGAACTTGGCTCCGTTCCCATGGTATCACCTCATTGCCACAGCTTAGGGCTGTAGAGGCTTGGGGGTCTCATGAATCTTCCCCAGAGATGTGTCCCACCACTGCCCTCCTCTCCTCACCCTTCCCATGGGCAGCTGTCACTGGTAGCCATGCTGTGATCCTAGGCTATGTGGACAGAGATGGTGCTTGGCTTTTGTTGCTGTGAAGAGACACCATGACGATAAAAGAAAACATTTCATTGGGGCTGGATAGCAGTTTCAGAGGTTTAGCCCATTGTCATCATGGTACGGAACATGGTGGCATGCAGACAGACATGGTGCTGGAGGGGCAGAGAGTTCTTCATCTTGACCCTCAGGCAGCAGGAGACTGTGTGGCAAACAGGGCATAGCCTGAGCTTATGTAAGACTTCAAAGCCCGCCTCAACAGTAATTCACTTCCTCCAACAATGCTACACCTGCGCAAGCAAGGCAACACCTCCTAACAGTGCCACTCACTATGGGCAAGCATTCAAACATAGAATCTGTGGGCATCATACCTATTTAAACCACCACAGATGACAAATGCATACGTATTCATTATGGGAGACTCAGGCCCATTAGCCCTAATGTCATGTCCTTGTTTACTGGAGCTGAGGTTCCCCTTAGGTAGGAGGGAGGGCTGGAGGACCTGAGGACTGTAATGAGGGGAGGGCCAGAGAGAGGGGAGGGTTGGAGGGCTGGAGGCAGGAGGGCAGGAGGACTGGAGGACAGGAGGGCTAGAGGACAGGAGGATGGGAGGACTGCAGGGATATAGAGTGGGAGGACTGCAGGGATATAGAGTGGGAGGACTGCAGGGCTATAGGGTGGGAGGACTGCAGGGCTGGATGCCTAGAGGGTTGGAGCATTAGAGGACTGGAGGACAAGAGTACTGCAGGGCTAGAGGACTGGAGGACTTCAGGACTGGAGGGCTGGAGTACAGGAGGAGTGGAAGACTGCAGGGCTGGAGGACTGGTGGGCTGGAGGATTGGAGGACTGGAGGACTGGGGAACAGGAGGACTGGAGGACTGGTATTGAAGTGCTGGAGGAATGGAGTGTTGGAGAGCTGGAGGACTGACAACTGCAGGGCTGGAGGACAGGTGGGCTGGAGGACTGCAGAGTTGGATTACTGAAGGAATGGAGGACTGCAGTACTGGAGGATTGCAGGACTTGAGGACTTCAGGACTGGAGGATTGGAGGACTGGAGAGCTGGAGGACTGGAGGGTTGGAGAACAGGAGGACGGGAGACCTGGAGGATTGTAGGACTATAGGAGTGGAGGACTGCTGGGCTGGACGGCTGGAGGAGTGAGGACTAGAGGACTGGAGGGGGTAGAGGAATGCAGGGCTGGAGAACAGAAGGACAGGTGAGACTGAAGGGCTGGGGGACTGGAGAATTGGAAGACTGGAGGAATGGAGGACTTCGGTGCTGGGCGACTGCAGGATTATAGGGCTGCAGTGCTTCAAGGCTGGACTGGAAGGGTGGAGAACTAGAGGACTGCGGGGCTTGGGACTGGACGGTTGGAAAACTGGAGTACTGGAGGACTGGTGTAGTGCAGGCTGGGTATCTGCAGGGCTGGAGGACTGGCGACCTGAGGGGCTGGAGGACTGGGGATGGCAGGACAGGGGACAGGAGCACTGGAGGACTGGAGGACTGTAGGACTGTGGCACTGGTGGATTGGAATGCTGAAGGAATGGTGGGCTTGAGAGCTGGAGGACTGAAGACTGCAGGGCTGGATTACTGGAGAAATGGAGGACTGCAGGACTTGAGGACTGGAGAACTAGAGGTCTGGAGAGCTGGAGGATTGGAGGGCTGGAGAACAAGGGTACTGGAGGACTGTAGCCCTGGAGGACTAAAGGACTGGAAGAGTCAAGGACTGCTGGGATGGAGGGCTGGAGGACTGTAGGATTAAATGGCAAGAGGGATGGAGGCCTAGAAGACTGAAGGACTAGAGGATTGGAGGGGTGGTGGAATGCAGGCATGGAGTAGAGGAGGACTGGCAGACGGCAAGGCTGTGCAACTGGAGTGCTGGGGACTGGAGAATTGGAAGACTGGAGGAGTGGAGCGATGTAGGTCTGGAGCGCTGGAGGACTACAGGGGTAGATGATTGGGGGCATGTGTGGCGGTGTTTAGTGAAATCAGTGTTTCTCTCACTTTTCTGTGAGCAGGGAACCTGAGTTTTAGTCACAGTAGCTCAAACAAGTATTTTTACAGTGTATTCAGTTTTCCTTAGAAACAGTGACTTTTCTTTCATAAACATGTGTTACCATGCAGTTTCTTCATGCAACAAACACATGTATAGAAGTAGAGTGCTTTCATGACGTTTTCTCACCAAGGAAACAAGTTGCACACTTCTGAGACACATTAGTTCAATTTTGTTAGAAGCAGGTTTTTTGCTAAATAGTCATGCCTTACAGTGCACTACTTTTGCCTAGGACTGCAGTTGTACAGGTTCTGAGAATGTGACTGTGTTTAGTGAAATCAGCGTTTCACATTTCTGTGAGAAGGAAACCTTAGTTTTAGTTACAGTAGCTCACACAAGTGTTTGCTCAGGGTGTTCAGTTTTCCTTAGGAACAGTGACTGTTCTTTCAGAAACATGCGTTAGCATGCTGTTTTTTCCTGCAACAAACATATGTGTGGTAGTTGAGTGCTTTCAAAAAATGACTGTTTTATCATGTTTTCTAACCAAGGAAATAAGTTGCAAACTTCTGAGATGCATTTCTTAAATTTCGTTAGAAGAGTCATGCCTTAGAGTGCACTCCTTTTGCCTTGTCAACACAGTTGTACAGAATCTGAATATGTGACTGTGATTAGTGAAATCAGCATTTCTCTTGCTTTTGTCTGAGCAGGGAGCCTTAGTTTTAGACACAGTAGCTCACACTAGTGTTTGTTCAGTGTGTTCAGTTTTCTTAGAAACAGTGACTTTTCATTCAGAAACATGTGTTAATGTGCTCTTTTTCATGCTACAAACACGTGTAGAAGTAGAGTGCTTTAAAAAATGACAGTTTTAAGATGTTTTCTCAACAAGGTATCAAGTTGCAAACTTCTGAGATGCATTTGTTCAATTTCCTTTGAAGTGAGGTTGGTTTATTTATTTATTTTGCCTCAAGAGTCAATCCTTACAGTGCACTACATTTGCCTTTCAATGCAGTTGTACAGGTTCTGAGTGTGTGACTGTGTTTAGTGAAATCAGCGAGTTTCTCACTTTTCTGTGAACAGGGAACCTTAATTTTAGTCACAGTAGCTCACACATGTATTTGTTCAGTGTGTTAAGTTTTCCTTAGAAACAGTGATTTTTCTTTCAGAAACACGTGTTACTTTGCTATTTCTTCCTGCAACAAACCCATGTGTAGAAGTAGAGTGCTTTCAAAAATGACACTTTTATGACATTTTCTCACTAAGGAAACAAGTTTCAAACTTGTGAAATATATTTTTTCAATTTTTTAAGAAGCAGGCTTTTTGTCTAAAGAGTTATGCCTTACAGTGCACTACTTTTGACTATCAACACAGTTGTACAGGTTTTGAGTATGTGACTGTTTTTAGCCTTTCAGCCTTTCTCTCGCTTTTCTGTTAGCAGGGAACCTTAGTATTCATCACAGTAGCTCACACAAGTGTTTGTTCAGTGTGTTTAGTTTTCCTTAGAAAACTAAGTTTTTTCAGAAACTGGCATCACCATGCTGCTTCTTCCTGCAGCAAACACATGTGTAGAAGTAGAGTGCTTTCAAAAACGACAGTTTTATGACCCTTTCTAACCTCGGAAACATGTTGTATAATTTGATATTCAGTTCATCAATTTCATTAGAAGCGGGTTTTTTCCTAAAGAGTCATGCCTTACAGTGCACTACTTTTGCCTATCAACGCAGTTGTACAAGTTCTGAGTGTGTGACTGTGTTTGAGGACTCAGTGTTTCTCTCTTCTGTGAGCAGGAACCTGGTGTTCTCATCACAGTAGCTTACACAAGTGGTTGTTCAGTGTGTTCACGTTTTCTTTGAAATAGTGACTTTTCTTTCAGAAACATGCTTTACTGTGCTGTTTCTTCCTCCAACAAACACATGTGTAGAAGTTGAGGGCGTTCAAAAACCAGCTTTATGACATTTCTTTTTTTTTTTTTAAGATTTGTTTATTTATTTTTTATTAATTTATTCTTGTTACATCTCAATGGTTATCCCATCCCTGGTATCCTCCCATTCCTCCCTCCCTCCCATTTTCCCCTTACTACTCTCCCCTATGACTGTGCCTGAGGGGGACTTCCTCCCCCTGTATATGCTCATAGGGTATCAAGTCTCTTCTTGGTAGCCTGCTATCCTTCCTCTGAGTGCCACCAGGTCTCCCTATCCAGGGGACATGGTCAAATATGAGGCACCAGAGTACGTGTGAAAGTCATACCCCACTCTCCACTCAACTGTGGAGAATGTCTGGTCCACAGGCTAGATCTGGGTAGAGGTTTGAATTTTATGGCCTGTATTGTCCTTGGCTGGTGCCATAGTTTGTGCAGGACCCCTGGTCCTGCCTATCATAATGTTCTACTTGTAGGCTTCTAGGACCCTCTGGATCCTTCTACTTTGCTATTCTCGCACGTTTCTCTCATCTAGAGTCCCAATAGGATGTCCTCCCGTCTGTCCCAGTTTCCTGGTAAGTGAAGACTTGCATGGGACATGCCCCTTGGGCTAGTATGCAGATATAAGTAAATATATCTCATTTGTCTCTTTTTGCTTCTGGGTAAACTCACTCATTATGATAATTTTTAGTTCAATCCATTTGTCCACAAATTTTGGGAATTTCTTGTTTTTAATAGCTGAGTAGTATTCCATAGTGTAAATGTACCACAGTTTCTTTATCCATTCTTCTACTGAGGGACACTTAGGCTGTTTCCGTGATCTGGCTATTATGAATAAGGCTGCTATGAACATGGTTGAGCAAAATTTCTTGTTGTGTGCTGGAGCATCTTCTGGGTATATTCCAAGGAGTGGAATAGCTGGGTCTTGAGGAAGCCCTATTCCCATTTTTCTGACATAGCCCCAGATAGATTTCCAAAGTGGTTGTACTAGTTTGCATTCCCACCAGCAATGAAGGAGTGTTCCTCTCTCCCCACATCCTCGCCAGCATGTGGTGTCGCTTGAATTTTTGATCTTAGCCATTCTGATGGGTGTAAGATGGAATCTCAGAGTTGTTTTGATTTGCATTTCCCTGATGACTAAGGAGGTTGAGCATTTCTTTAAGTGTTTCTCAGCCATTTGATATTCCTCTGTTGAGAATTCTGTTTAGTTCCAAGCCCCATTTCTCAATTGGGTTATTTGGTTTGGTGGTGTTTAATTTCTTGAGTTCTTTATATATTTTGGATATTAGACCTTTGTCAGATGTAGGGTTGGTGAAGATCTTTTCCCAGTCTGTAGGCTGTCACTTTGTTCTCTTGACAGTATCTTCTGCCTTACAGAAGCTTCTCAGCCTCATGAGGTCCCATTTATTAATTGTTGACCTTAAGGCGTGGGCTGTTGGTGTTCTGTTCAGGAAGTTGTCTCCTGTGCCAATATGTTCCAGGCTTTTCGCCACTTTTTCTTCTAAGTGACTTAGTGTCTCTGGTTTTATGTTGAGGTCTTTGATCCACTTGGATTTGAGTTTTGTGTAAGGTGACAAATATGGGGCCTATTTTTTTTTTTTTTTTTACACATAGACATCCAGTTAGACCAGCACCATTTGTTGAAGATGCTATCTTTTTTCCATTGAATGGATTTGGCTTCTTTGTCAAAAATCAAGTGACCATATGTGGGTGGATTCATATCTGGGTCTTCAGTTCGATTTCACTGATCAACCATCCTGTTGCTGTGACAGTACCATGCTGTTTTAATTACTATTGCTTTATAGTACACCTTGAGATCTGGTATGGAAATTCCTCCAGAGAATCTTTTATTGTACAAGATTGTTTTAGCTATTCTGGGTTTTTTGTTTTTCCATATGAACTTCAGAATTGAACTTTCAGTGTCTTTAAAAAATTGTGTAGGTATTTTGATAGGGATTGCATTGAATCTGTATATTGATTTTGGTAAGATGGCCATTTTTACTATGTTAATTTTCCTGATCCATGAGCAAGGAAGGTCATTCCATTTTCTCATGTCATCTTCAATCTCTCTCTTCAGAGTTTTTAAATTTTTTTCAAACAAGTCCTTCACTTGCTTGGTTAGAATAACTCCTAAATACTTTATATTGCCTGTGGCTAATGTGAAGGGTGTGGTTTTCCTAATTTCTTCCTCTGCAAGCTTGTCATTTGTGTATAGGAAGGCTACAGACTTTTTTGAGTTAATTTTGTATCCAGCCAATTTGCTGAAGGTGTTTATCAGCTGTAGGAGTTCTCTGGTGGAATTTTGAGGGTCACTTATGTACATTACCATATCATCTGCAAATAGAGATAATTTGACTTCTTCCTTTCCCATTTGGATACCACTGATCTTCTTTTGTTGTCTTATTGCTCTGGCTAGAACTTCAAGTACTATATTGAAGAGATATGGAGAGAGTGGGCAGCCTTGCCTTGTTCCCGATTTTAGAGGAATTTCCTTGAGTATCTCACCATTTAATTTGATTTTGGCTATTGGCTTGCTGTATATTGCCTTTATTATGTTGAGGAAGGTGACTTGTATCCCCGATCTCTCCAGAACTTTAACATGAATGGGTGTTAGATTTTATCAAATGCTTCCTCTGCATCTAAAGAGATGATCATGTGGTTTCTTATTTTCAGTTTGTTTAATGGTGGATTACATTGATGGATTTCCCTATATTAAACCATCCCTGCATGCCTGGAATGAAGACTACCTGGCCATGGAGAATGATATCTTTGATGTGTTCTTGTATTCGTTTTGCAAGTATTTTATTTAGTATTTTTGCATCGATGTTCATAAGAGAAATTGGCCTGAAATCCTCTTTCGTTGTTGGGTCTTTGTGAGGTTTAGGTATCAATGTGACTATGGCCTCATAGAATGAATTTGGTAATGTTCCATCCATTTCTATCTTTTGGAGTAGCTTGAAGAGTATCGGTATTAGCTCGCCCTTGAAGGTCTGGTAAAATTCTTCACTGAAACCATCTGGCCCTGGTCTTTTTTTTTTTTTTTTTGGTTGGGAGACTATCAATGATTGCTTCAATTTCTGTAGGGGAAATGGGACTATTTAGCTTGTTTATCTGTTCTTCACTCAATTTTGGCAAGTGAAATTGATCAAGAAAATTGTCCATTTCTCTTAGATTTTCAAATTTTGTGGCATATATGTCTTTGAAGTAGGATCTTATGATTCTTTGTATTTTTTCAGTGTCTGTTGTTATATCTTCCTTTTCATTTCTGATTTTGTTGATTTCAATACTGTCTCTCTGCCTTTTAGTTAGTTTGGCTAATGGTCTGTCTATCTTGTTGATTTTCTCAAAGAACCAGCTCTTGGTTTTGTTGATTCTTTAGACTGTTTTCTTAGTTTCTAATTTATTAATTTCAGTCCTGCATTTGATTATTTCCAGACATCTACTCCTCTTGTGTGTTTCTGCTTCTTATTTTCAGGGCTTCCAGTTGTGTCTTTAAGATGCTTATGTGCTATGTTTCCAATTTCTTTTTAAAGGCATTTAGTGCTATGAATTTTCCTCTTAGCACTGCTTTCAATATATCCCATAAGTTTGGGTATGCTGTTCCTTCATTTTCATTGAATTTCAGGAACTCCTTAATTTCTTTCTTTATTTCTTCCTTGACCCCGGTGTCATTTAGCAGAGAGTTGTTTAGTCTCCATGTATGTGTAGGCTTTTTGTTATTTCTGTTGTTGTTAAATTGCAGCCTAACACCATGGTGATCTGATAGGATACAGGGTATTATTTCAATCCTTTTGTATCTGTTGAGGCTTGCTTTGTGACTTATGATGTGATCAATTTTGGAGAAGGTTCCATGGGGTGCAGAGAAGAAGGTATATTCCTTCTTGTTGGGTGAAAGGTACTATAGATATCTGTTAGATCCATTTGATTCGTGGCATTGGTTATTGATGTTATTTCTTGGCTTAGTTTCTGTTTCAATGACCTATCCTTCAGTGAGAGTGGGGTGTTGAAGTTTCCCACTGTTACTGTGTGGGGATCGATGTGTTGCTTAAGCTTCATTAAGAGATCTTTTACAAATGTTGGTGCCCTTGTATTGGGAGTATAGATGTTCAGAATTGTAATGTCATCTTGGTTGACTTTACCTTTGATGAGTATGAAGTGTCCTTCCTCATCCCTTTTGATTAAGTTTGGTTGAAAGTCTATTTTGTTTGATATTAAAATGGCTACGCCTGCTTGCTTCTTGTGACCATTTGCTTGGAATATTTTTCCAACCTTTTACCCTGAGGTAATGTCTATCATTATGGGTGAGATGTGTTTCTTGGATGTAGAAGAATGTTGGATCTTGTTTATGCACCCATTCAGTTAGTCTGTGTCTTTTTATTGGAGAATTGAAACCATTGATGTTGAGAGATATTAATGACCAGTGACTGTTAAGAGTCTTAAATTTGATGTTGGTTCCAGTAGAGCATTTGTGTAGTTGTGTTTTTGCCATGGTATAGTTATCTATTTCCTGAGTAGTTTTGGTTGTAGCTTGTCCCTTTGGGATGGAGTTTTCCTTCTAGTACCTTCTGCAAAGCTGGATTTGTGTGGATAGGTACTGTTTGAATTTGTTTTTGTCATGGAATATTTTGTTTTCTCCATGAATAGTTATTGATAGTTTTGCTGGGTAAATAGTCTGTCCTGACATCTGTGGTCTCTTAGCGTTTGCAGGATCTCTGTCCAGGTCC
The DNA here is from genome assembly GCF_964271855.1 of Acomys minous. Taxonomy (NCBI): domain Eukaryota; kingdom Metazoa; phylum Chordata; class Mammalia; order Rodentia; family Muridae; genus Acomys; species Acomys minous. The sequence goes on from NC_140487.1 coordinate 77,716,532, forward strand.
TTCTGGCTTTGATGGTCTCTGCTGAGAAGTTGGGTGTAATTCTGATAGGTTTGCCATTAAATGTTATTTGGCCCTTTTCCTTTACAGCTTTTAATATTTTTCTTTGTTCTGTATGTTTTGTGTTTTGATTATTATGTGATGGGCAGTTTTTCTTTTCTGGTTAATTCTACTTGGTGTTCTGTGGGCCTCTTGTATGTTTATAGGCATCTGTTTCTTTAGATTGGGGAAATTTTCTTCTATGATTTTGTTGAGAATAGTTTCTGGGCTTTGGAGTGTGATATCTTCTCTTTCTTCAATGCCTATTATCCTCAGATTTCTTCTTTTCATGGTGTCTCAGAGTCTCAGGCGTAGAATTGTGCACTGAGCTCAGCCAGGGACTCTGGACTCAAACTGCGTGCTGAATTCATCCAGGGACTCTGGGCCTAAACTGTGTGGAGAATCCAGCCAGAGTCTCAATGCTGTGATTGCGTGTAAACTTCAGCTAGAGTCTCTGGGCCTAACCTGCTCTCCAAGTCCTGCTAGGGACTCTTGGCTGAAACTACACGCTGAACTCAGCCTGCATCTCAGCAGTGGAATTGCGTGCTGAGCTGAGCTTGGGTCTAAGAGTTCGAAATGCAGGCTGACCTCAGCTAGTGTCTCAGCAGTGGAACTGTGCTCTGAGCTAAGCTTGTGTCTCCGGTGGAACTGCTCGCTGAGCTGAGCTAGTGTCTCCGGCGGAACTGCTCGCTGAGCTGAGCTAGTGTCTCTGGCAGAACTGCGTGCTGAGCTGAGGTTGTGTCTCTGGCAGAACTGCTTGCTGAGCTGAGCTAGCATCTCCATGGCAGAAGTATGCCCAGAGCTGAGCTTGGATCACCAGGGCCGAACTGTGCGTCGAGTCTAGTTTGGGTCTCAGGTCACAAGCCGTGAGCCAAGTTGAACTTGGGTCATGGAGCCCAATCGTGCCGCATGGCCCGAATCCTGCCCAGAGTCCCCTCTCCCACAGGAACTCCCACTGGCCACCACACCAATTGCCTCCATCGGAGGGCTCGGAGCTGCAAACCTCAGCCGCCTCTTCTGCTGCTGCCACCGCCACCACTTCTGCCACTGCCACTCTGGTCCGAGAAAATCTGTGCTCCTCCCATGCGCAGGGGCCCACAGGTCCTCTGCACCCTGGTCCCCTCGAACCGTGGAGCACTCCCGCTGCAGTGGTGTGGGGACCTCGGTGTTCCTGGTTCAGAACTCTGTGCAGTTCCCCAAACTGTTCACTGGAGCCTTTCAACACGATCCACACTGCTCACCGCCATCTTGGATCTCCCTCAAAAATAGTGTATTTTAAAGCATCCCTGTTAAGGCAAAAATCCTGTTTCTATTGAAATTGAATAAGTTCTTCCTTCATGTTAAGAAGTTTTTTCTTTGGTCAGAAAATGTGTAAAAACATTCAACTTTTTAAAGGTACAGTACTTCTATGTGACAGTGTGTTCCAGAAGAGACTCAGAGTAACTCATAATTTCAAGGGCATAGTCACTATTTTTGTGTAAAAATGAAAATGTTCAAAACACCCCCGTGAGAGCTTCTGTCACTAAAACTAAGCTTCTGACCATGAAAAAATGAGAAAAACAGTGATTTCACTAAGTTCCTTAAAACTGGGTGGATAGACCAAAAATAGTATATTGCGAAACATCCCCCGTATTGAAAAATCCCTTTTCTCATGAAATAGAGTTAATTCTTCATTCACATTAATAGGGTGTTCTTTGGTCAGAAAATGTGTAAAAACAGTCAGTTTGGAAGGCACAGTACTTTTGCGTGATAGTGTGTTCGAGAAGATACACACAGTAACGCATATTTTTCAAGGCAAAGTCACTATTTTTTTGTGAAAAATTAAAATGCTAAAAACATACCTGTGAAGCTCCTCTCACTATAACTAAGCTCCCTGACCATGAAAAAGTGAGAAAAACAATGAGTTCACAAAGTCTTTTACCATTGAATTGATAGGCCAAAAATAGTGTACTGTAAACTACCCCCCCAATGCAAAAATCTGGTCTCTAATGATAATAAATAAATTCTTTCTTCCTTTAAGAAGTTATTACTTTGCTCAGAAAATGAGTAAAAACAGTCAGTTTTTGAAGGCACAGTATTTCTACATGACAGGAACTTCGAGAGGAAACACATAGTAATGCAAATTTTTCAAGGCAAAATCACTTTTTCTGTGAAAAAATAAAAATGCTCAAAACACACCCGTGAGAGCTTATCTTACTAAAACTAAGCTTCCTGGTCATGAAAAAGTGCAAAAAAATAACAAATTCACAAAATCTTTTACCACTGGGTCTATGGACAATTAATAATGTATTGTAAATAATGCCCCCTAAGGCTGAAATCAGATTTCTAATCAAATTAGATAGATTCTTCCTTCACCTTAAGAAGTTGTTTCTTTGGTCAGAAAATGTGTAAAAACAGTCAGTTTTTGAAGGCACAGTACTTCTACGTGACAGTGTCTTTGAGAAGAAACACACAATAGAGCATACTTTTAAATGGAAAGTCATTAATATTGTGAAAAAATGAAGACATTCAAAGCACATCTGTGACAGATTCTCTCACAAAAACGAAGCTTCTTGATCATGAAAAAGTGTGAAAAACGGCGATTTTACTAAGTTCCTAAGATAGATGGATAAACCAAACATAGTGTATTGTAAAACACCCCTTCTTTAGGCAAAAGTCCCGTTTCTAAAGATATTGAATAAATTCTTACTTCACGTTAAGAATTCCTTTCTTTGGTCACAAAATAGGCAAAAGCAGTCAGTTTCTGTAGGGACAGTTCTTCTACATGACAGAGTGTTCTAGAGAAAACACACAGTAATGCATATTTTTCAAGGCAAAGTCACTATTTTTGTGAAAAAAATGAAAACGCTCAAAATACACCTGTGACAACTTCTCTCATGAAAACTAAGCTTCCTGACCATGAAAAAATGAGAAAATCAGTGATTTCACTAAGTCCCTAAAAACTGGGTGAATAGACCAAAAATAGTGTACTCTAAACCATCCCCCCTAATGCAAAAATCCCATTTCTAACAAAAATGAATAAATTTTTATTCATGTTAAGCAGTTGTTATGTTGGTCAGAAAATGTATAAAAACAATCAGTTTTGAAGGCACAGTACTTCTATGTGATAGTGTATTTGAGAAGAAATACACAGTAACACATATTTTTCAAGGCAAAGTCACTTTTTGTGAAAAAATGAAAATGCTCACAACCTCACATGTGAGCTTATCTTACTAAAACTAAGCTCCGTGGTCATGAAAAAGTGAGAATAAAAGCGATTTCACAAAGTCTCTTACCAGTGGGTGGATAGACAAAAAATAGTGTATTATAAAGCATGACCCCTGAGGCAAAAGTCCCATTTCTAATGAAATTGAATAAATTCTACATTCAATCTAAGAAGTTGTTTCTTTGGTAAGAAAATGTGTAAAAACAGACAGTTTTTGAAGGCACAGTTCTTCTACATGACAGTATTCTAGAAAAAACATACAGTAACGCATATTTTTCAAGGCAAAGTCACTATTATTGTGAAAAAATGAAAGAGGCTTAAAACACACCTGTGAGAGCTTCTGTCACTAAAATTAAGCTCCCTGACCATGAAAAACTGAGAAAAATTGATTTCACTAAGTCCCTTACAACAGGGTGGATAGACCAAAAATAGTGTATTGTAATGCATCCCCCCTGAGGCAAAAAAATCTCGTTTCTAACAAAATTGAATAAATTCTTCCTTCACATTAGGAAGTCTTTTCTATGGTCAGAAAATGTGAAAACAGTGAATTTTTGAAGACACAGTACTTCTACATGACATGTGTTCAAGAAAAAGCACACAGTAAAGCATATTTTTAAAGGCCAAATCACTATTTTTTTTAAAAAACGAAAACGTTCAAAACACACCCGTGGCAGCTTTTCTGGCAAACACTGCACTCCCTTATCATGAAAAAGTGAGAAAAACAGTGATTTCACAAAGTCTGTTACAAGTGGTTGGATTGTACAAAAATAGTGTATTGTAAAGCATCCCCCCTTGGGCAAAAATCCTGTTTCTAACAAAATGGAATAAATTCTACCTTTATGTAAAGAAGTTGTCTTTTTGGTCATAAAATGTAAAAAAGCAGTTTTTGAAGGCACAGTACTTCCAGGTGACAGTATGTTTGAGAAAGTATACATAGTAAGGCAAAGTTTCCAGGGCAAAGTCACTATTTTTTGTGAAAAAATGAAAATGCTCAAAACACATCTATGAAAGCTTCATTCGTGAAAACTAAGCTCCCTGATCATGAAAAAGTGAAAAAAAAAACCCAGTCATTTCACTAAGCCTCTTACAAAAGGGTAGATAGACCCAAAATAGTGTATTGTAAAGTATCCTCCCTAAAGGCAAAAATTCCATTTGTAACAAAATTGGGTAAATTCTTCCTTCACATTAAGAAGCTGTTTCTTTGGTCAGAAAATGTGTAAAAACAGTCAGGTTTTGAAGGCATAATACTTCTACATGACAGTGTGTTCGAGAAGAAACACACAGTAACGCATACTTTTAAAGATAGAGTCATTATTTTGTGAAAAAATGAAAGCGCTCAAAACACACCCATGATGGCTTCTCTGATGAAAACTAAGCTCCTTGACCATGAAAAAGTGAGAAGAACAGTAATTTCACCAAGTCCCTTACTACTGGGTAGATAGACCAAAAATAGTGTATTTTAAAGCATCCCCATTAAGGCAAAAAATCCTGTTTTTATTAAAATTGAATAAATTCTTCCTTCATGTTAAGAAGTTTTTTCTTTGGTCAGAAAATGTATAAAAACATTCAATTTTTTAAAGGCACAGTACTTCTATGTGACAGTGTGTTCCAGGAGAGACACAGAGTAACTCATATTTTCAAAGGCATAGTCACTATTTTTGTGTAAAAATGAAAATGCTCAAAACACCCCCATGAGAGCTTCTTTCACCAAAACTAAGCTCCCTGACCAAGAAAAAGTGAGAAAAACAGTGATTTCACTAAGTTCCTTACAACTGGGTGGATAGACGAAAAATAATGTATTATTATGTATTAGCTCTAAGGCAAAAATCCTGTTTCTAATGAAATTTAATAAATTCTTCCTTCATATTAAGAAGTTGTTTCTTTTGTCAGAAAATGTGTAAACACTGTCTGTTTTTGAAGGCAAAGTACTTCTACGTGACAGTGTGTTCCAGAAGAAACAATCAGTATCACATAGTTTTCAAGGCAAAATCACTATTTTTAGAAAAAAATGAAAACACTCAAAACACACCTGCAAGAGCTTCTCTCACTAAAACTAAGCTCCCTGACCATGAAAAAGTGAAAAAAAACCTGTAATTTCACTATGACCTGTAAACTGGGTGCTTAGACCAAAAATAATGTATTGTAAAGCATCCCCCCTAAAGCTAAAATCCCATTTCTAAAGAAATTGAATAAATTCTACCTTCACTTTAGGAAGTTGTTTCTTTTGTGAGAAAATGTGTAAAAACAGTCAGTTTTTGAAGGTACAGTATTTCTACGTGACGTGTTTGAGATGAAACAGACAGTAATGCATATTTTTCAAGGCAAAGACATTAATTGTGTAAAAAAATGAAAACGCTCAAAACACACCTGTGAGAGCTTCTCTCACTAAAACTAAGCTCCTTGACCATGAAAAAGTGAGAAGAACAATACTTTCACCAAATCCCTTATAACTCGGTGGATAGACGGAAAATACTGTATTGGAACGCATCCTCCCTAAGGAAAAAAATCCCCTTTCTAAGGAAATTGAGTAAAAACGTTTATCATGTTAAGCAGTTGGTTTTTGGTCAGAAAGTGTGTAAAAACAGTCAATTTTTGAATGCACAGTTCTTCGTGACTGTGTGTGCAAGAAGAAACACACAGAAATGCATATTTTTCAATGAAAGTCACTAGTTCTGTAAAAAAACGAAAATACTCAAAACATCCCCCTGAGAGCTTCTCTCACTAAAACTAAGCACCCTAACCATGAAAAAGTGAGAAAATCCGTGATTTCACAAAGTCTCTTACAACTGGGTATAATCCAAAAAATGTGGCAAAAATATTGTTTTTAACTAAAATGAATAAATTTTTCCTTCATGTTAAGAAGTTGTTTCTTTGCTCAGAAAATGTGTAAAAACTGTCTGTTTTTGAAGGCAAATTACTTCTAGGTGACAGTATGTTCCAGTAGAAACACACAGTAATGCATACATTTCAATGCAAAGTCACTGTTTTCACGAAAAAATGAAAATGTTCAAAACACACCCGTGAGAGCTTCACTTACGAAAACTAAGTTCTCTGATCATGAATAGTGGGGAAAACAGTGATTTCACTAAGTTGCTTACAAATGGATAGATAGAACAAATTAGTGTAATGTAAAGCATCCCCCCACTAAGGCAAAAATCCCCTTTCTAAGAAAATTGAGTAAATTCTTTCTCCATGTTAAGAGAGGTTGTTTCCTTGGTCAGAAAATGTATAAAAACAGTCAGGTGTTGAAGACATAGTACTTCAATGTGACAGTGTGTCCCAGAAGAAACACTCAGTAACGCATATTTTTCAAGGCAAAGTTACTATTTTTTGAAAAAATGAAAATGCTCAAAACATACCCGTGAGAGCTTCTCTCACTAAAACAAAGCTCCCTGATCCTGAAAAAGTGAGAAAATTGGTGATTTTATTATGTTCAGTAAATCTGCCTGATACCAAATGCCTGAAGCCAAATTCCTGGCTTTTAGCATGCTTGTGTTCTGCAGTGTCTGGGTCACCTTCCTCCCTGTCTACCACAGCACCAAGGTAAAGGTCATGGTGGCTATGGAAGTCTTCTCTATCTTGGCTTCCAGTGCATCACTCTTGAGCACCATCTTTTCTCCCAAGTGCTACATCAAATTATTAAGGCCAGAAAGGAACTCACTTAATCACATCAGGGACAAAACGTATGCTAGGAAGAAAGAACTTCTTAAATCCTAGCTCCTGTGTTTCTTAAATAACATATTTGAAGTCTGATTGATTTTCACCCTCCGATCAATAAAATATAAAGTTAAAAATTTCCCTTTGATGGCATGGGTTTATTTAGGTAACCATTTAGGATAATTGGATTCTGCAACCATCCTGTTTTTTCTTTTTTTTCCTTTTCTGATTTTTATTTACTTTTTATATTTTACATATACATTTATATTATTACATATATATACATCAAACTACTTATAGCAAGAAGAACCATTAAACAATTAGGAATTATACAAATGTTACATTCTCGATGTTTTAGCTACTTGTATTTGACAGCTTTGAAGAAAATATCTTTCCTATCTTGGTACATCTAAAATTCTGAGTGTAAATCAATCTCCATCACATCTTGTCATTATCAACTTAAAATGTCTATCTAGACATAAAAACATCTTAGCCCCTAAACAACTAAACTTCATTGTAAAACTAAGCTACCTGGTCTTCAACTCCATCAGAGATTTGAGCAAGAATAAACCTGATTACCTGAGTGTGCTTGGAGCCATTTTAGTAGCTTTTGAAATGAAAGGAGACAGAGATAGTTTTCTACCAGAATAGTATATATCTGACATACATATTTGTGAGGCAGGAACTATTGAGGACTTGCTTACCAGGTCTTGGCAGAGTTGGGCTGTCAACTCTGCCTGCATATAAGTTTGCCCCGTCACCCCCCCCTTATTTTTTTTTTAGCAGAAGTCTGTCTGTGGTAGAAATGAGGACATTTTACTGAGTGGCTTGTTTACCACATTTGAAAACATCTCCATGAGGAAGTTCTTGATCATCATCATCCTCTTTGACGTAGGCTGGGTAGTGCCAGGAGTTAACTTGTCTCATTGTCAGTGAATCTTTAAAAGAATAAAAACATTTTAAATGCCATATAGGGCATGTCTCTGAGGGTTTTGAAGACCTTATCTAACTATCTTACCTTATCTTTCTATAGAATCATATCTATCTGTTGTACCTAAAATGTATATTCTTGTGATAAAAGTGGATCAGTGATTGACACGACCATGATTTGATCAGCTAACAATTAACTTGTACAACTTATTTATCCTTAAACAGGCTGCATTGGCATTTTCAAAGTATGGAAGTAAACCTTGTATTATAATTGAGTAATAGGGGAACAATACCTCATATTCGAGTGCCCTGATCTGCGGGGTTCGACTAAAACTCGTGAGGGAGGTCACCTGTTGAGAAATGCAAGACACAAGGAAGGAGATCAAGTCTGATTGATCAAACTCTCAATCTTTATTAGTCGGGCAGCAGCTTTTATAGTTCAGAAGGCAGGGACGCATATTGCTATAGCAACCCAGCTGCAGGCTTTTCTCAAAACATAGAGAATTCCAGACAGGGTCATAATGTCCTGCCACACAGGGTATCTTGCTTTGTCTTCATCTAGGTTTAGTCTAACTGTTGACTCACAACAGGGTCACTTCATCTCTATCTGTCTTTAGTGTAACTGCTGACTCACAACAGAGTCAGTTAGTTTCTGGTGAAAGGCAAGTTCTGGGAAAGACAGAGACTTAAAGGTGCAGACTTGGACAAGATGGCTGAACATTGGTCATACGGCCCAGCATTAGAGTAGAAATATTTATATATAATGTGTGTGAAGAATAAACTTACATTTGAATTCTATACCACTGTCTCTAGAATCAAACTTATTTTGCATCTATCTACAAACTTTTATACCAGAGAATTAAAAATAAGTTTGTGAGTGACAATTGAGGCATTAAGTTGAGTAGATTCACTAGTCTATGCTTTGCTCTATCTTCCCTATATATTCTATATTCCCCCTTCTTTTTTTCACCCCCTATCTCCAAACCTGAGGATATAAGATAAGGGAAAATAGAGACATCACTGAGTCAAAGCCATCTTGTTTTCACATTGAAATTTATGCTACAGTTTTTGTCCTCCGCTATTACTTTTGTGTCACTGGTTTAATTGCTGATGAAATCTTAATTTATGAGTTCTTCCACTTGGTTCATTCACATATTTGATTAATTTTGCAATAGGAACCAAAAATGCTATTTCCTATATCAATTATGTTTGCTAATGATAAGAGTTGACATTTATTTTGGTTTGGTTTTATTTTTGGGTTTTTTTTGTGACAGGGTCTCTCTGGTAGCCTTGGTTGTCCTGGATTCACTTTGTCGATGAGGATGGCCTCAAACTCACAGTGATCCGCCTGCTTTTGCCTCCCAAATGCTCGAATTAAAGGCATGTGCCAACACGCCAAGATTTGACATTTAATACAGCAATTTTTGTCAATATATACTCTTTTCTGGAGTCCTTAAAGGAATTTCATAATGGTGTCATGCTTTCTTTTGGTGTATGTTTTTATTCTCAAGAAAACTGATTTCTTTGCATTTGATATAACTTTTCATGAAGATTATACTATATGTGGTCGAGGCATAATGAGCTACCTACTAAGTTATTAAGAACATAGGACTTCATTTTATAACATAATGCCAAATGTCAACCAGAAAAACCAATTTTCCATCAGTATATAAAACCATTCTTGGAATTATGGTGATATCAAACGTGCAGATATAGCTAATTCTAGTGATTATGTGCTCATTTATCTGTTTTACTCTATACATCTAAGCAGCCTTTATTCTTTCACTCCTTCACAGTCTGTCACTTTTTAAACTAGTATATATTGATGTGTTTCTAAAATACATTCAAAGTGTTTTATTTTAATTATTTGCCTATATCCATTAGAAAATAACACCTATACTTTTCTTCTTTACTATATATCTTTCTTGTTTTGTTATCAGTGTAATGCTAACTTTGGAAAAAAGTTCTCTAATTATAGTATAAATTGAGAATAACTGGTTCTCATGCTTTTCAAAGATCTTCTAGAGGAGCAAGTGAGATGACTTAGTAGTTAAGAGCACAACAATAGTAGAATTTGATTCCCAACACACATATGATGGTTCTACTACCTATCAGGACATCAATGAAGCACAAAGGCCTAAGAAACACAGCAGATTCTGGGAACACACAGCCAAGGCCATGGACAACCAGATGGCAAAGGCTAGTTTAAGAACACAATCACCGAAAACCAGGTCAATATGGCTCAACCATAACAACAACAAAAAAAGACACTGGGTATCCTAATGTAGCTGAAACACAAGGAAAGTGACCTTAAATCTATGCTTATGAAGTTGTTAGTGACATTCAAAGACTAAATGAATAAAAGTCTCAAAGAAATACAGGAAAATACAGTCAAATAAATATAGACCATCAAAGACCTACAGGAAAATACAATCAAACAGGTGAAGGAAATGAATAAAATGGCTCAAGACATGAAAATGGAAATAGAATCAATAAAGAAAACACAAATCTGTAAATCCTGGAGATGGAAATTTGAAGGAGAGAACAGGAGTCACAGAGGTAAGCATGAACAACAGAATAAAAGAGATGGAGGAGAGAATCTCAGGCATGGAAGATACAACTGAATAAGTGATACATCTGACAAAGAAAATATTAAATAGAAAAAATACTTACAAAGAGACCTCCAAGAAATAAAGGATATCATAAAAAGATGAAATCTAAGAATAATTGGAATAGAAGAAAGATTCTACACACCATGAACCAGAAAATTTTTAAAGAAAACCATAGAAGGAAATTTATCCAACCTAAAGAAAGAGATATCCTTAAAAATATAAGAAGCTTACAAAATACAAAGTATTCTAGACCAGAAAGAAATTCCAATTGCCACATACTAATCAAAATATTAAATCTAAAGAACAAAAAGAAATATTCAACTTGGCAAGGGAAAAAGACCAAGTAGCATATAAAGGCAGATCTATCAGACTTAAACCTGACTTCTCAACAGAGACTATGAAAGCCAAAAGGGGCTGGGCAGATGTCACACAGAAATTAGAAGACCATACATGTCATCCCAGACTACTATTTCCAGCACAGTTTTCAATCATGATAGAGGGATAAAATCACCTATTCCATGACAAAACAAACTTTAAACAATATCTATACACAAAACCTGTCCTACAAAAGATAATAGAAGGAAAACTCCAACCCAACAAGGTCGACATGATCCAAGGAAACAGGATAGCAATAAATTCACAACAGCAAAACCAAAAGAAGACAAGCACATAAACATACCATCACCATCAACACCACAGAAAAAGAACTAACAACCATTGAACAATAAAATTTATCAACATCAATGGACACAAGTCTCCAATAAAAAAGACAGAATAACAGAATGAATGTTTAAACAGGACCTGTCATTCTGATGCATACAAGAAATATATGCCATCAGCACAGATAGACATTACCTCAAAGTAAAGAGATGGAAAAAGGGTTTCCAAACAAACAGATCCAAGTAGCAAACTGAAATTCTTATGCTGATATCTAATAAAGTAGACATCCAATGAAAAATAAACAGAAAAGATGGGGAAGGACATTTCATTCTCATAAGAGGAAAAATCTACCAACAGGGAATCTCAATCCTGAACATCTATGCCCCAAATACAAGGGCACACACAGTTGTAAAAGAAATATTATTAAAGTTTAAATCACACAGATCCCCACACAACAATAGTGGGAGACTTCAACATCCCATTTATACTAATAGACAGATCACTGAAACAGAAACTAAGATTTTGGAGAGATGGTTAAGAGGTCAAAAGCACTGTCTGTTCTTCCAAAGGTCCTGAGTTCAATTCCCAGCAACCACATAGTGGCTAACAATCATATATAATGAAATCTAGTATCCTCTTCTGGCAGGCAGGCACACATACATCCAAAATACTGTACAAACAATAAATACATAAGTTTTTAAAAAAGAAACAGAAACTACATAGAGAAATAATAAAACTAATGGAGGTCATGAATCATATGGGCCTAAGGAAATAGAGGCAATCATCAAAATTCTCCCAACAAAAAATAGCCCAAGCCAGATGATTTTAGTGCAGAATTCTACCTGATGTTCAAAGACGAGCTAACACCAGTACTCCTCAAATGATTCCATGAGATAGAAACAGAAGGAACATTGACAAACTCATTCTATGAAGTCACAGGCATCCTGATACCTAAACCACAGAAAGATTCAAGAAAGAAAGAGAACTTCAGAGCAATTTCACTCATGAACACTGACGAAAAAATAATCAATAAAATACCCATGATCAAGTAGGCTTTGTGTCAGTGATGTACGTATGGTTCAACATATAAAAATCCATCAATGTAATTCACCATATAAACAAATTGAAAGAAAAATCACACTATCATCTCATTAGATGCAGAAAAGGCTTCTGACAAAGTCCAATACCACTTCATGATGAAAGTCTTGGAGATATTGAGAATATAAGGACCATACATAAACACAATAAAGACTACATACAGGAAGCTAATAGCCAACATCAAATTAAATGGAGAGAAACTTGAAGCAAATCTACTAAAATCAAAGAAAAGACAAGACTGTGTACTCTCACCATATCTCTTCAATATAGTATCTGAAGTTCTAGCTAGAGCAATAAGACAGCTAAAGGAGATCAAGGGGATACAAATCAGAAAGAGAGAAGTCAAAGGTATTGTTATTCACTGGTAGGATAGAATGCATAAATGACTGCAACATTACCAGCAAAAAACTCCTAATGCTGATAAGCACCATTATCAAAGTGGCTGTATACAAGATTAATTAAAAAGAATCAATAGCCCTCCTGTACACAAATGATAAAAGGGCCTGAGAAAGAAATAAGGGAAACTACACCATTCACAATAGCCACAAATATTATAAAATAGCCTGGTATAACTCTAACCAAGCAAGTCATAGATTTGTATAATAAGAATATCAAGACCCTGAAGGAAAACCTGAAGAAGATATCATAAGATGGAAAGATGTCCCAGGCACATGGATTGGTGGGATCAACCTAGTAAAAATGGCCATTTTACCAAAAGCAAATCATAGATTCAATACAATTACCATCAAAATACCAACACCATTCTTTACAGACCCTAAAACAACAATTCCAAACTTTACATGGAAAAAGAAAAAAAAACCTAGAATAGCCGAAATAATCCTATACAATAAAAGAACTTCTCGGGGTATCTCTATCCCTGACTTCAGGCTATACTGCAGAGAAATAGTAATGAAAACTGCATGCATCATACCGGCACAGAAATAGACTGATTGATTAATGGACTAAGATTGAAGATCCAGAAATAAACTCACACACCTAAGGACAGCTGGTTTTTGACAAAGGAGCTAAAACTATACAATTGAACAAAGAAACCATCTTCAACAAATTGTGCTGGTCTAACTTCATGTTTACATGTAAACAATTGAAATAGATCGATATATCTCCTTACACAAAGCTCAAGCCCTGGTGGATCAAAGACTTCAATCTAACACCCGATACTAAATCTATTAGAAGAGAAAGTGGGGAAGAACCTTCAACTCACTGACACAAGAGACAACTTCCTGATCTGAATACCAATAGTTCAGGTCCTAATATCAATAATACATAAATGGGACCTCTTGAAACTGAACATTTTCTCTAATGAAAAGGATGCTATCAGCAGACTGAAACAGCAGTCAACATATTGAGAAAGATTTTCATCAATCCAACATCGGAGAGAGGGATAATATCTAATATATATATAAAGCACTCAAAAAATTAAATAAAAACAATCAAAATAACCCTAATGAAAATGCAACAAATAGCTAAACAGAGAATTCACAAAAGGGGAATATCAAATGGCTTAGAAACACTTAAAAGAAATGTTAAATTTCCTTAGTCATCAGGGAAAGGCAAATAAAAAGGACTCTGAAATTCCATCTTAAATCTATCAGAATGGCAATGATCAAAAACTCAAGTGATGGGGGAATCCAAGATGGCAGTGCCAAACACACATGGTATCTGATCTGCAGGACAGGGACTAGGGACCCTGATGGAAGCTACAGACTGCAAGACATGGAGAGCACTAGGTGAGAGAGATCTGCACATTGTAGAGCATAGATGGGTCCAGCCTCTGGCCATCCAACTGGCCCACAGAGGATGGGTGCCCAATCCTGAGAGACTGGACCCATACCCACCTGCAAACTGCTACCTTGCACTATATCAGGGACTTGGTATCTGAGAATAAACTATGGTGGTGAAGCACCACAGTCTGGAGATGCTGGCCTGGGGAAAATGGAGGAAAATGGCTGGTCTGACCTCAGACCCACCCATGAATCCACAGAAAGCCCCAGGAGACTGCAACTACTCTGGCACCGTATCCAAAGCTTTATGCACCTAAAAGTGCTGGGCCTTACCTGCACTAAGTCTCTCTCCTTCTCTGTCTGATCAGTAACAAAATCAGTGCCTGTTGGCCCAGGGGGACCCAAGAGTATGAATCTGGGATAGATCCAGCTTCAGATCATGAAAGTCCATGAAAGATCCCAAGGCCCACACAGGGGTCCAGACAGATGTAGACACATTCTTCAGCTACAGCTTCATAGATGCACTCCCTCAGGTTGACTGAACTAAGGCAGCACAGTCTGAATGGATGGGGCAGAAATCTAGCCATCCACCCCAGTGGACTGTTTCCACACACTTGGTCAGAACAGAACTAGCCTGAACAGATCAGGCAGATGCCAAGCCAACTACCACAGCTCAGCAGGGGCCCCCAAGCTCTTGGGAGGGTCTGATCCAGCCTGAGGGGATGGGAAGAAACCTAGCCACCCTGGCAACCCAGCTGCCACAACTCAGCAGGAGTTCCTCTTTGCATTCAGAAAGGACTGAACTGGCCTGAAAGGATCAGCCAGAACCCTGCCACAAGCCAGAAGGCAGTATCTTCTCTCTCAAGCAGGACCAAACCAAGGCCCCATGGCCTGGACAGATCAGGCAGAATCCTAGCCACAGGTCATAAGCCAGCAGAAGTTCTAGCACTCCAGGGTAGACTGAGCCTAGGCACCCAAAGCCCCAATGCCTGAGGGCAGGGTTTTCAAAGGCAGGATAACAGGCTTTATCTACACTACCTCAAACTGATTCTTCAGATGCAGAGCACCAGCAACGGCCTCTGCTGACCCAGTGGAGACCCTAGGGAATGGAGCAAATTCCCCTGAAACTTAAACCAGGTCACCTGCCTGATCCAAGGAAGGGTTCCCTGATCCCCACAGGTGAGGACCCTCAGCATATAGACACTCACAAACAATCTGCCTGCAACAACCAGTGGACAAAACCAAAAACTACATTCCAACATCAGAAACAGGAAGATGAGTAAAGGACAGTATAAAAACATAAACAACAAAAACCAAAACAATATGGCATCTCCAGAACTCAGCTATCCCAAAGAAATCAACTCTGAGAATGCAAACACTAGTGAAACACAAGAAAATGACATCAAAGCCTTAGTAATGAAGATGATAATGGAGGAAATGAATAAAATCTGTAAACAAATGCAGCCAAACAGAGGACATTAGAGAGGCACTGGAAGAAATTCAGGAAAATACAAACAATCAGATGAAGGATATCAATAAAACAGTTCAAGATCTGAAGATGAAAAGGTAAACAATGATAAAAGCACAGACAGAAGAAAGCCAGGAACAAGAGAACATAGAGAAGAAAATAAACAATACAGAGGTAAGCAACTCTAACGGAATTCAAGAGATGGAGGAACAAATCTTGGGAATAGATGATACAATTGTAAAACTTGATGCAACCATTAAAAAAATGCTAAATCTGAAAAGTTCCTAACCAAAAAATCAAGGACACCATGAAAATACAGAACCTGAGAATAATAGGCTTTGAGAAAGAGAAGCACCCCAGTCCAAGGCCCAGAAAATATTTTCAACAAAATCATAGAAGTAAATTTCCCCAATTTACAGAAGGAGATGCATATAAACATACAAAAGGCCTACAGAATACCAAGTAGAATACCAGAAAAGAAAAACTTTTCACCACATAATAATCAAAACACAAAAATAAAGAACAAAGAAAAATATTAAAAGCAGCAAGGGAAAAGGGCCAAGTAACATACATGGCAAATCTATCAGACTTGCACCCGACTTCTCATCAGAGAACATAAAAGCCATAAGGGCCTGGACAGAGGTCTTGAAAACCTGAAGAAACCACAGATGCCAGTCCAGACTAATATACCCAGTGAAACTTTCAATACCCATAGATGGAGAAAACAAGATATATCATGACAAGAACAAATTCAAACAGTACCTATCCACAAACCTGGCCCTACAGAAATTACTAGAAGGAAAACTCCAACCCAAAGTGACAAACTGCAAAGAAAATAATACAGGAAATATATAACTTCACTGTTGCAAAAAACATAACTACACAAACACTCTATTGCAATCAACATCAAAATCAAGGGATTTAATAGTCATTGATCATTAATATCTCTCAACATCAATGATCTTAATTCTCCAATAAAAAGATGCAGACTAACTGAATGGATGCATAAACAAGACCCAACATTCTTCTGAATTCAAGAAACACAAAAGGAGCTACAAGGATAGACATTACCTCAGAGTAAAAAGATGGAAAAAGGTATTCCAAGCAATTGGACACAAGAAGCAAGCTGGTGAAGCCAATTTAATATCTAATAAGATAGATTTTCAAACAGAATTAATCAAAAGAGATGAGGAAGGGCATTTTATATTCATCAAAGGTAAAGTCAACAAAGAGGACATCACAATCCTGAACACCTGCACTCCAAATAAAAGGGCACACATTTGTAAAAGAAATATTAACAAAGTTTAAACCACACATTGATTCCCACACATTAATAGTGGGAGACCTCAACACCCCACTTTCACCAAAGGATAGGTCAAAAATCAAGAAATAATGACATTAACCAATGTCATGAATCAAAAGAATCTAACAGATATCCACATAACTTTTCACCCAAACACAAAAGAGTGTACCTTCTCAGCCCCTCATGCAATTTTCTCCAAAATTGATCATAGAGTATGTCACAAAGCAAGCCTCAACAGATACAGGAAGACTGAAATAATACCATCTATCCTGTCAAATCACCATGGACTAAAGCTGGACTTCAACAACAACAGAAATAACCAAAAGCCTACACACACGGGAACTAAATAACTCTCTACGTGATGACAACTGTGTCAGAGAAGAAATAAAGAAATTAAGGACTTCCTAAAATTCAATTAAAATGATGTAATAAGATACCTAGATTTATGGGACACATTGAAAATAGTGTTAAGAGGAAAATTCAAGGCACTCAGTGCCTTTATAAAGAAATTGGAAACATCTCATGTAATGACACATCTGGAATCCTCAGAAAAAAAAAGAAGCAGAAATACCCAAATGGAGTAGGTGGCTAGACATCATCAAACTCAGGCTGAAATCAATAAATTAGAAACAAAGAGAACAACTCAAGGAATCAACAAAACCTGTAGCTGGATCTTTGAGAAAATCAACAAGATAGACAAAACATTAGTGAAACTAACTAAAAGGCAGAGAGACACTATTCAAATCAACAAAATCAGAAATAAAAAGGGAGACATCACAACAGACACTGAAGAAACACAAAGAATCATAAGGTCCTACTTCAAAGGTTTATATGCAACAAAATTTGAAAATATAAGGGAAATGGATAATTTTCATGATTGATTCCACTTGCCAAAATTGAATCAACATAATATAAAAAAACTAAATAGTCTTATTTCTCCTATAGAAATAAAATCAGTCATTAAAAGTCTCCCAACCAAAAAAAGGCCAAGGCCAGATGGTTCAAGCACAGAATTCTATCAGACCTTCAAAAAAGAGCTAATACTGATAATCTTCAAGCTACTCCACAACATAGAATTGGATGGAACATTACCAAATTCATTCTATGAGGCCACAGTCACCTTGATACCTAAAACTCAGAAAGAACCAACAAAGAAAGAGAATGTCGACCAATTTCTCTTATGAACACTGATGCAAAAATTGCAAATCAAATGCAAGAACATATAAAAGATATCATTCACAGTGACCAAGTAGGCTTCATTCTAGGCATGCAGGTTCAATATATGGAAATCCATTAATGTAATCCATCATATAAACAAACTGAAAAAAAAAACCCAACAGGGTCATCTCCTCAGACCCCAAAAAAGCATTTGACAAAATCTAACACTTGTACATGTTTAAAGTTTTGGCGAGATCAGGGATACAAGGTACATACCTAAACATAATAAAGGCTATGTACAGCTAGCCAATACCCAACATCAAATTAAATGAAAAGAAATTCAAGGAAATTCCTCTAAAATCAAGGACCAGACAAGGCTGCCCACTTTCTCCATTCCTCTTTAATATAGTATTTGAAGTTCTAGGCAGAGCAATAAGACAACAAATGGAGATCAAGGAGATCCAAATGGGAAAGGAAGAAATCAAATTTGCAGATATGATAGTGTACAAAATTCCACCGTAGAACTCCTACATCTGATAAACACCTTCAGCAAAGTGGCTAGATATAAAATTAACTCAAACATCAGTAGCCTTCCTATATACAAATGACAATTGTGCTGAGAAAGAAGTTAAGGAAACTACATCCATCACAATAGCTACAAGCAATATAAAGTATCTAGGAGCAATTCTAACCAAGCAAGTGAAAGACTTGTTCAGAAAGAACTTCCAATCTCCAAAGAAGGATATGAAGATGACATCAGAAGATTGAAAGATCTCCCTTTTTCATGGATCAGGAGAATTAACATAGTAAAAATGCCAACTTACTAAAAGCATTTTACACATTCAATGAAATCCCTATCAAAATACATACATAAATCTTTTAATATATTTTATTAATTCATTCATATTACACCTCAGTTGTTATATCATCCCTTGTGTCTTCCCATTCCTCCCTCTTCCCATTTTCACCTTACTCTCCTCCCATACGACTGTGACTGAGGGAGTCCTTCTTCCCCTGTATATGCTCATAGGGTATCAAGTCTCTTCTTGGTAGCCTGCTATCCTTCCTCTGAGTACCACCAGGCCTCCCCATCCAGAGGACATGGTCAAAGGTGAGGCACCAGGGTTCACATGAAAGCCAGACCTCACTCTCCACTCAACTGTGGAGAATGTCCTGTCCATTAGCTAGATCTGTGTAGGGATTCAAAGTTTACTGCACGTATTGTCCTTGGCTGGTGCCATAGTTTGAGCAGGACCCTTGGGCACAGATATGCCCATCATAATGTTCTTCTTGTAGGTTTCTAGGACCCTCTGGATCCTACTATTTCCCCATTCTTCCATGCTTCTCTCATCTAGAGTCCCAATAGGATGTCCTCCCCTCTGTCCCACTTTCCTGGTAAATGAAGACTTTCATGGGACATATCACTTGGGCTAGGGTCCAGGTATAAGTGAGTATATACCATTTGAGTCTTTCTGCTTCTGGGTTAACTCACTCATTTTGATCATTTCTTGTTCAATCCATTTGTCCACAAATTTTTGGAATTCCTTGTTTTTAATAGCTGAATCGTATTCCATAGTGTAAATGTACTACAGTTTCTTTATGCATTCTACTGAGGGACACTTAGGCTGTTTCCATGTTCTGGCTATTATGAATAAGGCTGCTATGAATATGGTTGAGCAAAAGTTTTTGTTGTGTGCTGGAGCATCTTTGGGGTATATTCCAAGGAGTGGAATAGCTGAATCTTGAGGAAGCCCTATTCCCAGTTTTCTGATATAGTGCCAGATAGATTTCCAAAGTGGCTGTACTAGTTTGCATTCCCACCAGCAATGAAGGAGTGTTTCTCTCTCTCCACATTCTCCCGAGCATGTGGTGTCACCTGATTTTTTGATGTAAGGCATTCTGATGGGTGTAAGATGGAATCTCAGAGTCAGTTTGATTTGCATTTACCTGATGACTAAGGAGGTTGAACATTTCTTTAAGTGTTTCTCAGCCATTTGATAATCCTATGTTGAGAATTCTGTTTAGTTCTGAGTTCCATTTCTCAATTGGGTTATTTGGTTTGGTGGTGTTTAATTTCTTGAGTTCTTTATATATTTTGGATATTAGACCTTTGCCAGATGAAGGGGTGGTGGAGATCTTTTCCCAGTCTGTAGGCTGTTGCTTTTTTCTACTGACAGTGTCTCCTGCCTTACAGAAGCTTCTCAGCCTCATGAGGTCCTATTTATTAATTGTTGACCTTAAGGTCTAGGCTGTTGGTGTTCTGTTCAGGAAGTTGTCTCCTGTGCCATGTGTTCTAGGCTCTTCCACACTTTTTTCTCTTAGCCATTTAATGTCTCTGGTTTTAAGTTGAGGTCTTGAATCCACTTGGACTTGAGTTTTGTGCATGGTGACAAATAGGGGTCTAATTGCATTTTTCTATATGTAGACATCCAGTTAGACCAGCACCATTTGTTGAAGATGTTCTCCTTTTTCCATTGAATAGATTTGGCTTCTTTGTCAAAAATCAAGTGATCATATGTGTGTGGATTCATCTCTGGGTCTTCAATTCGATTTCACTGACCAACCAGCCTATTGCTGTGCCAGTACCATGCTGTTTTAATTACTGTTGTTTTATAGTACAGCTTGAGATCAGGTGTGGAGATTCCTCCGGGGGATCTTCTATTGTACAAGATTGTTTTTGCTATTCTAGGTTTTTTGTTTTCCTATATGAAGTTCAGAATTAAACTTTCATTGTCTTTAACAATTGTGTAGGTATTTTGAAAGGGATTGCATTGAATCTGTAAATTGCTTTTGGTAAGATGACCATTTTTACTATGTTAATTCTCCCTATCCACAAGCAAGGAAGATCATTCCATCTTCTCATGTCATCTTCAATCTCTTTCTTCAGAGTTTTGAATTCTTTTTAAACAAGTCCTTCCCTTATTTGGTTAGAATAACTCCTAAGTATTTTATATTGCTTGTGGCTAATGTGAAGGGTGTGGTTTTCTTAATTTCATCCTCTGCATGCTTGTCATTTGTGTATAGGAAGGTTACAGACTTTTTAAAGTTAATTTTGTATCCAGCCAATTTGCTGAAAGTGTTTATCAGATGTAGGAGTTCTCTGGTGGAATTTTGGGGGTCACTTATGTACACTAGCATATCATCTGCAAATAGGGATAATTTGACTTCCTCCTTTCCCACTTGGATCCCCTTGATCTCCTTTTGTTGCCTTATTGCTCTGGCTAGAACTTCCAGTATTATATTGAAGAGATATGAAGAGAGTGGGCAGTCTTGCCTCATTCTCGATATTAGAGGAATTTCCTTAAGTATCTCACCATTTAATTGGACTTTGGCTATTGGCTTGCTGTATATAGCCTTTATTATGTTGAGGTATGTTCCTTATATCCCTGATCTCTCTAAAACTTTAAACATGAATGGGTGTTCAGTTCTATCAAATGCTTTCTCTGCATTTAAGGATATGATCATGTGTTTTTTATTTTCAGTTTTTTTATATGGATTACATTGATGGATTTCCATATATTAAACCATCCTTGAATGCCTGGAATGAAGCATACCTGGTCATGGTGAATTATATCTTTGGTATGTTGTTGTATTCATTTTGCAAGTATTTTATTGACTATTTTTTGCATCAATGTTCATAAAAGAAATTGGTCTGAAATTCTCTTTCTTTGTTGGTTCTTTATGAGGTTTAGGTTTTAATGTGACTATGGCCTCATAGAATGAATTTGGTAATGTTCCATCCATTTCTATCTTTTGAAATAGCTTGTAGAGTATTGGTATTAGCACATGTTTTAAGGTCTGGTAGAATTCTGCACTGAAACCATCTGGCCCTGGGCATTTTTTGGTTGGGAGGCTATCGGTGATTGCTTCTATTTCTATAGGGGAAATGGGACTATTTAGCTTGTTTATTTTTTCTTCACTCAATTTTGGCAAGTGGAATTGAGCAAAAAAAATCTTCCATTTCCCTTAGATTTTGAAATTTTGTGGCATATATGCCTTCGAAGTAGGATCTTATGATTCTTTGAATTTCTTCAGTGTCTGTTGTTGTGTCTCCCTTTTCATTTCTGATTTTGTGGATTTCAATACTGTGTCTCTGCCTTTTCTTAGTTTGACTAACAGTTCGTCTATCTTGTTGATTCCTCAAAGAATCAGTTCTTGGTTTTGTTGAATGTTTGGACTGTTTTCCTAGCTTCTAATTTATTAATTTCAGTCCCGAGTTTGATTATTTCGAGACGTGTACTGCTCTTGGGTGTTTCTGCTTCTTTTTTTTCTTGGGCTTCCAGCTGTGTCATTAAGTTGCTTATGTGGGATGTTTCCAAATTCTTTTTAAAGGCAGTTAGTGCTATGAGTTTTCCTCTTAGCACTGCTTTCCATGTGTCTCACAAATTTGGGTATGTTGTTTCTTCATTTTCACTGAATTTCAGAGCTTGAACAGTTTTATTGATTTCCTCCATCTGGTTGTTTGTATTTTCCTGAATTTTTTCCAGTGCCTCTCTATAGGCCTCTTTTATGTCTTCCACCTTTTTGGCTGTGTCTTTCTGCATTTGATTACGAATTTTATTTGTTTCCTCCATTATTATTCTCATTCCTAACGATTTGAGGCCATTTCCTTGTATTTCCATTGTGTTTGAGTTCTCAGGGTTGTTTTCTTTGGGATAGCTGGGATCTGGAGACACCGTATTATTTTGGGGTTTTGCGTATGATATTACCCTGTCCTTTATTCATCTTGCCATCTCTGTTTTTGGCAGGTAGCTTTCTGGAGTTGGGTGGAGGGATTCTGGGGATAGATGTACCCATTTTCTCATGATTTCACAAATTTCTAAAGATATTGAAATATCAATTCTCAACTTCATATGGAAAAAAAAACCAGAATACCTAAAGAAATCCTATGCAATAAATGATCCTCCAAAGGACTCTCCATTCCAGATTTCAAGCTGTACTGTAGAGCAACAGTAATTAAGGCATCATGGTACTGTCATAGAAACAGGGTGATTGACCAATGGAATTGAATTGAAGTGATTAAAGACCTCAACACAAAACCAGAGACACTAAATTGGTTAGAAGAAAAAGTGGGGAAGAGTCTGGAACTCATTGGCACAGAAGACAATTTTCTGAAAGGAACTCCAATATCCTAGGTTCTAAGATTAACAATAAATGGGACCTCATGACACTGAGAAGCTTCTGTAAAGCAGAAGACACTCTCAAGAGAATAAAGCAACCTGGAAATGACCTAAATGTCCCCCAGACAAAGAATGGATAAAGAAACTGTAGTGCATTTACACTCTGGAATACTACTCAACTAATTGAAAACAAGGAAATCCTGAAAATTGCTGACAAATGGATGGAACTAGAAATGATCATACCAGAGAGTTAACCCAAACCCTGAAAGACTCACATAGTATATATTCACTTATATTGGGACACTAGCCCCAAAGGGATTTCCCATGAAAGTCTTCACTTACCAGGAGGTGGGACAGATGCAAGGACCTCCTACTGGGACTCTAGGTGAGAGAAGTATCAGAGACTAGGGAAATGGAAAGACCCTGAGGGTTCTAGAAACCTAAAAGAACATCATCATGACAGGCAGATCTGGACTCAGAGGCATTCACTTAAACTACTGCACCAACCAAGGACAATAGATGCAGTAAACATTGAACCCGTACTAAGATAGCCAATGGACAGGACATTCTCCACAGCTGTGTAGAGATCAGTGGCTGACTCTGTCATGAACCTTTGTGCCCCATAATTAACTACTTCTCCTTCGTGGGGAGTTCTTGTGGCACGCAGAGAAAGGATAAGCAGGCTATCAAATGAGACCTGATAGGCTGTGACCATATGGTGGGTGAAGTTGTCCTCTTTTGTACAGACATAGGGAAGGAAAATAGGGTGAAGGAGGGAGGGAGGGAGGAATGGGAGGATAGAAGTGGAGGGATAACAATTGAGAAGTAATCTGAATAAATTAATAAAAAGTAAAAAACCATAGCCCATGTTGGACCTCATGTATCATCAGACTGTTTCTTTTTTTTTTTATTTTTTCTCCTTTATTAATTTATTCTATTTACATCTCAATGGTTATCCCATCCCTTGTATCCTCCCATTCTTCCCTCCCTCCCACTTTCCCCTTATTCCCTCCCCTATGACTGTTCTTGAGGGGGATTACCTCCCCCTGTATATGTTCATAGGATAGCAAGTCTCTTCTTGGTAACCTGCTCTCTTTCCTCTGAGTGCCACCAGGTCTCCCACTCCAGGGGACATGGTCAAAGGTGAGGCACAAGAGTATGTGAGAAAGTAATATCCCACTCTCCACTCTACTGTGGAGAGTGTTCTGTCCATTGGCTAGATCTGGGTAGGGGTTTAAGGTTTACCACCTGTACTGTCCTTGGCTGGTGCCTTAGTTTGAATGGGACCCCTGAGCCCAAATCTGCCTATCATAATGTTCTACTTGTAGGCTTCTAGGACCCTCTGGATCCTTCTACTTTGCCATTCTCCCATGCTTCTCTCATCTAGAGTCCCACTAGAATGTCCTCCCCTCTGTCTCAGTTTCCTGGTAAGTGAAGGCTTTCATGGGACATGCCCCTTGGGCTAATATGCAGATATAAGTGAGTATATACCATTTGAGTCTTTCTGCTTCTGGGTTAACTCACTCATTATGATCATTTCTAGCTCAATCCATTTATCCACAAATTTCGGGAATTCCTTGTTTTTAATAGCTGAATAGTATTTCCATATTTTGTATGTACCACAGTTTCTTTATCCATTCTTCTACTGAGGGACACTTAGGTTGTTTCCATGTTCTGGCTATTATGAATAAGGCTGCTATGAACATGGTTGAGCAAATTTTCTTGCTGTGTGCTGGAGCATCTTCGGGGTATATTCCAAGGAGTGGAATAGCTGGGTCTTGAGGAAGCCCTATTCCCATTTTTCTGAGATAGCACCAGATAGATTTCCAAAGTGGTTGTACTAGTTTGCATTCCCACCAGCAATGAAGGAGTGTTCCTCTCTCCCCACATCCTTGCCAGCATGTGGTGTCACTTGAATTTTTGATCTTAGCCATTCTGATGGGTGTAAGATGGAATCTCAGAATTGTTTTGATTTGCATTTCCCTGATGACTAAGGAGGTTGAGCATTTCTTTAAGTGTTTCTCAGCCATTTGATATTCCTCTGTTGAGAATTCTCTGTTTAGTTCCAAGCCCCATTTCTCAATTGGGTTATTTGGTTTGGTGGTGTTTAATTTCTTGAGTTCTTTATGTATTTTGGATATTAGACCTTTGTCAGATGTAGGGTTGGTGATGATCTTTTCCCAGTCTGTAGGCTTTCACTTTGTTCTCTTGACAGTGTCTCCTGCCTTACAGTAGCTTCTCAGCCTCATGAGGTCCCATTTATTAATTGTTGACCTTAAGGCGTGGGCTGTTGGTGTTCTGTTCAGGAAGTTGTCTCCTGTGCCAATATGTTCCAGGCTTTTCGCCACTTTTTCTTCTAAGTGACTTAGTGTCTCTGGTTTTATGTTGAGGTCTTTAATCCACTTGGATTTGAGTTTTGTACAAGGTGACAAATATGGGTCCAGTTGCATTTTTTTTATATATAGACATCCAGTTAGACCAGCGGCCGTCATGCCGGACTTATCTAATTGAAAAAAATTTATAGTTAACATAGCCAAAGAAAGGCACTCTCTAGGTGTTCTTTTATACCCTATTCCCCTTTTTTGTTTTTGAAGGCATTCCTTAAGGGTGCGATGTGCTCTTTCAATGATGCCTTGTCCCTGAGGATTATAAGGGAGGCCATGAAGTAATGTAACACCCATCTGTGCACAGAAGGAGGTAAAAGTAGTAGATGTATAAGCTGGACCATTATCAGTTTTATAAGTTTTTGGCATGCCCCAGGCACTCCATGCCGCAAAGCAATGATCAGTAACATGATGGGATTTTTCTCCTGTATGTGGGGATGAAAATATAATACCTGAGGCAGTGTCAATTGAAACATGCACATATTCTAGCTTCCCAAATTCTGGTATATGAGTGACATCCATCTGCCAGATATGCATGGGACATAGGTCGAGGATTTACCCCCAGGGGTAGTTGAGGCCTAAAAGGAGCACATGCTTGACATTCTTTCACCACAATTCGTGCCTCCTCACGTGTAATGGCAAAGCGGGAAGCTAAAGTTTTCACATCAACATGGAAATAAGAATGGAATTAATGGGCTCGATCCAGATTAGTCAAAGCAGTTAGTATTAAATGGGCCCATGTGGCTTTATCTACTATATCATTACCTTCTGATAAAGGCCCTGGGAGCCCGGTATGTGCTCGAATATGTTGAATAAAGAAAGGTTGAGTACGTTTCCAAATGAGGGTTTGTAATTGGGATATCAATTCTCCAATCACACTTTTCATATTAATTTTCCCTGTTATCTCTAACTCTTTGACTATATTAACCACGTACTTGGAGTCAGAGAGAAGATTAAAAGATTGTGGGAATTCTTGAAAAACAGTGATGACAATTTGTAATTCAATTATTTGAGGTGAAGCAGAGGCAAATTTCTTTATTACCAGCTGGCCTCCATCAACTGAATATGCTCCATGCCCTGTTTTAGATCCATCAGTAAAAATAGTGGGGCAATTTTTTAATGGTTGCTTAGATGTGACTACAGGAAAAATAACAGGATGCTCTGAGACAAACTGGAGAATGGGATCTTTGGGGTAGTGATTATCAATATCTCTAGTATAACTGCAGCGAAGTATTGCCCAATTATCCAGAGTATGAGAAAGTACTTCAAATTGTTGAACTGTATAAGGTATAATAAGCTTCTCAGGTCATTGTCCAAAATATTGAAGGCTTTGATGTAAACCTACAAAGGCCAATTGTGCTACTGCATCAGGATAATGACTGAGTGTTTTTCCTGGGGAAATCTTTGGATGAATCCATAATAAAGGTGCCGATTGCCATAACACACCTGTAGGTTGTCTATATGAGGGCAAGATTAATAATTGGAATGCTATATTGGGATTCCATCTGGCAAGACTTGCAGTAATTAATCCATCCTCAACAAGGGATAAGGCCGCTCTTGCCTCAGGGGTAAGAATTCTAAGGGAAGTTAAGGCAGGTTCCCCAGGCAAAATATCATATAGTGGTTGTAATTGGGAATTAGTGAGTTTTAAGTAGGGTCGCAGCCATTGTATATCCCCCAGCAATTTTTGGAAATCATTAAGTGTTTTCAAACTATCAAATTACTTAATGTAATTTTTTGTGGGGTAACTCTATCCTGACATATTTTTGTTCCTAGATAATCAATAATTGTAGCCTTCTGCACCTTCTTTGGAGCAATGAACAATCCTTTTACCTTTAAGCTCAGGACTAGCTGGGTGTAAGCTTGAACTAAAACCTCCTCACTCTTTGCACAAATCAAAATATCATCCATGTAATGAAAGCACTTAAGTTGAGGAAATTCTTTCCTAAATTCCTGAATGGCGTCAGCGACATATAACTGACACATCGTAGGACTATTAGCCATCCCTTGTGGTAACACTACCCATTCAAATCTCTGATCAGGCTCTGTATGATTTATCGAGGGTACTGTGAAAGCAAATCTCATTGTGTCTTTTGGAGACAGAAGAATGGAGAAGAAGCAATCCTTGATGTCTACCACAATAATATGCCAATTTTCAGGTAAAGTGGATGGCAATGAAAGGCCTGTTTGGACTGGCCCCATTGGCATCATCTGATTATTAATAGCTTGCAAGTCATGTAATAACCTCCATTTGCCTGATTTCTTTTTTATAACAAAGATGGGTGTATTCCATGGTGAAACTGTGGCCTGTAAATGACCTAGTTCCAGCTGTTCCTTAACCAACTCATGAATGGCTTGCAATTTTACTGAGGGCAGGGGCCACTGGGGAACCCATACAGGTTCCTCAGTTTTCCATGTAATTGGAATTGTATCCTCAGTGGCCCCTAGGAAAAACCCAGACCCTTACGGTCAAGTTTTGGAATGCCGGCAATAGGATCTGGACGTCCCCGCAAATTTTTTCCAAGTCCTTTTCCTCCAATATATCCCATATTATTCCTCATCTCCTGGGACTGTCTGCTGTAGGACTCCTGATTAGTGATCTTATACCCCATTGTATTCAATAAATCTCTTCCCCACAAGGTTATGGGGACTTCTAATACATAGGGTTGGAAAACTCCTCCATGTCCCTCTTCATCTTTCCAATTTAGCATTCTGGCACTAATATTTGGGGTTTTCTCAAAACCCAGCCCTCTGAGTAAGTGACTAGAGGTTTGAACAGGCCATCCGGGGGACCAATCACCCTTTGCAATTATGCTAATGTCTGCTCCAGAATCCATAAGACCAGTGATTGCTTTTCCTTCTATTAAAAGTTTTAGAGTGGGGCGATTTTGTAAAGTCATAGCCACGTAAACCGAAGCTACTGAGGATCCAAACCCCTTCTCTCCACATGTTTGATCTTTTGCGGGGAATAAATTATGACAGCTAGGAAGAATGAGCAACTGCGCTAGACTGTCACCGGGCAAAATTGCGCTCACCCCACGAGGAGATGAGATCATAATTTTTACAGTGCCTGTATAATCTGAATCAATTACACCAGGATGAATAATAAGGCCTTGCAATGTAGTAGAACTACGGCCAATTAGTAGTCCCACTGTGTCTTTTGGTAGAGGGCCAGTGAAATCAGTGGCTACCAACTGAGGCCCCATTTGTGGGGTCAGTACGAGTCTGGTGGTGGAACAGAGGTCGAGGCCTGTGTTCCCTCTAGTAGCTCTCTGGGGCATTGCCATTCTATGGGAGAACGCAGACTAGGCCACTGTTCCAGAGCTCTGGTCCCCTCCATTGCCCCATATATTTGAGGGCCCTGAGAACGAGGGCCCCATGTCCCATTTTTTGACCGTGCTCCCCTAAATCCTGCTGCTAGTGGTTGACCATTAATGTCTTTTACTGACCGGCATTCATTAGCCCAATGATTTCCTTTCCTGCATTTGGGACAGAGGCCAGGTGTACATGGAGGAGGATTTTGACTAGTCTGATTAATCCCCCTGGGACACTGGCGTCTGAAATGTCCTTTTTTTTTTTTTTTACCACACTTGAAGCAATTTTGAGGACCAGTAATTCCCTTTCTATTCCCTCCTTGGGCTGCCTGCATCACGGCTGCAGCCAATCCTGCATTTGATAATGGTCCTCCTATCTCTCTGCAGATCTTTAACCACACATCTAAAGATTTATGTTTGTATGGACTTATAGCTTGTCTACACTCCTTGGTACATTGCTCAAAAATAAGTTGTTTTATCAAAGGCATTGCAGTATCTGGGTCACCGAAGATCTTTCCAGCGGCATCAACTAATCTGGCCACAAAGTCGGCAAATATTTCATTGCCTCCTTGAATAATTTTTGTGAGATTTCCAGATACTTCCCCTCGTTTAGGAAGGGCTTTCCATGCCCTTGTGCCAATAAAATTAATTTGCTCATAAACTTGCACCGGATATCTTGTCTGTGGATTAGCAAAACGTCCCTGCCCCATAAGCATATCCTGGTCCCATGCCGGTTGTCTGTTAGCTGCATTGGCAGTTGCCTGCTCAGCTGAGAACTCAATGTAATAAGCTTTCCAATCTAAATAGGCGCCAGGTGAAAGGCAGGCTTGTGCTAAATTTTGCCAATCTGAGGGTGTCATGCAATATCTCCCTAGGGATTCCAACTGCGCCATAACAAAGGCTGCGGTCGTGCCATAAGCACGAACAGACTCAGCCAGTCTTTGGACAATTTTAAAATCCAAGGGTTCGTGATAACGATTCCCTTGTGCATTCTGAAAAACTGGGTAACAATGAGGGGCATTTTGCAAATGAAATTGCCTCCATACCTCAGGACAGGCAGACCTATCTCCCCCTGGTATATGGGGCGGGGGTCTTATTCCGCCTGGAGATTTAGGTGGTTCTAGTTCAGGAGCTGACGGCTGCATAATCTTAGTCTCCTTCTTTTTTGGTATAATAATGCTATCTAGCCATTCAGCCAACTCCTCTAATTCTTCATCCTCGGGGCCAGAATCGTCCCCTTCAAACTGTTCCTCTTTCACTTTCCCCAAAATATAATTCCCCATTTTGTCTGAGTCCCAGAACTTTATTGTCTCAAAGCCTGAGAACTTAACAGTTATGTCCCACTTACTGGGAACTTAATCCCCCATTTTGTCTGAGCCCCGGAACTTTATTGTCTCAAAGCCTGAGAACTTAACAATTATGTCCCACTGACTGGGAACTTACCAGCTAGCTGCCCTGGCTGCTGCAAGTTCTGAGATTCCCCGTACAGGCCACCAAAATGTCGACGCCTCTCCAGTCCAGCAGGAAAGAACCAACACCGGGAACTCTTCTTGCAGCAGTTTTTATTCAGGATCCTGGAGTGACCCCAGGAAAAGCTCCCACAGAACCTTTATAGTGTGCCTGTCCTATCAGAAACTGCCACGTCATCACTCCTGGTTGGTGCATTCGGATCACACCACCTCACGCTATGTCTTGTTCAAATCACGCCACCTAACCTCATGCCTTCAGGCATGCACATAAGGGGCTTGCTCACTGTGCATGCGCATATGGTTTACTCACTGCGCATGCACAAAAAGAGGCACACTGCGCATGCACAAAAAGGGGCGCACTGCGCATGAGCAAAAGAGGGCACATTGTGCCGGGGAGGCAGCAGGGGGTGCTGCTATCTGTGGCTCTCCACAGTAGTTTTCTGTGTGTTGAATCATATCTGAGTCTCTGAGATGAAGCCTGCTTGTCATGGTGGATGATTTTTTTCTTGATGTGTTCTTTATTTTAGTTTGTGTGTGTTTTATTGAGTATGTTACATCTATGTTAATAAAGCAAATTGCTCTGCCATTCTCTTTGATTGTTGAATCTTTGTATGGCTTGTGTATTAGGGTGATTCTGGCAGCATAAATATGAATTTCACCCAGTTACTTTTGTTTCCATTTTATGGTATAATTTGAAGAATATTGTTATTATCTCTTACTGGAAAATCTAGTAGAATGTCATGCTTAAACCTATGGTCTATAGCCTTTATTTATTTATTTGTTTGTTCATTTTGGTTGGGAGACTTTTAACACTATCTTATATTTTCAGAGGTATAATAGGTTTGTTTATCTGATGTTGATTGAACTTCTGTAAGTGGTATCTATTGAGAAAAATGTCTGCTTATTTTAGACTTTCCAATTTTGTCAACTATATGTGTAAAAATATTACCTAATGATTTTTATGATTTTTTGTTTGTGTTTTGATGTCTTCCTTTTATTTCTGATACTGTTCATTTATATATCCTCTGGATACTATGCTGAATTCCTAATACTGGAAATATAATTTACATTCTTGGAAGATGAGTGAGCTCTGTCTTCCTATGACAAATTTCTCAATTTACATTCCTCTATATCCATGTCTTAACCTTCCAGGGCAGATCATCACAGAATTGACGGTCATACACATAATAAGTGTTGATTTTAACATGTAAAACAAATTCCATAGAGCACTAGCCCCTTTTTAACCTCATCCCAAATGCTAAATAAGCCACATCACTACCCACACCAAAGAACTGCCTATGTATGTCATGAGTTCTCTATACTGTAATCAGTTCCACTCAAAAGGACTCACTAGCATACAATGCTTGGTAAAGTCTTCCACTGGAAGTGATGGTTCTAGAATGTGAACACATTAGAATGAGTAGGAAAACTATATAAGAGTTTACACATTAAACATTGTATCTTATTAGTTCCAATTTTTTCTAAGATACTCAAGACAAATCTTCTTCACAGCCACTAGTAGAATGTTAAATGAGCAAAAGCAATGTAGGAAATTAAAGAAAGATAATATAGACAACTTGGTCATCACCAGATATTTAACTGTGAAAACTGATTATCTCAGAGAAGATCAAGATGTGGATTTCAAATATTCAGCTTACATTCTCATGAACAATTATTAACTTGGAGGAGGACTTATAGTTTTTATATAGTACTTGAAATGAGGCACACAGGTCTGCTATTCTCTGTACATATTGTTGAACCTTTGAAAATCAACTTTTAACATTTAAGTGAACTGTAGTTTTGTGATGAGCTGGATACTTTTGGATATACGGAGTTTCTGGATTTATCCTGTTTCCTGATTCTTAAGACAATGCAAGCACAGGATTTGCTTAGATATTCTGTGCCTCTTACTGGTATAGCATTGTCCCAAATGTGCATTATCTGTGGATCTAAATTTCTCTAAATATGAGAATGCTTCGCCCTGATGTGGACTTGATGTTACAATGCCATTTAAGAACCATGATTCAGATTATTGTCAGTTCTTCTGGAGCTATTACTGCATGTCTTCTATAGATCATCTGACACAATTCACTGACACCATTTCTAATTGTGGTCACATAATCAACCTCTTTAAATAGTTCAGGTGCAAAATTTGAACAAAATGGTTTCCTCTCATGGGTTTTAATGTTAAAAAACATGAGTGATGTCATTAAATCAAAGACTGGATCATCCACATATGTGTTTACTTACATGTTTATTGCATGGAATATGGACATCAGATGTAGAGCCCCAGGGAAGTATGAATTCAAAATTCCTCAAGGAGTGAGTACCTGGGGCAAAAAAGAATCCTGAATACCCAACGAGCTTCTCTTTTTGCTAGAGAAATAAAAGCAGGTAGGAATACTTACTTCCCATTTGGTGTGTGTATTGTTACTTTACCCAATGTCTAGGTTTAAGGGAGGTCAAATATGTTCACTTTTATTATATGCTTCTTGTTCTTGAACATTCCATTTTCCACAACCCGTTTAAATCATCCTAATTGCTTTTGGAAAATGACGCAGAATGAAGACAAGAATGAAGGCTTGGTAACTGGTTGCATTTTCTCCCTTTAAGTAGTGCCCGTTACTCAGGAAAAAGAATATTTCAACTACATTCTGATTACAGAGTAAGTGCTTTTGTATTTTCCATTTAAATATCATCACAGATATCACCTTGGGAGACTGAGCAATGATCTGAGATTTCTGTACTGCTGTCACAGACTTCATTCCTACACACAACCCTTAATTATTTTACAGATTCAATCCTACTTTTTTCTACTTTTCATTCATCTATCATGTTCTTTGTTTTACTTCCTTTTAATTTCTCACTTACAATTTTGGAACTTGGGTAAAGAAAGGGCTTTATTCATATTATTATAGCCTAAAATGATCATTATTCATGCCCATATTAACAGATTTATAAAGACATCCATATTTTACCAAACGAATCTTTGAAACTTGAATTAATTTAAAAAGTACATATGTAGTATAACTGCATCTTGTTTATCCTGCTGGCAACCTATCAATAGGAATAGGTGCTGTCTCTGACTCTTTTCATTATTGATGGGTCACTTTCCCTCAGCTAGGCTGCTTTGTCTCTCTTCAGTGGGAAAGGATGTGCTCAGACTTGCTGTGACTTGAGATGCCACTATGTATTGGTTCCAACTGGGGACTCCTCTTCTCTGTGAGATAAAACAGAGGGGAATAGGAGAAGGAGGTATAAGGGTGAGAATTGGAGGATATGGTGGTGCAAATGATTAAATAAATATATTAATGGAAAAATTAATCTATAAAAAAGTTTCTTTCTTCAGTTGATGAACTAGAAAGAAAACCAAGCAAGATAAAAATGGAAATGAGGGAATATGGCTAATTATATTGGCCACTAGTGATAAATAATTGTAAGTAAAGGAGGCAAATGCCATCCTTGAAAGACTATTGTGCACTCATAAATCATTCTTATAGTGCCTTAGACATTTCAGTTAATTTTATGAGCAAATGGCACAGACTAAATGGTTCACACATCTCATGTACTTTTCATATTGCTCAATGATTTCATAACAAAGACATGCTCATTATTCATGTTTAAAGTCTGTGCCCTTGCCTTTATCTCTGAGCAAGCACTTTAAAACCATGGATAGATATGTTCTCTATGGAAGATGCCAATAACACATCTTACTTTGGGAGACATGTTTTCATGAACTTTTAAGGATTTTTTCAAGTTTCCCCTTAATAAATCATACCAATCACAAAGCACAAGCCACTGGTTTCAAACTTTGAGGCTGGGGGCCGTACTGCCCAGTACAATATTGTCTTTGTATTGGCTAAAAATGTTCATATGTAGACCTCTGTCCTTAATAACCACTATTCCATTTTACAGAATAGAAACTAAAAATGACCAGTTTGCTCTTGCACTGGCTTTTCCCCTAGATGATGTCAACAGGAATTCTAATCTTTTACCAGATGTGTCTCTAATATTTGGGTACCCAACAGGTTATTGTATGAGTGTGTCAGAATTACAAAGTCTCACTCAATTTCATGCACAATATTCTAATATTATCCCTAATTATCTCTGTGAAAAAGAAGAAATCATGTGTGTAGTGGTACTTACAGGACCAAAGTGGGAAACATCTTCAGTACTTTGGACATACTTTAACCTCTACCTATCTAAGCAGGTGAGACTTTGTGGGGTGGAAAATTATGTTTATCTTTGGCCATTTTATAGATGCTAAGAAGAGGTGTAAGAGAAGACTGGGCTTATGCTTATGTCTATCTATGTAGCTCAAGTGGTCTTACTTTGAGAGACATTATAGGTCTTTTGCAGATGCCCAGTGCAGCAGCTGATAGGTTTCAGAAAGGGGGTAAAGTGTAGGCTATTAATAACTTGGTCAGCTATGGTGGTTGAGAGAATCTTGCAGCCTTGAGTTCCTGGCAGTCAGAGTGATTGTTTATTTATACGGAACTCAGAACACCAACATAGATTTATGTTGTTCCAAAATATTTTTTTCACATGAATTCTGTCCCAAAGCACCTGTTTTATTTTTTTCACATTTTTATTGAAAATTAAAAATAATTCCTATTACATCTCATTTTCTATCCCATCCCATGCATTCTCCCATTCCTCCCTCCCTCCCACTTTCACCCCAATTCCCCTTCCCTATGACTGTGGCTGTGGGGGACCTCCTCCCCATGAATATGGTGCTAGGGTATCAAGTCTTTTCTTGGTAGTCCGCTATCCTTCCTCCGAGTGCCATTGGGCCTCCCCCACAAAGGGACATGGCCAAATATGGGGCACCAGAGATCCTGTGAAAGTCAGTCCCCAGTCTCCACTTAGCTGTGGAGAATGTTCTGTCCCTTGGCTAGATCTGGGTAGGGGTTTGATGATGACTGCCCGTTTTGTCCATGGTTGCAAAGCACCTGTTTTAACTTTCTCTTAATTATAGCTGATCCATCATTTATAAACAATGATATAACTAACTTATCTTTTGTAATCATTTTCCTCATCAACCTCATAACTCAACTTTTAAGAAACTATACAGATATTTTGTCAAAGCATGGCAGCCCATCCTAAGGCTGGCTGACCTTGAAAGGTTAAAGGCACTATATAGAAAGAATATCTCCAAACCTGCTTGGGCAGATTGCCATTTCTGAGGCAGTGTATTATAAACTTTTAATGATCAAAGAGCCTTTTGTAATTAAGCCTAAGAAAAATTTGCAGGCCAAAACTGTTGCAGTTACTATTCAATTTATGGCATAATACAATGTTTATATTTTATATATTTATAGAATTTATATATGTACGTCTAATCTTTTAACTCCTTTTTTCTTGGTCATATGGTACCACATTGGCCCTGCAAAACTAACTTTACTATGAAAGGGAGGTATTGATATCTTATTATTTTCTCATCTTTTCACACCATTCTGTGTCTATTAGTACAAGCCATTATGCAGAGCAAAGAGTAGTCTAAACAATTTAAATTTGTTTCTGTGTCTTTTCCACAAGAAGAATACTATAAGAAGCTGCCAATTTTATACACCTTATAATCACCTGAGTAAAGTAGAAATAGGCTTTTAATTTGATCTGCTGATAAGTCCTTTAGCTAGCTGAATCACATTTACCTTTGCAAATTTACAATAGTGTAATTATCTTGTCCATTAAAATGTACAGGAGCAGATGTTCCAACAATATTTTGGACACTGAGCCTAATGGGAGATTGGTGGAATCTTTATCTTATTTACAAGGTGCAAGGAAAAGAGTTCCCTAAAAGAGGGAGGTGTAGGATGTTCACGATTTTACAGGGGAAGATTAGAAGATATACCGTTGGGAGAAAGCCTAAATAATTCATGAGAAATTTTTCTTCAATCCAATGTCTCCAAGTTGTACACATTATTAAAAGCCCCCCAAGGATGTAACTCTTGGAATTCAAAGACAAATATGAAAGAAAGAAGGACTGGGATGATGTAATATATCTCAGCTTTAGTGGCTTTTTGTAAAGCAGCTTTGCTGACTTTATGATATTTACTGTTTACATTAGATACGGATGTACTAAGGATTCCACGTTTGCTTGTTTAAAATAGGGATGGAGAAGTATGAACACTTTGCAATAAAATATATTTACAACTTTTTGGAGGTTCACTCTATTTCATGTTTCTCCCTGTATCTTAGCTCCTTCAGTTTACCTATGGTACTTTCAACCCTGCTGTGAGTGATCATGATCAATTTCCCTATGTATCTCAAATGGCCCCCAAGGACACATCTCTAGGCCTGGCCATGTTATCCTTCATAGTTCACTTCCACTGGAATTGGGTCGGGCTGGCTGTCTCAGATAATGATGAGAGCATGCAATTTCTGTCATATTTGAGAAGAGAGATGGAAAAAAACACAGTCGGCTTTGCCTTTGTGAACATGATCCCAGTCAACAGGCAATTATACATCTTAAGACCTGGAGTGTACTACAAGCAAATCCTGTTATCAACCACTAATGTTGTTATCATTTGTGGTGACACAGACAATACTCTAACCTTGAGTTTTAGAATGTTGCAGTCTTGTGGTATACAGAGAATATGGGTCACCACCTCACAGTGGGATGTCAGCACATACAAGAAAGATTTCACCTTTGACCCATTCCATGGTACTTTTGCTTTTGCACAGAACCATACTGAGAATTCTGGTTTTAAAAATTTTGTTCAAGCATTGAATCCTCTCCAGTACGCAGATGAATATTTGGCAAGAGTGGTTTGGATGTACTTTACCTGTGAAGTTTCAGCATCTAACTGTAAGATACTGAAGCATTGTACATCCAATGCTTCACTGACATAGCTAAGGGTAGAGACTTTTGACATGGCCTCTAGTGATAGCTGTTATGATATATACAATGCTTTGTATACTGTGGCCCATGCCCTTCATGAGATGATTCTTCAACAACTAGATAATGCGCCCATTGACAAAGGGATAGGACCATATCTTCGCTGCCGTAAGGTAGAGTTTCTTCTTTTAAGTGATATGTGGTGTTATTCATATCAGTCTTTAAGAAGGTCTCAGATGCCCACACTGGATGGACTCAGATATATTTTTCAAAATAGATAGGCTTCTGAATATTTTTCTTTGTTGCTATTTGTGCCTGTGTGTGTGTGTGTGTGTGTGTGTGTGTGTGTGTGTGTGTGTTTCAGTTTATGTGCTTGTATGCCTGTATATCTGCATGGGTCTGTATGTTTTTGTCTGTCTTTGTATGTCTGATTTTATATCTGCCTCTCTGTCTTTATTTATTTATTTTTTCATTTTTTCCCTTTATTAATTTATTCTTGTTACATCTCAATGGTTATCCCATCCCTTATATCCTCCCATTCTTTTCTCCCTCCCATTTTCCCCTTATTCCCCTCCCCTATGACTGTTCCTGAGGGGGATTACCTCCCCCTGTATATGCTCATAGGGTATCAAGTCTCTTCTTGATAACCTGCTGTCCTTTCTCTGAGTGTCACCAGGTCTCCCACTCCAGGGGACATGGTCAAAGGTGAGGCACCAGAGTATGTGAGAAAGTAATATCCCACTCTCCACTCTACTGTGGAGAGTGTTCTGTCCATTGGCTAGATCTGGGTAGGGGTTTAAGGTTTAGCGCCTGTATTGTCCTTGGCTGGTGCCTTAGTTTGAGTGGGACCCTTGAGCCCAAATCTGCCTATCATAATGTTCTACTTGTAGGCTTCTAGGACCCTCTGGATCCTTCTACTTTGCCATTCTCCCATGCTTCTCTCATCTAGAGTCCCACTAGAATGTCCTCCCCTCTGTCTCAGTTTCCTGGTAAGTGAAGGCTTTCGTGGGACATGCCCGTTGGGCTAATATGCAGATATAAGTGAGTATATACCATTTGAGTCTTTCTGCTTCTGGGTTAACTCACTCATCATGATCATTTCTAGTTCAATAATCCACAAATTTCGGGAATTCCTTGTTTTTAATAGCTGAATAGTATTTCCATATTTTGTATGTACCACAGTTTCTTTATCCATTCTTCTACTGATGGACACTTAGGTTGTTTCCATGTTCTGGCTATTATGGATAAGGCTGCTATGAACATGGTTGAGCAAATTTTCTTGTTGTGTGCTGGAGCATCTTCGGGGTATATTCCAAAGAGTGGAATAGCTGGGTCTTGAGGAAGCCCTATTTCTATTTTTCTGAGATAGCACCAGATAAATTTCCAAAGTGGCGGTACTGGTTTGCATTCCTATCAGCAATGAAGGAGTGTTCCTCTCTCCCCACATTCTCAACAGCATGTGGTGTCACTTAATTTTTGATCTTGCCATTCTGATGGGTGTAAGATGGAATCTCAGAGTTGTTTTGATTTGCATTTCCCTGATGACTAAGGAGGTTGAGCATTTCTTTAAGTGTTTCTCAGCCATTTGATATTCCTCTGTTGAGAATTCTCTGTTTAGCTCCAAGCCCCATTTCTCAATTGGGTTATTTGGTTTGGTGGTGTTTAATTTCTTGAGTTCTTTATATATTTTGGATATTAGACCTTTGTCAGATGTAGGGTTGGTGAAGATATTTTCCCAGTCTGTAGGCTGTCACTTTGTTCTCTTGACAGTGTCTCCTACCTTACAGTAGCTTCTCAGCCTCATGAGGTCCCATTTATTATTTGTTGACATTAATGTCTGGGCTGTTGGTGTTCTGTTCAGGAAGTTGTCTCCTGTGCCAATATGATCCAGGCTCTTCCCCACTTTTTCTTCTAAGTGACTTAGAGTCTCTGGTTTTATGTTAAGGTCTTTAATCCACTTGGATTTGAGTTTTGTACAGAGTGACAAATATGGGTCCAGTTGCATTTGTTTCCACATAGACATCCAGTTAGACCAGCACCATTTGGTGAAGATGCTATCCTTTTTCCATCAAATGGATTTGGCTTCTTTGTCGAAAATCAAGTGACCATATGTGTGTGGATTCATATCTGGGTCTTCGATTCGATTACACTGATCAACCAGCCTGTTGCTGTGCTAGTACCATGGTGTTTTAATTGCTATTGCTTTAAAGTACAGTTTGAGATCAGGTATGGAGACTCCTCTGGAGCACCTTTTATTGTACAAGATTGTTTTAGCTATTCTGGGTTTTTTGTTTTTCCATATGAAGTTCAGAATTGAACTTTCAATGTCTTTACAAAATTGTGTATTTATTTTGATAGGGATTGCATTGAATCTGTAGATTGCTTTTGGTAGGATGGCCATTTTTACTAGTTAATTTTCCGGATCCATGAGCAAGGAAGATCATTCCATCTTCTCATGTCATCTTCAATCTCTTTCTTTAGAGTTTTGAAATTTTTTTCAAACAAGTCCTTCATTTGCTTAGTTAGAGTAACTCCTAAGTATTTTATAGTTCTTGTGGCTCATGTGAAGGGTATGGATTTCCTAATTTCTTCCTTTGTCAGCTTGTCATTTGTGGATAGGAAGGCTACAGACTTTTTTGAGTTAATTTTGTATCCAGCCAATTTTCTGAAGGTGTTTATCAGATGTAGGAGTTCTCTGGTGGAGTTTTGAGGGTTACTTATGTATCCTATCATATCATCTGCAAATAGGGATAATTTGACTTCCTCCTTTCCCCTTTGAATACTCTTGATCTCCTTTTGTTGTCTTATTGCTCTGGCTAGAACTTCAAGTACTATATTGAAGAGATATGGAGAGTGTGGGCAGCCTTGCCTTGTTCCTGATTTTAGAGGAATTTCCTTGAGTATCTCACCATTTACTTTGATTTTGGCTATTGGCTTCCTATATATAGCCTTTATTATGTTGAGGAAAGTGCCTTGTATTCCCGATCTCTTTAAAACTTTAAACATGAATGGGTGTTGGATTTTATCAAATGCTTTCTCTGCATCTAAATAGATGATCATGTCGATTTTTATTTTCAGTTTGTTTATGTGGTGGATTACATTGATGGATTTCCCTATATTAAATCATCCCTGCATGCGTGGAATGAATCCTACTTGGTCATGATGAATGATATCTTTGATGTGTTCTTGTATTCGTTTTGCAAGTATTTAGTATTTTTGCATCGATGTTCATAAGAGAAATTGGTCTGAAATTCTCTTTCTTTGTTGAGTCTT
The DNA here is from genome assembly GCF_964271855.1 of Acomys minous. NCBI lineage: Eukaryota > Metazoa > Chordata > Mammalia > Rodentia > Muridae > Acomys > Acomys minous. The sequence continues at coordinate 77,756,802 of NC_140487.1, forward strand.
TGTGAAGTTTAGGTATCAATGAGACTATGGCCTCATAGAATGAATTTGGTAATGTTCCATCCCATTCTATCTTTTGGAGTAGCTTGAAAAGAATTGGTATTAGCTCGCCCTTGAAGGTCTGGTAGAATTCTGCACTGAAACCATGTGGCCCTGGGCTTTTTTTTGGTTGGGAGACTATCAATGATTGCTTCAATTTCTGTAGGGGAAATGGGACTATTTAGCTTGTTTATCTGTTCTTCACTCAACTTTGGCAAGTGAAATTGATCAAGAAAATCGTCCATTTCCCATAGATTTTCAAATTTTGTGGCATATATGCCTTCAAAGTAGGATCTTATGATTCTTTGTATTTCTTCAGTGTCTGTTGTTATGTCTCCCTTTTCATTTCTGATTTTGTTGATTTCAATACCTTCTCTCTGCCTTTTAGTTAGTTTGACTAATGGTCTGTCTATCTTGTTGATTTTCTCAAAGACCAGCTCTTGGTTTTGTTGATTCTTTGGACTGTTTTCTTAGTTTCTAATTTGTTAATTTCACCCCTGAGTTTGATTATTTCCAGACGTCTACTCCTTTTGGGTGTTTCTGCTTCTTTTTTTCCTAGGGCTTCCAGTTGTGTCATTAAGGTGCTTATGTGCGTTGCTTCCAATTTCTTCTTAAAGGCACTTAGTGCTATGAATTTTCCTCTTAGCACTGCTTTCAATGTATCCCACAAATTTGGGTATGTTGTTCCTTCATTTTCATTGAATTTCAGAAACTCCTTGATTTCTTTCTCTTTTTCTTCCTTGACCCAGGTGTCATTTAGCAGAGAGTTGTTTAGTTTGCACATACGTGTAGGCTTTTTGTTATTTCTGTTGTTGTTGAATTGCAGCCTAAGCCCATGATGATCTGATAGGATACAAGGTATTATTTCAATCCTCTTGTATCTGTTGAGGCTTTCTTTGTGAACTACGATGTGATCAATTTTGGAGAAGGTTCCATGGGGTGCAGAGAAGAAGGTATATTCTTTCTTGTTTGGGTGAAAGGTTCTATAGATATCTTTTAGATCCATTTGACCCATGGCATTGGTTAATGATGTTATTTCTCGGCTTAGTTTCTGTTTCAATGACTTGTCTGTCAGTGAGAGTGGGGTGTTGAAGTCTCCCACTCTTATTGTGTGGGGATCGATCTGTGGTTTAAGCCTTTTTAGCAGATCTTTTACAAATGTGGGTGCCCTTGTATTGGGAGTATAGATGATCAGAATTGTGATGTCATCTTGGTTGACTTTACCTTTGATGAGTATGAAGTGTCCGTCTTCATCCCTTTTGATTAATCTTGGTTGAAAGTCTATTTTGTCTGATATTAAAATGGCTACGCCTGCTTGCTTTTTGTGACCATTTGCTTGGAAAATTTTTTTCCATTCTTTTATCCTGAGGTAATGCCTATCATTATGGGTGAGATGTGTTTCTTGAATGCAGAAGAATGTTGGATCCTGTTTATGCACCCATTCAGTTGGTTTGTGTCTTTTTATTGGAGAATTGTGACCATTGATGTTGAGAGATATTAATGACCAGTGACTGTTAAGAGTCTTGATTTTGATGTTGGTTCCAGTAGAGCATTTGTGTAGTTGTGTTTTTGCCATGGTATAGTTATCTATTTCCTGAGTAGTTTTGGTTGTAGCTTGACCCTTTGGGATGGAGTTTTCCTTCTAGTACCTTCTGTAAAGCTGGATTTGTGGATAGGTACTGTTTGAATTTGGGTTGTCATGGAATATTTTGTTTTCTCCATCAATGGTTATTGATAGTTTTGCTGGGTAAAGTTTTCTGGTCTGGCATCTGTGGTCTCTTAAGTTTTGCAAGTTTGCCATTAAATGTTATTTGGCCTTCTTCCCTTACAGCTTTTAATATTTTTTCTTTGTTCTGTATATTTTGTGTTTTGATTATTATGTCAAGGGCAGTTTTTCTTTTCTTGTCAATTCTATTTGGTTTTCTGTAGGCCTCTTGTATGTTTATAGGCATCTCTTTTTTTAGATTGGGGAAATTTTCTTTTATGATTTTTGTTGAGAATAGTTTCTGGGCCTTGGAGTCTGATATCTTCTCTTTCTTTAATGCCTGTTATCCTCAGAATTCTTCTTTTCATGGTGTCCTTAATTTCTTGGATGTTTTGTGTTAGGAGTTTTCCAGATTTGGCATTTTCTTTAATGGTTGCTTCAAGATCTGTGATTGTATCTTCTAGACCTGAGATTCATTGTTCCATCTCTTGGACTCTGTTAGAAAAGCTCACCTCTGTGTCACTTGCCTTCTTCTCTGAGGTCTCATGTTCTTGTGTTTCTTCTGTCTGTGTGTTTATCATTGAGTCCATTTTCATCTTCATATCTTGAACAGATTTTTTGATTTCTTTCATCTGATTTTTTGTATATTCCTGAGCTTCTTCCATTGTCGCTTTATAGGTCTTCAAATCTTGAACCATTTTATTTATTTCTTTCATCTGGTTGTTTACATTTTCCTGAAAAATTTCCAGTTCCACTCTATGTGATTCTTTTTTTGTCTCTCACCTGCTTGGCTGTGTCTCCCTGCATCTGATTTCGAATTTTATTTGTTTCCTCCATTATCATCCTCATTCCCAAGGATTTGAGGTCATTTTCTTGTGTTTCCGTTGTATTTGAGTTCTCTTGGTTGTTTTCTTTGGGATAGCTGGAAACTGGAGACGCCATTTTTTTTTTTTTTTTTTTTTGCGTATGCTTTTACGCTGTCCTTAGACATCTTGCCATCTCTGGTTTTGTTGGGTAACTTCCAGAGTTGAGTGGAGGGAGTCTGATGATAGAATCACTTGTTTTCTCACGAATTCCATAGGCTGGAAGCCCTGATACTTCCCTGGTATGGATGGCAGGAGGTTAGCCCTGTTGTTTTGGGCTCTCACTGCCAGTGATCCTCAGTTCCCCTTTGCTGTGGGTCTTGCAATCGTTCTGGGTCACTGAATGAGCATTTGATCAGGTGAAGGGTCCCCTGCCAAGTCCAGCCAGGGATACTGGGCCTGACCACGTGTCGAGCTCAGCTAGATTCTCAGGGCCTGAACCGTCTGCCACAGCAGGAGAATTGTGGCTCCGCTGAGCTGGCACCTCCAGTGGAACTGAGCACTCTGCCCAGCGTGCATCACCGCAGGAGAACTGCGGCTACACTGCGTTAGTGCCTAGGGTGGAATTGAGCTCTCTGCCCAGCCTGTGTCATGGCAGGAGAACTGCGCTGAGCAAGTGCCTACAGTGCAACTGAGCACTCCACCCAGCTTGCGTCACAGCAGGAAAACTGTGGCTGTGCTGAGCTGGTGCCTAGGGTGGAAATGAGCACCCCACCCAGCCTGCATCACAGCAGGCAAACTGAGGCTGCACTGAGCTGGTGCCTAGGGTGGAAGTGAGCACTCGGCTCAGCCTGTGTCACAGCAGAGGAGCTGTGCCTTGGGCAGAATTGCTTGCTGTGCTGAGCCAGTGTCTCCACAGCACAGCTCACTGAGCAAACCCAGGACTCTGGGGCTGAACTGTCTGCCGAGTCCAGTTTGGGTCTCAAGGCACCACGTGACCCAAATCCTGTCCAGACTCCCCTCTCCCGCAGCAACTCCCACCGTCCACCACACCAATCAACTCCACTGGAAGGCTCTGAGCTGCAAACCTCAGCCACCGCCGCTGGTGCCACTGGTGCCGCTGGTGCTGCTGGTGCCTCTGGTGACACTGATGTCTCTGCCGCTGCTGCTCTGATCTGAGAAAATCTGTGCTCCTCTTGTGTGCAGGGGAAGCAGGTCCTCCGCACCCTGGTCCCTCCAAACCGTGGAGCACTTTTTCTGCCGTGGTGTGGGGACCTTGGTGTTCCTGGCTCAGAAATCTGTGCAATTCCCTGAATTGTTCACTGGAGCTTCCAAACACGGTCCACACTACTCGCTGCCATCTTGGATCTCCTCGACTGTGTACATTTTAAACTTGTTTTATTTAAATGCTGATTTTCCTCCCTGCTGTCTGATTTCAATGAATACATTCCATCATAATGTTTATTCTAATTATCACCACTCTCAGATTTGTGTAAACATATCAAAATTTATTGTCTGTATTTTCAATAAAAGCCAACTAGCCAATAATGAGAAATACAGAAAAATAGTGTGGAAGTTCCTGGTACAGTGACAGGAGGAGAAAGAACAGAAAGGACAGGAGGGATATGTGTAAAAATGAACATGAAGCAGCAGGAGGAATGAGCTGTGCCTAGAATAGAAGGAAAAATCAAGTTTAATATGAGAAAACTAAAAGGAAGCAAAATATATTACCTTGGAAATTTAATATGAAGTCCATATTGTGCAGCATTGTGCTCTAGGATAATTAAGTAGACCCTAGTCTCTCTTTGTGGTTCTTCGTGTATAAATCTGGTTAAGATATAGCAGCTCATTTCTTAAACAATTAATCAATATAAAATATTAATAATCATCCAATATATGTGGATGTTATTCTCTATGGTTAATTTCTGATTATGAGTGATTACATAACATGCTTTTCTTTCTGGGTCTGTGTTACCTCACTTCATGAGATATTTTCTAGTTCCATTCATTTGCGTGCAAATTTCATTCTTTCTTTCTTTTTCCTTTTTTTATAATTAAAATTTCATTTTCCACATTATATTAGGGCCAGGCCTTGCTTATAAAAAGAAAACTCTGTGTAAATTAAGCTGTAAACATTTCCCGCACCTTAACATTCTTGAATTTTGAAGCAAGATTTTTGGTTCTGATCATCTGAAATACTCCCTTTCCTCCCTCAGATCCATGTTCCCATAAAGTAGATATGCTTGGGAAAAACAAGTATACACAATAATGTTGGACTTTGGGAGAATTCCAGGTCAGACACTTTCCTGATAAAAATAAATTGTTCAGAAAACACCTAGGAATTCCTGGAGATACTTACACTATGCTAATAACATGACTTGGTGTCTTGGCTTTCAATCAAAGGTGTTTAAATCTGGAAAATTCTCCGCACTCATAAAATAATGAATTGCTGCTTTTTCCTTTTATGAGAAGGATTTTTGTCACATGTATTTTAAGTAGCCCTGAGAACTCCCTAGCCCTAGCAAAGCAAACACATCTTGAAACCCTTCCCACTGCCTAAGGTTAATAATATCCATGATTCATGAAAATAAAGGCTTCCATCTCACTCCACTCTTCCATCAGGATTGTCTGAGCCTCTACTTTTATTCTGAGAAATAATTTCCACTGTAATCCCAAGGTTGGACTGTTGGTCAGGTAGCAATGGTGGAACTACCTTAGAAGCAGCTGAAGCCTGATCCATTTTGGCAATAATTATGCTGACTGCAAGTGAAGCTGTCTCCTTGCCTGCGTCCTACTAAACCTTCCTTCTGGCATTTGCCCACAGTTAGTGTGAGAAAAGGTGAGCATCACCCAGCTTAAAAATGCAAGCTTCCTATTCTGTGAGAGGCACTTCTATTTTTCTACTTTCTTTTTAGCGCACACTTCTGAGTGACTGTATATGCTTGTGAAACAATTGAAACCTGTCTATGAACGTACTACTTGATATTGGCCTAAGGTTTCCATGTCCTCTTTCTAGACTCCAATAGCCCAACCTGGGCATAGGAAATGAATTTTAGCCTCTCAAAAAAAAAAACCCCTAGTAATTCAGCATCCACATAATAATCATTATGATGGCTGCTAGCTTCTTTTATTTTCTTTAAAAATTTTTTTATTTTAATTTTATTAATTTATTCAGATTACAACTCAATTGTTATCCCACCAGTTGTATCCTCCCATTCCTCTCTCCCTCTTGCTTTCACCCTATTCCCCTTCCATAAATCTATGACTGAGGGGGGACATCCTCCCTCACTATATGGTAATAGGATATCAAGTCTCATCTTGGTAGTCTGCTTACTCTTTCTTTGAGTGCCAACAGGCCTCCACTCCAAGGGAGGTGGTCAAATATGGAGCACCAGAGCTCATGTCCAAGTCAGTCTGGGCTCTCCACATAACTGTGGAGAATGTCCTGTCCATTGGATAGGTGAGAGTAGGCTGCCAGGCTCTTAAAACTGCTGAAAGACTTATGTTTGTGTTGCGTGCCAAACCCTCCTGGCAGAATTGCCTCTATAACATTGACCATCACCAGAAATACTTCCTATTTTTATATATCATGGGGAACAATTCATCACATAGAATAGACCCTGATGTTAAAGAGATATGCACCCTCTTAAAATTGTATGGCATACAACATGACAAATACAAATCTTGTTGTAGATGATTTCCTTCCCACATGGGATGTCATAGGGCCACAGGTAATATTTAATACCTGAATGATGTACCCAAGTCACTTATCTTACCCAATAAAATAAGAATCAAGGAGAGAAAAAATTTCCCTGTTTTTTTCCTATCATAGGCACAGTCTGCCAGTGCTTAGGAACCATTAAAACAAGACCATAAAAAAATGCCTCTTCGCTGCCATCCAAGTCAGAGATTCAGGGCCTGAAAGCCATCTCTACCTCACATCTCACAGCCTTCTCTGAATTCATATGGCAAATCAAGACCAGGTACCACCCTTACTTCCTATAACTTCTGGGAAGTCCACAAGCCACTTGCCCCGCTCATCTCTATTTTTTCCAACCCAACAACCTAGATGCCTAAAGAACTCCATGATAAAAGTAGATAGTCACCTTCAACCCCCTCACACCTTCACCTAATTTGCCTATTGCCAAAGTGGAGAGAGCAGTCCCCGATTCTTCCCCTAGCCATCAAAATCACATCCTACACAAGCCCTCTGACTCAACTGAAAAAACTCACATGCACTCACAGAGCCTTAAGCTGAAATCAAAGGCCCTATATGGTAGGAACGAAGTCCTTTGCATGTATAGTATAGCTTTGAGGTTAGTATTAGAATAAATACCTGTGTGTGTGAATGAGTACCCATCTGATTCTTGTGCCTTTTCTTGGGTGTTTTTCTTCCGTTATTTTTTTTACTTGTCCATCTTTGATGTGATGTATTTTGCTTTATGCGATTTTACATACTTTAGAAAAATAACTATATTGACTTTTTTTTTTTTACAGAAACTCAGTGTGTCCACCCAGGACTTATTATGTTCCCTCCAGGGTCTCTGAGTCTAGGAGCTCAGCTCTTTGATTTGTTTCTTTACTAAAGCAAGCACTCAAAGTTCATGCTTTCCTCTGGGCACCGATTGCACTGCATCCCTGTGCTTGGGGCTGTGGCTGTTTAAATTACCAGTAATTTGTATGGCTTTTTCAGCTCTATCATGAAGTGTACTTTAACTTTCAATTATTGGGGGTTTCAAGATGGCATCGACCAGTATGCACTGTATCTGATGTACTGCGAGGAGACCAGGGATTTGAATGGAGCCACAGACTGCTGGATCTTGAGAACTGTAGGTGAGTGGGGTCCCAGACCACTGGTGGGCCTAACCCTGGGACAAGCAACAGCCCAGAGGTGCTAAACGCACTCCCCAGACTCTGGAACGGCATCCGTATGGGAGCTGCAGCCAGAATATAAAGCACAAACTCACTGTGTTTGTGGGGGGTGATTTTCTGGAGCCCCTGGCTTAAGGAGTCTCAGGGAATAGGGTGAAACTGCCCTTGTATCCATCTATCCACCCCAAACTGTGCAAGTTGCCCACCCAGGCCGAATGGAAACACAACTGGTGGGTTCCACAAAAACAAATAGAGAGGATGTGATGGATCGTCCTTGGCCCAATCTAAATCCAGACTCAATGGTCTGAGCATGAAAACAAGGGCAGCTAGAAACCAGCTTAGACTGTTCCCACAGGCCCAGTAGGATCTCCCATGCCATCAGGAGATGTGAGATGTGCTTACAGTGTCTAATTGCTGACCTAGAGGCATCTCTGTATGTCCTGGTTTACAAAGGCAAAGAAATTGCTGGCACTTTGGATTCTGCCAGCGGCCTGAACTTGTATTGCTTCTGGACTGCCATGCAGTTATCCTGTACTCTACAACAGACAGAAACTAGCTGTGTCAAGCTCCTGCAGGCCCAGCAGGATCTCCCATGTTCCTGGGAGATGCTGGACATTTCTACAGGGTATAGAGGCAGAGTTGAAAGACAGCTAGAGCCCAGAAGATTTGATCCAGCTGGGGTCTTGGCTACAAAGCCACAGGAAGGACAGGCAGCTGGGACCACCCTACCCAAACAGAGTGCTTTTGTGCTGTCTTTGTTCTATGTCCCAAAACTGCTGATCTAAATTACAGCAGTAAAGTGAAAGGGTCCAAACAGAAACCTACTTTGGCTGACTCCGTCTGGAGCCTAAGGTGTAGAGAAAAATCTCCAGGAGTGGAAACTAGATCACCTGTCTGTTCCAGGGAAATACTCCCTGATGCCTACAGGCAAGGGCACCTGACCTATAATCAGTCATCAACTATCCATTCTCTACCAGTGAAGGCCACTTGAAGCTACCTTCCAACATCAGAGACACAAAAATGACAAGAGGACAGCGAAAGAACATTCACAAAACCCCCCAAAATTTGGCATCTCCAGACCCAAATAATGCCAATGAAAACAACCCAGAGAACCAAAAAACAATCGATATACAAGAAAATGACCTCAAGTCCTTAGTAAGGAAGGTGATAATAGAAGAAACAAATAAAATCTGTAAAAAACTGCAAGAGGAGGCAAACAAGAGTGCTGAAGATTTAAAAGAGTTTTATAAAGACACACTTGAAGAATTTCAGAAAAATACAAATAATCAGATGAAGGAAAACATTAAAACAGTTCAAGACATGAAGATAAAAATTGAAGCTATGATAAAGGAACACAGAAAAAAGAACTGATCGAGAGGCATCAAAGAACAAAGCAAGCATCTGAGAGGTGACCTTATCTAATAGAATGCAAAAAATGGAGGAACAAATATAAGGACTTGAAGATACAATCATAGAACTAGAAACAACTATCAAATAAAACGGCAAATCTGAAATGTTCCTGAAACAGAACATCCAAGAAATCAAGGACACCATGAAAAGATGAAAGTTGAAAATAATAGGTATTGAAGAAGGAGAGGACAACTGACTCCACAGCCCAGAAAATATCTTTAACAGAATCATAGAAGAAAACTTCCCCAATTTGACGAATGAGATGCATATTAGCATACAAGAGGCCTACAGAACACCAAATAGAATAGACCAGAAAAGAAATTCTTCCAGCCACATAATAATAAAAACACAACATAGACAGAACAAGGAAAAAATATTAAAAGTGGCAAGAGAAAAAGGCTGAGTAACATACCATGGCAAACCTGTCAGAATTACTCCTAACTTCTCAGCAGAAATCATGAAAGCCAGAAGGGCCTGGACACAGGTCTTGCAAACCCTAAGAGAACACAGATGCCAGGCAAGATTACTATATCCAATCAAACTACCAATAACCATTGACGGAGAAAACAAGATATTCCATGACAAAAACAAATTCAAACAGTCCTAACCACAAATCCAGCTTTACAGAAGTTACTAGAAGGAAAACTCCACCACAAAGGGTCAAATTACAACCAAAACTACATAGGAAATAGATAACTACACCATCGCGAAATAACAACCTTACTAAATCTTGACTGTACCAAACAGCAAAAATGAAGGGACTTAGCAGTCACTGGTCATTAATATCTGTCAACATTAATGGTCTCAATTCTCCAATAAAAAGACACAGACTAACTGAGTGGATGAAAAAACATGATCCAACCTTCTTCTGCATGAAGAAACAGATCTCAACCACAAGGACAGACATTGCCTCAGAGTAAAAATTGGGAAAAAATATTTCAAGCAAATGGTCAGAAGAAACAAGCTGGGGTAGCCTTTCTAATATCTAATAAAATAGACTTTAAACCAAAATTAATCAAAAGGGATGAGGAAAGACACTTCATACTCATCAAAGGTAAAGTCAACCAAGAACACATCATGATTTTGAACATCTATCCTCCTAATACAGGGGTACCCACATTTGTAAAAGAACTATTAACAAAGCTTAAATCACTCATTGATCTTCAAACATTAATATTGGGAGATTTCAACATGCCACTTTCACTGAAGGATAGGTCATTGAATCAAAAACTAAGCCAGGAAATAAGTTCATTAACCAATGTAATGAATCAAATGCATCTAGAAGATATCTACAGAACTTTTCACCCAAATGCAAAGGATTATACCTTCTTCTCAGCAGCCCATGGAATGTTCTCTAAAATTGATCACATAGTAGGTCACGAAGCAAGCCTCAACAAATAAAAAAAGATTGAAATAATACCTTGTATCTTATCAGATCACCAGGGTCTAAGGCTGGACTTCAACAACAACAGAAATAACAAAAAGCCTACTCACTCATGGGAACTAAACAACTTTCTAGTTAATGACACATGGGTCATAGCAGAAATAAAGGAAGAAATAAAAGACTTCCTGAAATTCAATGAAAATGAAGGAACAACATACCCAAATTTGTGGGACACATTGAAAGCAGTGCCAAGAAGAAAAAATCAAAGCACTAAGTGCCTTTAAAAAGAAAATGGAAACATCCCACATAAACAACTTAACAATACATCTACAAGCCCTAGGAAAAAAAAAAGCAGAAACACCCAGGAGAAATAGACTTCTAGAAATAATCAAAGTCAGAGCTAAAATCAATAAATTAGAAGCAAAGAGAACAATTCAAAGAATCAACAAAACCCAGATCTGGTTCTTTGAGAAAATTAACAAGATAGACAAACTGTTAGGCAATCTAACTAAAAGACAGAGAAACACTATCCAAATCAACAAAATCAGAAATGAAAAGGGAGACATAACAACAGACACTGAAGAAATACAAAGAATCATAAGAACCTACTTTAAAGGCATTTATGCCACAAAATTTGAAAATCTAAGGGAAACAGACAATTTTCTTGACCGATTCCATTTGCCAAAATTGAATCAAGATCAGATAAACAAATTAAATAGCCCTATTTCACCTATAAATAGAGGCAATCATTGATAGTCTCCCAACCAAAAAAAAAAAAAGCCCAGGACCACATGGCTTCAGCTCAAAGAGGAGCTAATACCGATACTCTTCAAGGTATTCCCAAAGATAGAAATGGATGGAACATTACCAAATTCTTTCTATGAGGCCAAAGTCACGTTGATACTTAAACCCCAAAAAGACCCAACAAAAAAGAGAATTTCAGACCAATTTCTCTTATGAACATTGATATCAAAACACTCAATAAAATATTTGCAAAACAAATACAACCACATATCAAAGATATCATTCACCATGACCAGGTAGGCATCATTCCAGGTAGGCAGGGATGGTTTAACATATGGATATCCATCAATGTAACCCACCGTATAAACAAACTGAAAGAGAAAAACCACATGATCATTTCCTTAGATGCAGAAAAAGCATTTGACAAAATCCAACACCATTCATGTTTAAAGTTCTGGAGAGATCGGGAATACAAAGCATGTACCTAAACATAATAAAGGCTATATACAACAAACCAATAGCCAACATTAAATTAAATGGAGAGATACTCAAGGAAATCCTCCTAAAATTGGGGACCAGACAAGGCTGCCCATTTTCCCTATATCTCTTCAATATAGTTCTTGAAGTTCTAGCCAAAGCAATAAGACATCAAAAGGAGATCAAGGGGATCCAAATGGGAAAGGAAGAAGTTAAAGTACCCCTATTTGCAGATGATATCATAGTGTATATAAGTGACCCCCAAAATTCCACCAGAGAACTCCCAGAAGTGATAAACACCTTCAGCAAATTGGCTGGATACAAGATTACTCAAAAACATCAATAGCTTTTCTATATACAAATAACAAACAGGCAGATGAAGCAATTAGGAAAACTACATACTTCACGATAGCCACAAGCAATATAAAATATCTAGGAATAACTCTAACCAAGCAAGTGAAGGACTTATATGAAAAAAACTTTAAATCTCTGAAGAAAGAGATTGAAGATGATATGACAAGATGGAGGGATCCACTTTGTTCATGGATTGGGAGAATTAGCATAGTAAAAATGGCCATCTTACCAAAAGCAATTTATAGATTCAATGCAATCCCTATAAAATACCTACAACATATTTTGAAGACATTGAAAGATCAATTCTCAACTTCAGATGGAGAAACAAAAAGCCTAGAATAGTCAAGAACAATCCTATACAATAAAAGACCCACTGAAGGAATCTCCATACCAAATCTCAAGCTGTACTATAAAGCAAAAGTAACTAAAACAGCAAGGTACTGGCACAGCAATAGGCTGGTGGATCAATGGAATCGAACTGAAGATCCAGAGATGAATCCACACACATTTGGTCACTTGATTTTTGACAAAGAATCTATTCAATGGAAAAAGGATAGCATCTTCAACAAATGATGCTGGTCTAATTTGATGTCTACATGTAGAAAAATGCAACTAGACATCTACTTGTCACCCTGCACAAAACTCAAGTCCAAGTGGATTAAAGACCTCAACATAAAACCAGAGACATTAAATTGGTTAGAGGAAAAAGTGGTGAAGAGCATGGAACACATTGGCACAGAAGACAACTTCCTGAACAAACACCAACAGCCCAGGCCTTAACATCAACAATTAATAAATGGGACCTCATGAGGTTGAGAAGCTTCTGTAAGGCAGGTGACACTGTCAAGAGAACAAAGCGACAGCCTACAGACTGGGAAAAGATCTTCACCAACCCTTCATCTGACACAGGTCTAATATCCAAAATATATAAAGAACTCAAGAAATTAAACACCACCAAACCAAATAACCCAATTGAGAAATGGGGCTCAGAACTAAACAGATAATTCTCAACAGAGGAATATCAAATGGCTAAGAAACACTTAAAGAAATGCTCAACTTCCTTAGTCATCAGAGAAATGCAAATCAAAATGACACTGAGATTTCATCTTACACCCATCAGAATGGCTAAGATCAATAATTCAACTGACACCACAGGCTGGTGAGAATGTGGAGTAAAAGGAACACTCCTTCATTGCTGGTGGGAATGCAAACTAATGCAACCACTTTGGAAATCTATCTGGTGCTTTCCCAGAAAAACAGGAATAGGGCTTCCTCAAGACCCAGCTATTCCACTCCTTGGAATATACCCAGAAAATGCTCTACCACACAACAGGGACATATGCTCATCTATGTTCACAGCTGCCAAACTCATAGTAGCCAGAACATAGAAACAGCCTAAGTGTCCCTTAGTAGAAGAATGGATAAAGAAACTGTGGTACATTTACACTATGGAATACTATTCAGCTATTAAAAACAAGGAATTACCAAAATTAGTGGAGAAATGGATTGAGCTAGAAATGATCATAATGAGTGAGTTCACCCAGAAGCAAAAGATACAAATGATATATACTCACTTATATGGAGACACTAGGCTAAGGTGTATGTCCCACGAAAGACTTTACTTACAGGAAAGTGGGTCAGTGGGGAGGACATCATATTGGAATTTTAGGTGAGAGAAACATGGGAGAATGGGGAAATAGAAGGATCTAGACAGTCCTGGCAACCTACAGGAAGAACATTATGACCGGTGGATCTGGGTTTTGGGGTCCTGCTCAAACTATGACACAGCCAAGGAGAATATAGGCAGTACACTTCGAACCACTACCCAGATCTAGCCGATGGACAGGACATTCTCAACTGTTGAGTGGAGAGTGAGGTCTGACTTTCATACAAACTCTGGTGCTTCATTTCTGACCACGTCCCTTGATGGGGAGGCGTGGTATCACTCAGAGAAAGGATATCTGGTCACCAAGAAGAGACTCAATACCCTATGAGCATATACAGGTGGAGGAGGTCCCCCTCAGTCACAGATATAGGGGAGGGGAGTAGGGGGGGAAGCAGAAGGGAGGGGGGAATGGGAGGATACAAGGGATGGGCTAACAATTGAGATGTAATATGAATAAATTAATAAAAATAACTCTAGGGTAAAATAGAAGCAACAGTTTTCATTTGCTTTTATTTAAATATTAATTCATATTTGTGTATTGAAAACGATTTATTCTTCTTATGCATATGAATGAACAGAAGTCAGAATAGATGAGCAGATCCTCTAGGACTGGAGTTATCAATGGTTGTGGGATTCTATATGGATACTTGGAATGGAACCACTGATCTCTGTAAAAGCAGTCACTGTTCTTACTTACTGTGTGATCATTCCAGGAGTAGTAGTGCATATTTACACATATAGAGTATTATATTTTTAACTGTCATTTTATCTAATTATGCAAAGCTTCAAATTATGTCAGTTTAGATATAAAAAATGAAGCCTTAGTCAGGAGGAGTGTTCCTCGTCATATAAGAAGGGATACATAAATAATGACCAAATACGTTAATGAGAATAGGAGAGTTATGAAAGTTCCCCTTTAAGGTTTCTAGTGTGAGTTGAAACTGAGGGTTCCAGTATGGTAAACAGGATACAGATCCTTTATTTGGCAAATGTAGGAATAACATTTGCTCCACCAAACCTCTCATGACATATTATTATGCATATAAGTAAGCATAACACATAGACAATTTTCTGTAATGTTTGTTTCAGAATATTCAAAATATGATATCAAATTTAAAACCCCTTAAAAGATGGACAAGTAAATAAAACATATCATCCAAAATTCTGTGACTTTACCTTCATATATACATAGTCATTTTTCCTATTGACTAAACATTCTTAGAATTCTGAAAGGTTCATTAAATGTATTATCTCTTATATCTCAAATAGCTTCAAAGTTATTTTTAATTAAATAATATAACTGCTTATATATATATGCTCTAAAATTAGCTCCTGTTTAATTCAAACAAATGTAATTTTGATTAAAATAAAAAATCAAAAGGGAAACTGAAGAAATACAATTATTGTGTCCATTCTTTTCTAGACCTATTTGAATTCAGATGAAAAGCACATGGTGGTCTATATATAAATAAAGGGCTAGTGCTTAACCCAGAAAATATAATTATATCATCATCAGGTATTGGGGAAGAAACAGTAGGGCATCATGTTAAGCAACACAGTCAAATTTGGGAAAATCAGAATTTTCATAGACTCTAGTTTCATTACTGTAGGTGTTGTATCTGTGTGTGTATTAAGTGTCTGTTCGTGCGCATGCGTAACATGCATTTTTACACAAATAAAGTAGGACAAGTGTAATTTGAGAACTGTAAAGGCCTAGAGGAATTAAGGATGGAGTATTCTGTGATGCTAGTAGGAAGAAAACAGCACTATCACTCTGGCAATGCAGAGTCTAGACTGCAATAAAGAATAGATTACTAGGAAAGTGGTATAGGAAGAGTTTACACATTGAACCCATGTTTGTTCCTTAGTTCTTATTCACTTCTAAGATACTTAGAATAATAATTCTTTTCACACATTACCTGAATGTAAAAAAACAAAACTAAATGTTGAAAATCAAAGATGAAGTACAAGAAATGCGTCACCACAAGTCATTCATCTGTGAGAACTGAGCATCTAAGATGGAGATCATGTGTTAGAACTCAAATATTTAACTTAGTTTCTCGTTAATAATTTATGTGTGAATGGAGTGATCCATCTTATTTAATATTTGAAATGATACAAAAAGATCTGGAGTTCTCTCTAGATAATTGTTTAAAGTTTAAAAACCAACATTTAACATGTATATTGTCTGCCATTTTGTGAGTAGGTGTATGATTTTGGATACAGCCAGACTCAAACAAAATTACTTGATTTCACCAGACTGTTGATTCTGCAGACATTGTGTGAACAGATTTTGGTTAGATATTTTTTACTTGTCACTGGTGTGGCATATTCCCCAGTGCAAATGTTCTGTGGCTCTCAGATTGCTCACCAAAGAGGCTGCCTCTCCAACGCATAGATTTGGTGATAGAATGCTCACCATGTAGTCACGAGGCATTTTCTATGTCCCTCTTGAATCAGTAATTTATATTTCACTGTGAATCATCTGAAAAATAAACATTGTGACATAATTTATAATGGTAGTCACATAAACAGATTTGTAAGATAGTTCAGAGACAAAAGTTTTTATAAATGTTCCTCTGCCTAGGGATCTGACTGGCCACAAGCATGAATGATGTCATGGAACCAGAGAAAGAACTACTATCATACATATTTATCATCTCATATTTATCACATGGACTGTGGACCACAGATGATAAACCCCGGGGAAGATTCCTCCAGGAATGAGTAGGGGCCTTAGGGAGAAAAGGAGTCATGAATGTGCAAGTATACTTTCCATTGTCCAGAAATATAAAGGAAGGAAGGAACAAGGGGTGCTCATATGATAGGTTGATATGTAGGACACTTCGCATCCCACAGCACCGAGGCCTACAGTAGGACAATGATGTTCACTTTGATTTTGTTCTTCTTGCTTCTGAATATTCCACTTCTCATGACCAGTTTCATTCCTCCCAGTTGCTCTTGGAGAATCAAGCAGAATGAAAAAAAGGATAGAAATGTAATGAAAGCTTGTGTCTTCGTCCTTCATGCGATGGAATGGCCTGTGAAGAAAGACTATTTTAACCTCATTCTGAATAAGTTGTAAGTGCTTTTGAAATTTTCCTTGTAGAGTACTTCAGCAGTGGTCTGAAGATGAGAAACAGAAAAATGCTTTGAGTGTTCTATCTTGTTCTTCCAATGTGCACAACAAGTAAAAATCCAAACTCTTTTATAAACTCAATGATATTTTATGAGTTTAAATTGCCCTTTTATGTTTTTCCCATAAAGTTGAGTAACTAAGGCCGAAAGTTGAGTAAACACAGGAACCTCGGCCACAATCCACAGGAAATAGCCCTCCTCTTGACATTTTTCAGGGCACAGTAGCCAGTGCTTTATTACGAAAGATACCCCACACTAGTTCAGTAATTTTCATCCTGAGAAAGTGCAACTAAAGCAGAGCATTTTATACTACAAGGACTCTCTGATATGTCAAGTAACTGGTGTTTCTTTTGTTTATTATGCATAAGTTACCTTTTGAGTTACACAAATTCTACTCTGAAATTCCTATTGTGTGGCACTGAAATTTTCTATGGCAATTTTCTTTGTGGTAATAATGGGTATCCTAAAAGGGGCTATTTTTTTTAGACAAAGATAACACGAAGTTACAATTTCTAAGTGGAGAACTGATTATTTAAATCTGTGTGAATCATTTAGAATGAAGGAGAATGTCTGCTATTTGCTATTCAAATGATATGAAATTACTAGAAATAGACAAGAGAGTTTATTCTTTCTGTAAAGAAAAATAAAAACGATTCAATATTCTAAATTAATTTCTGATTTTTTTAATGCATATCAAAGATTTCCCATATGCTTACTTTTTATATTCTATTTTGCAAACATATAATATTGGCACATACAAATCACACTGCAATTTCCAGATGTTTCTAATTCTAAGTAGGATGCTAGTGTTCTGTTAGTGTAACTGCAAATGTGGTAAAATAAGTTTTTTAGAAGAGAAAATATATTTCACTACTTGCAAATATGAATCTCATATTTTTTAGAAGGAAAAAGAAAGTGAATGATCCAGTGATGTTTGTGCATACACTTAATCTGTGCATGCATGTCTTGAAAAGGTATATTCCAGTGTATTTAGAGATGAAGTAGTCCAGAGCAAAACCTCAATCAAAACCATGGGTCCAATTACATTTATAGGCATAAATGATCATTGCTTATATCTATTCACAGAGAAGCATAAAGACATACATCTTTTAATTAATCAATTTGTTTATTTATTTTACCTCTCAACCATTGCCTCTTTCCTTCTCTACCCTTGGGCAAACCTTACCATTGCATACCATCCTTTGTTCTTCAAATAAGGGGAGCCAAACTACCCACCTATCTCAACTCATCAGTCACATCAGGACTGGACATATCCTCTTCCCCTGTAGCCTTAAAAATGTAGCCCCACCACAGAAAAGAGTTCAAAAACAGACATAAATGTCCATGACAATGGCAAACTCTGCCTACGCATACATGGGTATGCGTGTCTATGCATGGTTCTTTGTTGGTGATTCTGTCTCAACAAGACATTCTCCACCTCCTGAGTTGATTGTGATGGTTTTCTTGTGGAGTTCATGTCACTTCTTGGTCCTTTTTAAAAATTTTTAAAATTAATTTATTCTTGTTACATCTCAATGGTTATCCCATCCCTTGTTTCCTCCCATTCTTCCCTCCCTCCCATTTTCCCCTTATTCCCCTCCCTTATGACTGTTCTTGAGGGGGATTTCCTCCCCCTATATATGCTCATTGGGTATCAAGTCTCTTCTTGGAAACCTGCTATCCTTCCTCTGAGTGCCACCAGGTCTCCCCCTCCAGGGGATATGGTCAAATATGAGGCACCAGAGTACATGTGAAAGTCTTACCCCACTCTCCACTCAACTGTGGAGAATGTTCGGCCCATTAGCTAGGTCTGGGTAGGCATTTAAAGTTTACCACCTGTATTGTTCTTGGCTGGAGCCTTAGTTTGAATGGGACTCCTGGGCTCAAATCTGCCTATCATAATGTTCTACTTGTAAGTTTCTAGGACCCTCTGGATCCTTCTACTTTGCTATTCTCCCATGCTTCTCTCATCTAGAGTCACGATAGGATGTCCTCCCCTCTGTCCCAATTTCCTGGTAAGTGAAGGCTTTCATGGGACATGCCCCTTGGGCTAGTATGCAGATATAAATGAGTATATCTCATTTGAATCTTTCTGCTTCTGGGTTAACTCACTCATTATGATCATTTCCTGCTCAATCCATTTGTCCACAAATTTCGGGAATTCCTTGTTTTTAATAGCTAGTAGTATTCCATAGTGTATATGTACCACAGTTTCTTTATCCATTCTTCTACTGAGGGACACTTGGGCTGTTTCCATGTTCTGGCTATTATGAATAAAGCTGCTATGATCATGGTTGAGCAAAATTTCTTGTTGTGTGCTGGAGCATCTTCTGGGTATATTCCAAGGAGTGGAATAGCTGGGTCTTGAGGAATCCCTATTCCCAGTTTTCTGAGATAGCACCAGGTAGACTTCCAAAGTGGCTGTGCTAGTTTGCATTCCCACCAGCAATGAAGGAGTGTTCCTCTCTCCCCACATCCTTGCCAGCATGTGGTGTCACTTGAATTTTTGATCTTAGCCATTCTGATGGGTGTAAGATGGAATCTCAGAGTTGTTTTGATGTGCATTTCCCTGATGACTAAGGAGATTGAGCATTTCTTTAAGTGTTTCTCAACCATTTGATATTCCTCTGTTGAGAATTATCCGTTTAGTTGCAAGCCCCATTTCTCAATTGGGTTATTTGGCTTGGTGGCGTTTAATTTCTTGAGTTCTTTATATATTTTGGATATTAGACCTTTGTCAGATGTAGGGTTGGTGAAGATCTTTTCCCAGTCTGTAGGCTGTCGCTTTGTTCTCTCTCTCTCTCTCTCTTTTTTTTTTGCTTTCCTTCAAGTAAATTTTTCATGACATTACATTCTTTTTTTCTTTTTTTTACATTTTTAAAATTAAGTTATTCATATTACATCTCGATTGTTAGCCTCTTTCCTGTTTCCTTCTATTCTTCCCTTCCTCTCACTTCTCCTCTTCTCCCCTCCCCTATGTCTCTGATTGATGGAGACCTCCTCCTCTGTATATGCTCTTAGAATATCGAGTCTCTTCTTGATAACTTGCTATCCTTCCTCTGTGTGCCACCAGGCCTCCCCATCCAGGGGACATGGTCATAAAAGGGGAACCAGAGTTCTTGTGAGATCTCACTCTCCACTGAATGGTGGAGAATATCATGTTCATTGGCTAGATCTTGGTAGGGGTTCGAAGCTTACTGCCTATATTCTCCTTGGCTGGTTCCTCAGTTTGAGGAGGACCCCAGGACCCAGATCTGCCTGTCATAAAGTTCTTCTTGTAGGTTTCTAGGACCCTGTGGGGCCTACTATTTCCCCATTCTTCCATGCTACTCTCGCCTAAAGTCTCAATAGGATGTCCTCTCCTCTGACCCATGTTCTTGGTAAGTAAAGTTTTTCATGGTACGTATCCCTGGGACTAGTGTTTTGAAATAAGTGAGTATATAATGTTTGTCTCTTTTTGTTTCTGGGTGAATTCACTCATTGTGATAATTTCTAGATCAATTCATTTGTCCACAAATTTCGGGAATTCCTTGTTTTTAATAGTTGAGTAGTATTCCATAGTGTAAATGTACCACAGTTTGTTAGTTCATTCTTCTACTGAGGGACACTTAGGCTGTGTCCATGTTCTGGCTATTATGTATAAAGCAGCTATGAACATGGTTAAGCATATGTCCCTGTTGTATGGTAGGGCATCTTCTGGGTATATTCCAAGGAGTGGAATAGCTGGGTCTTGAGGAAGTCTTATTCCCAGTTTTCTGTCTTAGCCCCAGATAGATTTCCAAAGTGGCTGTACTAGTTTGCATTCCCACCAGCAATGAAGGAGTGTTCCTCTCTCTCCACATCCTTGCCAACATGTGGTGTCATTTGAGTTTTTTATCTTAGCCATTCTGAAGGGTCTAAGATGGAATTTCAGTGTTGTTTTGATTTGCATTTCTCTTATGACTAACGAGGACGAGCATTTCTTTATGCATTTCTCAGCCATTTGATATTCCTCTGTTGAGAATTCTCTATTAAGTTCCAAGCCCCATTTTGCAATTGGGTTGTTTGGTTTTGTGGTGTTTAATTTCTTGAGTTCTTTATATATTTTGGATATTAAACCTTTGTCAGATGAAGGGGTGTTGAAGATCTTTTCCCAGTCTGTAGGCTGTCGCTTTGTTCTACTGACAGTGTCTCCTGCCTTACAGAAGCTTCTCAGCCTCATGAGGTCCCATTTATTAATTGTTGACCTTAAGGCCTGGGCTGTTGGCATACTGTTCAGGAAGTTGTTTCTTGTGCCTATGTGTCCCAGGCTCTTCCCACATATTTCTCTAACTGAATTAATGTCTCTTGTTTTAAGTTGAGGTCTTTAATCCACTTGGACTTGAGTTTTGTGCATGGAGACAAATAAGGGTCTAATTGCATTTTTCTACATGTAGACATCCAGTTAGACCAGCACCATTTGTTGAAGATGCTATCATTTTTCCATTGAATAGATTTGGCTTCTTTGTCAAAAATCAAGTGAGCAAATGTGTGTGGATTCATCTCTGGGTCTTCAGTTCGATTCCATTGATCCACCAGCCTATTGCTTTGCCAGGACCATGCTGTTTTAATTACTATTGTTTTATAGTACAGTCTGAGATCAGGTATGGAGATTCCTCCGAGCACCTTTTATTGTACAAGATTGTTTTAGCTATTCTGGTTTTTTTCCATATGAAGTTCAGAATTGAACTTTCAATGTCTTTACAAAATTGTGTATTTATTTTGATAGGGATTGCATTGAATCTGTAGATTGCTTTTGGTAGGGTGGCCATTTTCACTATATTAATTCTCCTGATCCATGAGCAAGGAAGATCATTCCATCTTCTCATGGCATCTTCAATCTCTTTCTTCAGAGTTTTGAATTTTTTTTCAAACAAGTCCTTCATTTGCTTAGTTAGAGTAATTCCTAAATATTTTATATTGCTTGTGGCTAATGTGAAGGGTGTTGTTTTCCTAATTTCTTCCTCTGCAAGCTTGTCATTTGTGTATAGGAAGGCTTCAGACTTTTTTGAGTTAATTTTGTATCCAGCCAATTTGCTGAAGGTGTTTATCAGATGTAGGAGTTCTCTGGTAGAATTTTGGGGGTCACTTATGTATCCTATCATATCATCTGCAAATAGGGATAATTTGACTTCCTCCTTTTCCATTTGGATCCCCTTGATCTCCTTTTGTTGTCTTGTTGCTTTGGCTAGAACTTCCAGTATTATATTGAAGAGACATGGAGAGAGTGGGCAACCTTGCCTTGTTCCCAATTTTAGAAAAATTTACTTGGATATCTCTCAATTTACTTTGATTTTGGCTATTTTCTTGCTGTATATTGCCTTTATTATGTTGAGGAAAGTGCCTTGTATCCCCGATCTCTCTAAAACTTTAAACATGAATGCGTGTTGGATTTTATCAAATGTTTTCTCTGCATTTAAAGAGATGATTATGTGGTTTTTTTAAATTTTCAGTTTGTTTATATGGTGTATTACATGGATGGATTTCCATATATTAAACCATCCCTGCATGCCTGGAATGAATCCTACTTGGTCATGATGAATAGTATCTTGGATGTGTTCCTGTATTCGTTTTGCAAGTATTTTATTTAGTATTTTTGCATCGATGCTCATAAGAGAAATTGGCCTGAAATGCTTTTTCATTGTTGAGTCTGTGTGAGGTTTAGATATCAATGTGACTATGGCCTCATAGAATGAATTTGGTAATGTTCCATCCATTTCTATCTTTTGGAGTAGCTTGAAGCATATTGGTATTAGTTCACCCTTGAAGGTCTGGTAGAATTCTGCAATGAAACCATCTGGCTGTTGGCTTTTTTTTTGGTTGGGAGACTATCAATGATTGCTTCAATTTCTGTAGGGGAAATGGGACTATTTAGCTTGTTTATCTGTTCTTCACTCAACTTTGGCAAGTGAAATTGATCAAGAAAACCGTCCATTTCCCTTAGATTTTCAAATTTTGTGGCATATATGCCTTCAAAGTAGGATCTTATGATTCTTTGTATTTCTTCAGTGTCTGTTGTTATGTCTCCTTTTTCATTTCTGATTGTGTTGATTTCAATACTGTCTGTCTGCCTTTTTGTTAGTTTGTCTCATAGTCTGTCTATCTTGTTGATTTTCTCAAAGAACCACTCTTGGTTTTGTTGAACGTTTGGACTGTTTTCTTAGTTTCTAATTTGTTAATTTCACCCCTGAGTTTGATTATTTCCAGATGTCTATTCCTGTTTGGTGTTTCTGATTCTTTTTTTCCAAGGGCTTCCAGTTGTGCTATTAAGATGCATATGTGCCATGTTTCCAATTTCTTTTTAAAGGCACTTAGTGCTATGAATTTTCCTCTTAGCACTGCTTTCAATGTATCCCACAAATTTGGGTATATTGTTCCTTCATTTTCACTGAATTTCAGAAACTCCTTGATTTCTTTATTTCTTCCCAGACCCAGGTGTCATATAGCAGAGAGTTGTTTAGTTTTCACGTATGTGCAAGGTTTTTGTTATTTCTGTTGTTGTTGAATTGCAACCTAAGACCATATTGTTCTGATAGGATACAGGGTATTATTTCAATCCTCTTGCATCTGTTGAGGCTTGCTTTGTGAACTACGATGTGATCAATTTTGGAGAAGGTTCCATGGGGTGCAGAGAAGAAGGTGTATTCTTTCTTGTTTGGATGAAAGATTCTATAGACATGTGTTAGGTCCATTTGATCCACGGCATTGGTTAATGATGTTATTTCTCGGCTTAGTTTCTGTTTCAATGACTTATCCTTCAGTGATTGTGGGGTGTTCAAGTCTCCCACTATTATTGCCTTTTTAGCAGATCTTTTAGAAATGTTGGTGCTCTTGTATTGGGAGCATAGATGTTCATAATTGTGATGTCATCTTGGTTGACTTTACCTTTGATGAGTATGAAGTGTCTGTCCTCATCCTTTTTGATTAATTTTGGTTGAAAGTCTATTTTGTTCGATATTTAAATGGCTTCGCCTGCTTGCTTCTTGTGACCATTTGCTTGGAATATTTTTTTCCAACATTTAACCTGAGGTAATGCCTATCGTTATGGGTGAGATGTGTTTCACTAATGGAGAAGAATGTTGGTTCTTGTTTATGTACCCATTCAGTTAGTCTGTCTCTTTTTATTGGAGAATTGAGACCATTGATGTTGAGAGATATTAATGACCAGTGGCTGTTAAGAGTCTTGATTTTGATGTTGGTTCCAGTAGAGCATTTGTGTAGTTGTGTTTTTGCCATGGTATAGTTATCTATTTCCTGAGTAGTTTTGGTTGTAGTTTGACCCTTTGGGATGGAGTTTTCCTTCTAGTACCTTCTGTAAAGCTGGATTTGTGGATAGGTACTGTTTGAATTTGGTTTTGTCATGGAATATTTTGTTTTCTCCATCAATGGCTATTGATAGTTTTCCTGGGTAAAGTTTTCTGGCCTGGTATCTGTGGTCTCTTAGGTTTTGCAGGACCTTTGTCCATGCCCTTTTGGCTTTTATGGTCTCAGCTGATAAGTCGGGTGTAGCTCTGATAGGTTTGCCATTAAATGTTATTTGGCCCTTTTCCCTTGCAGCTTTTAACATTTTTCTTTACTCTGTATGTTTTGTGTTTTGATTGTTATGTGATGGGCAGTTTTTCTTTTCTTGTCAATTCTATTTGGTGTTCTGTATGCCTCTTGTATGATTATAGGCATCTGTTTCTTTAGATTGGGGAAATTTTCTTCTATGATTTTGTTGAGAATAGTTTCTGGGCTTTGGAGTCTGATATCTTCTCTTTCTTCAATGCCTATTAACCTCAGAATTCTTTTTTTCATGGTGTCCTTAATTTCTTGTATGTTTTGTGTCAGGAGTTTTCCAGATTTGGCATTTCTTTAATGGTTGCTTCAAGATCTGTGATTGTATCTTCTAGACCTGAGATTTGTTCTTCCATCTCTTGGATTCTGTTGGAAAAGCTCACCTCTGTGTTGCTTGCCTTCTTCTCTGAGGTCTCACGTTCTCGTTTTTCTTCTGTCTGTGTGTTTATCATTGAATTCATTTTCATCTTCATATCTTGAATAGATTTTTTATTTCTTTTATCTGATTGTTTGTATATTCTTGAATTTCTTCCATTGCCTCTTTATAGGTCTTCAGAGTGTGAACTGTTTTAATTATTTCTTTCATCTGGTTGTTTGCCTTTTCCTGAAAATTTTCCAGTTCCATTTTATGTTCTTCTTTTATGTTTCTCACCTTTTTGGCTGTGTCTTCCTGCCTTTGATGACAAATTTTATTTGTTTCCTCCATTATCATCCTCATTACTAAAGACTTGAGTTCATTTTCTTGTATTTTCGTTGCATTTGAGTTCTCTGGTTTGTTTTCTTTGGGATTGCTGGTACTGGAGATGCCATGTTGTTTTGGTTTTTTTTCCGTATGCTTTTACATTGTCCTTTAGACATCCTGCCATCTCTGTTTTTGTTGGGTAGCTTCCAGAGTTTGGTGGAGGGAGTCTGATGATAGATTCACTTGTTTTCTCATGATTTCCCTATGGTGGAAGCTCTGATGCTTAACTGGTGTGGAAGACAGGAGGCTAGCCCTGTCGTTTTGGACTCTCATAGCCAGTGATCCTCATCTCCCCTGTATTGCAATCATTCTGGGTCTCTGAATGAGCATTGGGTCAGGCCAAGGTATCCATAGCCTTCTGGGTCCCCTGCCAAGTCCAGACAGGGACATTGGGCCAGATCCATGCACTGAGCTCAGCCAGATTTTCAGGGCCTAAACTGTGTGCCTAGCTCAGGTAGGGACTCTGGGACCAATCTATGCACTGAGCTCCCCTAGGGAGTCTGGCCCCAAAATGCACGTAGTGTCCAGGCAGAATTTTTGGGCTGGAACTGAGCACCAAGCTCAGCTAGGGCCTTTTGCCCCAAAGTGCTTGCTGTGGTCAGGTATAGATTCAGGGCCCGAACTGTCCACCAAGCTCAGTCATGAATTCTGGATTCAAACTGCACACTGTGTCCAACCAGAGTCTTAGAGGTGGGACTGTGCCAAAAACTCAACTAGAGTCTCTGGACCCAATCTGTCTGCCAAGCACAGTTGGGGACTCTGGCCCCAAACTGCACGCCAAGCTCCACCCATGTCTCCGGGGCGGAATTGTGCACTGAGCTCAGCCAGGGACTCTGGACCTAAACTGTGCGCTGAATTCAGCCCAGGACTTCTGACCTAAACTGCGTGGAGAGTCCATCTAGAGTCTTAAGGCCACCGAGCCTGTGCGCAAAGCTCAGCTAGAGTCTCTGGGCCCATTCTGCCTGGCAAGTCCAGCAAGGTACTCTGGGTCGAATCTGTGTGCTGACCTCAGCCTGTGTCAGCACCCCAGTACTGTCCGCTGAGCTGAGCTAGTGTCTTGGGTGGAACTTAGTGCTCTGACCAGCCTGTGTCACAGCAGGAGAACTGCAGCTGAGCTGAGCTAGTGCCCTGGGTTGAACTGAGCACTCCACTCAGCCTGCGTCACAGCAGGGTAGCTGCTGCTGAGCTGAGCTAGTGCCTTGGGCAGAATTGCTTGATGAGCTGAGCCAGCATCTCCATGGCACTGCGCACTGAGCTGAACCCAGTACTCTGAGGCTGAACTGTCTGCTGAGTCCACTTTGGGTCTCAAAGCACCGCATGTCCCAAATCCTGCCCAGAGTACCCTCTCCCGCAGCAACTCCCTCCAGCCACCACACCAATTGCCTGCACCTGAAGGCTCTGATCTGCAAATCTCAATCACAACCACTGCTGATGCTGGTTCCACTGCTGCCACTGCTGCAGCTGATGCTGTCTCTGCCGCTGCTGCTCTGATCCGAGAAAATCCGAGCTCCTCCCTTGTGCAGGGGCACACAGGTCCTCCGCACCCTGGTCCTTCCAAACCATGGACCACTCCTGCTGCTGAGGTATGGATACCTTGGTGTTCCTGGCTTAGAAATCTGTGCAATTCCCTGAATTGTTCACTAGAGCTTCCAAACATGGTCCACACTGCTTGCCGCCATCTTGGATCCCCTCTACTTTTCTTTTTTTACTTCTAAATTTTCATTTTCCACATTATATTAGGGCCAGGCCTTGCTTATAAAAAGAAAACTCTGTGTAAATTAAGCTGTAAACATTTCCCGCACCTTAACATTCTTGAATTTTGAAGCAAGATTTTTGGTTCTGATTATCTGAAGTATTCCCTTTCCCCCCTCAGAACCATGTTCTCATAAATTAGATATGCTTGGGAAAAACAAGTATACACAATAACATTGGACTTTGGGAGAATTCCAGGTCAGACACTTTCCTGATAAAAAATAAATTGTTCAGAAAACACCTAGGAATTCCTGGAGATACTTACACTATGCTAATAACATGATTTGGTGTCTTGGCTTTCAATCAAAGGTGTTTAAATCTGGAAAATTCCCCGCACTCATAAAATAATGAACTGCTGCATTTTCCTTTTATGAGAAGGATTTTTGTCACATGTATTTTAAGTAGCCCTGAGAACCCCCTAGCCCTAGCAAAGCAAACACATCTTGAAACCCTTCCCACTGCCTAAGGTTAATAATATCCATGATTCATGAAAATAAAGGCTTCCATCTCACTCCACTCTTCCATCAGGATTGTCTGAGCCTCTACTTTTATTCTGAGAAATAATTTCCACTGTAATCCCAAGGTTGGACTGTTGGTCAGGTAGCAATGGTGGAACTACCTTAGAAGCAGCTGAAGCCTGATCCATTTTGGCAATAATTATGCTGACTGCAAGTGAAGCTGTCTCCTTGCCTGTGTCCTACTAAACCTTCCTTCTGGCATTTGCCCACAGTTAGTGTGAGAAAAGGTGAGCATCACCCAGCTTAAAATTGCAAGCTTCCTATTCTGTGAGAGGCACTTCTATTTTTCTACTTTCTTTTTAGTGCACATTCCTGAGTGACTGTATATGGTTTGTGCAACAACTGAAGCCTTACTATCAGCGTACTATGTGATATTGGCCTAAGGTTTCTGTTTCCTCTTTCTAGACTCCAATAGCCCAACCTGGGCATAGGAAATGAGTTTTAGCCTCTCAAAAAACCCTAGTAATTCAGCATCCACATAATAATCATTATGATGGCTGCTAGCTTCTTTTAAAAATTTTTATTTTAATTTTATTAATTTATTCAGATTACAACTCAATTGTTATCCCATCAGTTGTATCCTCCCATTCCTCTCTCCCTCTTGCTTTCACCCTATTCCCCTTCCATAAATCTATGACTGAGGGGGGACATCCTTCCTCACTATATGGTAATAGGATATCAAGTCTCATCTTGGTAGTCTGCTTACTCTTTCTTTGAGTGCCAACAGGCCTCCACTCCAAGGGAGGTGGTCAAATATGGAGCACCAGAGCTCATGTCCAAGTCAGTCTGGGCTCTTCACATAACTGTGGAGAATGTCCTGTCCATTGGGTAGATCAGAGTAGGCTGCCAGGCTCTTAAAACTGCTGAAAGACTTATGTTTGTGTTGCGTGCCAAACCCTCCTGGCAGAATTGCCTCTATAACATTGACCATCACCAGAAATACTTCCTATTTTTATATATCATGGGGAGCAATTCATCACATAGAATAGACCCTGATGTTAAAGAGATATGCACCCTCTTAAAATTGTATGGCATACAACATGACAAATACAAATCTTGTTGTAGATGATTTCCTTCCCACATGGGATGTCATAGGGCCACAGGTAATATTTAATACCTGAATGATGTACCCAAGTCACTTATCTTACCCAATAAAATAAGAATCAATGAGAAAAAAAATTTCCCTGTTTTTTTCCTATCATAGGCACAGTCTGCCAGTGCTTAGGAACCATTAAAACAAGACCATAAAAAAATGCCTCTTCGCTGCCATCCAAGTCTGAGATTTAGGGCCTGAAAGCCATCTCCACCTCACGTCTCACAGCCTTCTCTGAATTCATATGGCAAATCAAGACCAGGTACCATTCTTACCTCCTATAACTTCTGGGAAGTCCACAAGTCACTTGCCCCACTCACCTCTATTATTTCCAACCCAACAACCTAGATCCCCAAAGAACTCCATGATAAAAGTAGATAGTCACCTTCACCCCCCTCACACCTTCTCCTAATCTGCCTAATGCCAAAATGGAGAGAGCAGTCCCTGATTCTTCCCCTAGCCAACAAAACCACATCCTACACAAGCCCTCTGACTCAACTGAAAAAACTCACATGCACTCACAGAGCCTTAAGCTGAAATCAAAGGCCCTATATGGTAGGAACAAAGTCCTTTGCATATATAGTGTAGCTTTGAGGTTAGTATTAGAATAAATACCTGTGTGTGTGTGAATGAGTACCCATCTGATTCTTGTGCCTTTTCTTGGGTGTTTTTCTTCAGTTATTTTTTTTACTTGTCCATCTTTGATGTGATGTAATTTGCTTAATGTGATTTTACATACTCAAAAAAAAAATAACTCTGTGGATTTTTAAAAAAATAACTTGGTGTGTCCACCCAGGACTTACTCTGTTTCCTCCATGGTCTCTAAATCTCATTGATTTGTTTCTTTACTTAAGCAAGCACTCGATATTCATGCTTTCCTCTGGGCACCAAATGTACTGCATCCCTGTCCTTGCAGCTGTGGCTGTTTAAATTCCCACCAATTTGTATAGCTTTTCTAGCTCTATCATGAAGTGTACTTTAAATTCCAAATATTGGGGGTTTCAAGATGGCATCAATCAGTATGCACTGTATCTGATGTACTGAGAGGAGATCAGGGATTTGAATGGAGCCACAGACT
The DNA here is from genome assembly GCF_964271855.1 of Acomys minous. Taxonomy (NCBI): domain Eukaryota; kingdom Metazoa; phylum Chordata; class Mammalia; order Rodentia; family Muridae; genus Acomys; species Acomys minous. The sequence continues at coordinate 77,786,149 of NC_140487.1, forward strand.
GCTGGATCTTGATAATTGTAGGTAAGTGGGGTCCCACACTCTGCAGACCACTGGTGGGTCTAACCCTGGGACAAGCAACAGCCCGGACATGCTAAACGCACTCCCCTGACTCTGGAACGGAATCCATTTGGGAGTTGCAGCCTGCATATAAAGCACAAACTCACTGTGTGGGAAGGTGGTTTTCTGGAGCCCCCAGCCTGAATAGTCTCAGGAAGGAGGATGAAAGTGACCTTGGATCCCTCTATCCACCCCAACCTGCGGAGGACGCCCACCCAGGCCGAGTGGAAACACAGCTGAAGGGGCCCACACAAAGCAACTAGAGAGGATTACCAGCTTGTGGACCATCCTGGACCCAATCTAAATCCAGACACTGGTCTGAGCCTGAAAACAGGGACAGTTAGAAATCAGCTTGGACTGCTCCTGAGGCCCAGCAGAATCTTCCACACTATCGGGAGTTGCAGGTCATGTGTGCAGTATCTAATTGCTGACCTAGAGGGATCTCTGTACATCCTGGCTTACAAGGGCCTGGAAAGTGCTGGCATCTTCAATCCAGCCAGTGGCCTGAATCCGTATTGCCTCTGGCTCAATTTGCATTGATCCTGCACTCTGCAACAGACAGAAACTAGCTGGTTCAGCACCCACAGGCCTGGCAAGATCTCCCATGTTCCTGCGAGAGGCTGGACACTTCTATAGGGTATAGAGACAGAGCTAAAAGACAGCGAGAGCCCAGAAGATTTAATCCAGCTGGAGTCTTGGCTACAAAGCCACAGGAAGGACAGGCAGCTGGGACCACCCTAAACCAAACAGAGTGCTTGTGTGTTGTCCTTGTTCTAGGTCCCAAAACTGCTGATCTGAATTACAGCAGTAAGGTGAAAAGGTCCAAACAGAAACCTACTTTGGCTGACTCAGTCTGGAGCTTAAGGTGTAGAGAAAAATCTCCAGGAGTGGAAACCAGATCACCTGACTGTTCCAGGGAAATACTACCTGATCCCTACAGGTAAGGGCACCTGACCTATAACCAGTCATGAACTATACACACTCAACCAATGAAGGCCACTTGAAGCTACCTCTCAACATCATAGGCACCAAAATGACAAGACGACAGTGAAAGAACATTAACAAAACCCAAAACAATTTGGCATCTCCAGACCTGAACAATCCCAATCAAAACATCCCGGAGAACCCAAAAACAATTGATATACGAGAAAATGACCTCATGTCCCTAGTAAGGAAGACAATAATGGAAGAAATGAATAAAATCTGTAAACAACTGCATGAGGAGGCAAACAAGAGTGCTGAAGGTTTAAAAGAGTCATATAAAGACACACTTGAAGAATTTCAAAAATATAAATAACCAGATGAAGGAAAATGTTAAAAAAGTTCAAGACCTGAAAATAAAAATGGAAGCTATGATAAGGAACACACAGAAAAAAAACATGATCAAGAGGCATCAGAGAACAAAGCAAGCATCTCAGAGGTGACCTTATCTAATAGAATGCAAGAAATGAAGGAACAAATATCAGGATTTGAAGATACAATCACAGAACTCGAAACAACCATCAAAGAAAATGCTCAATCTGAAAACTTCCTGATACAGAATATCCAAGAAACCAAGGACATCATGAAAAGATGAAACTTGAGAATAATAGGTATTGAAGAAGGAGAGGACACCCGACTCCACAGCCCAGAAAATATCTTTAACAGAATCATAAAAGAAAACTTCCCCAATTTGAAGAATGAGATGCATATTAGCATACAAGAGGCCTACAGAACACCAAATAGAATAGACCAGAAAAGAAATTCTTCCCACCACATAATAATAAAAACACAACATATACAGAACAAGGAAAAAGTATTAAAAGTGGCAAGAGAAAAAGGCTGAGTAACATACCATGGCAAACCTGTCAGAATTTCTCCCAACTTCTCAGCAGAGACCATGAAAGCCAGAAGGGCCTGGACAGAGAGGTCTTGCAAACCCTAAGAGAACACAGATGCCAGGCAAGATTACTATATCCAGTGAAACTATCAATAACCATTGATGGAGAAAACAAGATATTCTATGACAAAAACAAATTTGAACAGTACCTAGCCACAAATCAGGCTTTACAGAAGTTACTAGAAGAAAAACTCCACCACAAAAGGTCAAATTACAACCAAAACTACATAGGAAATAGATAACTACACCATTGAAAAATCACAGCCTCACAAAATCTCGACTGTACCAAACAACAAAAATGAAGGGACTTAGCAGTCACTTGTCATTAATATCTCTCATCATTAATGGTTTCAGTTCTTCAATGAAAAGACACAGACAAACTGAGTGGAAGAAAAAACTAGATCCAACATTCTTCTGCATTCAAGAAACACATTTCAATCAGAAGGACACATATTGCCTCAGAGTAAAAGGTTGGGGAAATACATTTCAAGCAAATGGTTCCAAGAAGCAAGCGGGGGTAGCCTTTCTAATATCTAATAAAATAGACTTTAAACCAAAATTAATCAAAAGGGATGAGGAAGGACACTTCATACTCATCAAAGGTAAGGTCAACCAAGAACACATCAAGATTTTGAACATCTATGCTCCTAATACAAGGGCACCCACATTTGTAAAAGAGCTATTAACAAAGCTTAAATCACTAATCGATCCCCACACATTAATAGAGGGAGACTTCAATGCCCCACTTTCACTGAAGGATAGGTCATTGAATCAAAAACTAAATCGGGAAATAACTTCATTAACCAATGTAATGAATCAGATGTATCTAGAAGATATCTACAGAACTTTTCACTCAAATGCAAAGAATTATACCTTCTTCTCAGCATCCCATGGAACGTTCTCTAAAATTGATCACATAGTAGGTCACGAAGCAAGCCTCAACATATACAAGAAGATTGAAATAATACCTTGTATTTTATCAGATCACCAGGGTCTAAGCCTGGACTTCAACAACAACAGAAATAACAAAAAGCCTACTTACACGTGGAAACTAAACAACTTTGTACTTAATGACACATGGGTTATAGAAGAAATAAAGGAAGAAATAAAAGACTTCCTGAAATTCAATGAAAATGATGGAACAACATACCCAAATTTGTGGGACACATTGAAAGCAGTGCTAAGAGGAAAATTCATAGCACTAAGTGCCTTTAAAAAGAAAATGGAAACATCCCACATAAGCAACAACATATCTGGAAGCCCTAGGAAAAAAGAAGCAGAAACAACCAAGAGGAGTAGACATCTGGAAATCATCAAAATCAGCTGAAGTCAATAAATTAGGAACAAAAAGAACAATTCAAAGAATCAACAAAACCCAGATCTGGTTCTTTGAGAAAATTAACAAGATAGACAAACCATTAGGCAATCTAACTAAAACACAGAGAAACACTATCCAAATCAACAAAATCAGAAATGAAAAGGGAGACATAACAACAGACACCAAAGAAATACAAAGAATCATAAGGACCTACTTTAAAGGCATTTATGCCACAAAATTTGAAAATCTAGGGGAAATGGACAATTTTCTTGACTGATTCCATTTGCCAAAATTGAATCAAGATCAGATAAACAAATTAAATAGCCCTATTTCACCTATAGAAATAGATGTAATCATTGATAGTCTCCCCCCCCCCCCAAAAATCCCAGGACCAGATGGTTTCAGCGCAGAATTCTACCAGTCCTTCAAAGAGTAGCTTATACCAATACTCTTCAAGCTATTCAAAAAGATAGAAATGGATGGAACATTACCAAATTCTCTCTATGAGGCCAAAGTCACGTTGATACCTAATCCCCACAAAGAGCGCAACAAAAAACAGAATTTCAGACCAATTTCTCTTATGAATATTGATGCAAAAATACTCAATAAAATACTCTCAAAATGAATACAACAACATATCAAAGCTATCATTCACCATGAGCAGGTAGGCTTCATTCCAGGCATGCAGAAATGGTTTAACATATGGAAATCCATCAATGTAATCCACCATATAAACAAACTGAAAGAGAAAAACCACAAGATCATCTCCTTAGATGCAGAAAAAGCATTTGACAAAATCCAACACCATTCATGTTTAAAGTTCTGTGAGATCAGGAAAACAAGGCAGGTACCTAAACATAATAAAGGCTATATACAGCAAGCCAATAGGCAACATTAAATTAAATGGACAGGGCTGCCCATTTCCTCTATATCTTTTCAATATTGTTCTTGAAGTTCTATCCAGAGCAATAAGACATCAAAAGGAGATCAAGTGGATCCAAATGGGAAAGGAAGAAGTCGAATTATCCCTATTTGCAGATGATTTGATAGTGTATATAAGTGACCCATAAAATTCCACCAGAGAACTACCACTGATAAACATGCTCTGTGAATTGGCTGGATACAAAATTAATTCAAAAAAGTGAATAGCTTTTCTATATACAAATGACAAACAGGCAGAGGAGGAAATTAGGAAAACTACACCCTTCATGATAGCCACAAGCAATATAAAATATCTAGGAATAACTCTAACCAAGCAAGTGAAGGACTTATATGAAAAAAAAAACGTTAAATCTCTGAAGAAAGAGATTGAAAGATGACATAAGAGGATGGAGGAAATCCACCTTGTTCATGGATCAGGAGAATTAACATAGTAAAAATTGTCATCTTACCAAAAGCAATTTACAGATTCAATGCAATCCATATAAAATACCTACAAAATATTTTGAAGATATTGAAAGTTCAATTCTCAACTTCAGATGGAGAAACAAAAAGCCCAGAATAGCAAAAACAATCCTATACATTAAAAGATCCTCCAGAGGAATCTCCATACCCGATTTCAAGCTGTACTATAGAGCAACAGTAATGAAAACAGCATGATACTGGCACAATAATAGGCTGGTGGATCAATGGATTCAAATTGAAGATCCAGAGATGAATCCACACACATTTGGTCACTTGATTTTTGTCAAAGAAGCCAAATCTATTCAATGGAAAAAGAATAGCATCTTCAACAAATGGTGCTGGTCTAACTGGATGTCTACATGTAGAAAATTGCAACTAGACACCTATTTATCACCATGCACAAAACTCAAGTCCAAGTGGATTGAAGACCGCAACATAAAACCAGAGACATTAAATCGGTTAGAAGAAAAAGTGCGGAAGAGCCTGGAACACTTTGACATAGGAGACAACTTCCTGAACAGAACACCAACATCCCAGGCCTTAAGGTAAAAAATTAATGAATGGGACCTTATGAGGCTAAACACCACCAAACCAAGTAACGCAATTGAGAAGTGGGGCTCAGAACTAAACAGATAATTCTCAACAGAGGAATATCAAATGGCCAAGAAATGTAAAGAAATGCTTGGCCTCGTTAGACATCAGAGAAATGCAAATCAAAATGACACTGAGATTCCATCTTACACCCATCAGAATGGCTAACATAAAAAACTCAAGTGACACCACATGTTGCGAGGATGTACAAAGAGAGGAACACTTCTTCATTGCTGCTGGGAATGAAAACTAGTACAGCCACGTTGGAAATCAGCCAAGGAAAATACAGGCCATAAACTTCGAACCCCTACCCAGACCTAGCCGATGGACAGGACATTCTCCACTGTTGAGTGGAGAGTGAGGTCTGACTTTCACACAAACTCTGGTGCCCCATTTCTGACCACATCCTCTTGATGGGAAGGCCTGGTATCACACAGAGGAAGGATATCAGGTCACCAAGAAGAGACTCAATACCCTATGAGCATATATAGGTGGAGGAGGTCCCCCTCAGTCACAGACATAGGGGAGGGGAGTAGGGGGGAAGCAGAAGGGAGGGGGAATGGGATGATACAAGGGATGGGCTAACAATTGAGATGTAATATGAATAAATTAATAAAAATAACTAGGGTAAATTAAAAGCAAACGTTTTTATTTGCTTTTATTTAAATATTAATTCATACTTCTGTGTTATAAATGATTTATTCTTCTTATGCATATGAATGAACATAAGTCTGAACAGAAGTCAGAATAGATGAGCAGATCCTCTAGGACTGGAGTTATCAATGGTTGTGGGATTCTATATGGATACTTGGAATGGAACCATTGATCTCTGTAAGAGCAGTCACTGTTCTTACTTAATGTGTGATCACTCCAGGCGTAGTAGTGCATATTTACACATATAGAGTATTATATTTTAAACTTTCGTTTTATCTAATTATGCAAAACTTCAAATTATGTCAGTTTAGATATGAAAAATGAAACACCAGTCAGGAGGTGTGTTCCTCGTCACATGAGAGTGGATAGATAAATAATGACCAAATACGTTAATGAGACTAGGGGAGTTGTGAAAGTTCCCTTTACTGTTTCTAGTGTGAGTTGAAACTGAGGGTTCCAGTATGGTAAACAGGATACAGATCCTTTATTTGGCAAATGTAGGAATAACATTTGCTCCACCAAACCTCTCATGACATATTATTATGCATATAAGTAAGCATAACACATAGACAATTTTCTGTAATGTTTGTTTCAGAATATTCAAAATATGATATCAAATTTAAAACCCCTTAAAAGATGGACAAGTAAATAAAACATATCATCCAAAATTCTGTGACTTTACCTTCATATATACATAGTCATTTTTCCTATTGACTAAACATTCTTAGAATTCTAATACATTCTTAGAATGTATTATCTCTTATATCTTAAATAGCTTCAAAGTTATTTTTAATTAAATAATATAACTGCTTATATATTGCTCTAAAATAAGCTCCCGTTCAATTCAAATTAATGTAATTTTGATTAAAATAAAAAATCAAAAGGGAAACTGAAGAAATACAATTATTGTGTCCATTCTTTTCTAGACCTATTTGAATTCAGATGAAAAGCACATGGTGGTCTATATATAAATAAAGGGCTAGTGCTTAACCCAGAAAATATAATTATATCATCATCAGGTATTGGGGAAGAAACAGTAGGGCATCATGTTAAGCAACACAGTCAAATTTGGGAAAATCAGAATTTTCATAGACTCTAGTTTCATTACTGTAGGTGTTGTATCTGTGTGTGTATTAAGTGTCTGTTCGTGCGTATGCGTAACATGCATTTTTACACAAATAAAGTAGGACAAGTGTAATTTGAGAACTGTAAAGGCCTAGAGGAATTAAGGATGGAGTATTCTGTGATGCTAGTAGGAAGAAAACAGCACTATCACTCTGGCAATGCAGAGTCTAGACTGCAATAAAGAATAGATTACTAGGAAAGTGGTATAGGAAGAGTTTACACATTGAACCCATGTTTGTTCCTTAGTTCTTATTCACTTCTAAGATACTTAGAATAATAATTCTTTTCACACATTACCTGAATGTAAAAAAACAAAACTAAATGTTGAAAATCAAAGATGAAGTACAAGAAATGCATCACCACAAGTCATTCATCTGTGAGAACTGAGCATCTAAGATGGAGATCATGTGTTAGAACTCAAATATTTAACTTAGTTTCTCGTTAATAATTTATGTGTGAATGGAGTGATCCATCTTATTTAATATTTGAAATGATACAAAAAGATCTGGAGTTCTCTCTAGATAATTGTTTAAAGTTTAAAAACCAACATTTAACATGTATATTGTCTGCCATTTTGTGAGTAGGTGTATGATTTTGGATACAGCCAGACTCAAACAAAATTACTTGATTTCACCAGACTGTTGATTCTGCAGACATTGTGTGAACAGATTTTGGTTAGATATTTTTTACTTGTCACTGGTGTGGCATATTCCCCAGTGCAAATGTTCTGTGGCTCTCAGATTGCTCACCAAAGAGGCTGCCTCTCCAACGCATAGATTTGGTGATAGAATGCTCACCATGTAGTCACGAGGCATTTTCTATGTCCCTCTTGAATCAGTAATTTATATTTCACTGTGAATCATCTGAAAAATAAACATTGTGACATAATTTATAATGGTAGTCACATAAACAGATTTGTAAGATAGTTCAGAGACAAAAGTTTTTATAAATGTTCCTCTGCCTAGGGATCTGACTGGCCACAAGCATGAATGATGTCATGGAACCAGAGAAAGAACTACTATCATACATATTTACAAACTCATATTTATCACATGGACCATGGGCCACAGATGATAAACCCTAGGGAAGATTCCTCCAGGAATGAGCAAGGGCCTTAGGGAGAAAAGGAATCATGAATGTGCAAGTACACTTTCCATTGTCCAGAAGTATAAAGGAAGGAAAGAACACAGGGGTGCTCATATGATAGGTTGATATGTAGGACACTTCGCATCCCACAGCACCGAGGCCTACAGTAGGACAATGATGTTCACTTTGATTTTGTTCTTCTTGCTTCTGAACATTCCACTTCTCATGACCAGTTTCATTCCTTCCAGTTGCTCTTGGAGAATCAAGCAGAATGAAAAAAAGGATAGAAACATAATGACAGCTTGTTTCTTCCTCCTTCATGAGATGGAATGGCCTGTGAAGAAAGACTATTTTAACCTCATTCTGAATAAGGTGTAAGTGCTTTTGAAATTTTCCTTGTAGAGTACTTCAGCAGTGGTCTGAAGAGGAGAAACAGAACAATGCTTTGAGTGTTCTATCTTGTTCTTCCAATGTGCACAACAAGAAAAAAATCCAAGCTCTTTTATAAACTCAATGATATTTTATGAGTTTAAATTGCTATTTTATGTTTTTCCCAGTTAGCCTCCTGATTTCAAGGCTAAAAGTTGAGTGAACACCGAAATCTCTACTATGATCCACAGGAAATAGCCCTCCTCTTGACGTTTTTCAGAGCACCGTAGCCAGTGCTTTATTATCAAAAGATACCCCATACTATTCAATAGTTTTCATCCTGAGAAAGTACAACTAAAGCAGAGCATTTTATACTACAAGGACTCTCTGATATGTCAAGTAACTGGTGTTTCTTTTGTTTATTATGCATAAGTTACTTTTTGAGTTACACAAATTCTACTCTGAAATTCCTATTGTGTGGCACTGAAATTTTCTATGGCAATTTTCTTTGTGGTAATAAAGGGTATCCTAAAAGGGGCTATTTTTTTTAGACAAAGATAACACGAAGTTACAATTTCTAAGTGGAGAACTGATTATTTAAATCTGTGTGAATCATTTAGAATGAAGGAGAATGTCTGCTATTTGCTATTCAAATGATATGAAATTACTAGAAATAGACAAGAGAGTTTATTCTTCCTGTAAAGAAAAAAAACTGATTCAATATTCTAAATTAATTTCTGATTTTTTTATTAATGCATATCAAAGATTTCCCATATGCTTACTTTTTATATTCTATTTTGCAAACATATAATATTGGCACAAACAAATCACACTGCAATTTCCAGATGTTTCTAATTCTAAGTAGGATGCTAGTGTTCTGTTAGTGTAACTGCAAATGTGGCAAAATAAGTTTTTTAGAAGAGAAAATATATTTCACTACTTGCAAATATGAATTTCATGACATTTTTTAGAAGGAAAAAGAAAGTGAATGATCCAGTGATGTTTGTGCATACACTTAATCTGTGCATGCATGTCTTGAAAAGGTATATTCCAGTGTATTTAGAGATGAAGTAGTCCAGAGCAAAACCTCAATCAAAACCATGGGTCCAATTACATTTATAGGCATAAATGATCATTGCTTATATCTATTCACAGAGAAGCATAAAGACATACATCTTTTAATTAATCAATTTGTTTATTTATTTTACCTTTCTACATTGCCTCTTCCCTCCTCTACTCCTGGGAAAAACCTCCCATTCCATAACATTCTTTGTTCTTCAGACAAGGGGAGCCAAACTACCCACCTATCTCAACTTATCAGTCTCATCAGGACTGAACATGTCTTCTTCCCCTGTAGCCTTAAAATGAAGCCCTACCAAAGGAAAGAGTTCAAAAACAGACAATAATGTCCATGACAATGGTAAACCCTGCCTATGCATACATGGGTATGCATATCTATGCATGGTTCTTTGTTGGTGATTCTGTCTCAACTCTACACTTTCCGCCTCCTGTGTTGATTGTGATGGTTTTCTTGTGGAGTTCATGTCACTTCTTGATCCTTTTATTCTTGTCTTTGCTTTTCTACAAGACATCCAACATTTTGGCTAAAATTTGGCTGTGATTCTCAGCATCTGTTTGGATTCACTGATAGCTGAAGCCCATCAGGGGACAGTTAAGCCAGGCTCCTGTTTGCAAGCATAGAAGACTGTCATTAATAGTGTCAGAAGTTGGCTCTCTCCCTTGGGGTAGGTCCAGCTTGGGCCAGGCTTTACATGAACATGCCCTCAATCTCTGCTGCATCTTTACTGTTGCATATATTGTAAGCAGGGTAAATTTGGGTCAAAGTTATTGTTGATAGATTGGTGTTTTCCTCCCTCTAGGACGACTTCTGTCTTGTTAGTGGGTGCCCCCTAAATCCCATGACCTTGATGCTAGGAGTCTTAGCTAGAGTCACCCTCCATGTTATCCCAGAATCTATGCCATCTTAGTTCTCCACCGTGACAGAGAGATGTCTCCATGCATGGTTTCTCTTTTTTTTCAGGCCCTGTGTCCTCCTGTACCATCTCTAGGTCTGATATCCACTCTCATTTCTCTCTGCGCTCCCTCTCGTAACTTGATCCATATCTTTAACTTCTGCTCTCTATTCAATTTCCACTTCTGAATGAGAATTAAATATGGTTTCTTGGGTCCTCCTTCTTACTTTTTTTTTTGGTAAGTGAATGTTAATATGCTTATCCTGTACTATTTAGCTTAGTAAGTACATACGATGTGTGTCTTTCTATGTTGGGTTACCAAAATCAGGATGATCTTTTGTTTTTTGTTTTTTATTTTTCAGGATGATCTTTCATAGTTTCAGCTATTTACCTGCAATTTCATGATTTTTTTTTGGTTTTAGTAGCTAAGTAGTATTTCAATGTGTAAGTGTATCACGGGTTTATTATCCATTCGTTTGTTGAGGGGCATCTAGAGTGTTTCTGGATTCAGGCTGTTATGAATAAAGCTGCTATGAACATACTTGAGCAAGTGATCATGGCTTTATGCCCACATATAGTACTTCTGGGTATTGAGGAAGGAGTTTTCCAGTTTTCTGAGAAAGGGACAGATTGATTTCCAAATTCAAACATATATCTTGTTAAAAACACATCTCTGGTGTGTCAATTTATTTGAAAGGAAATCATTAAAAAGATATTCTGCCCCAAAAAGTAAACTACCAATAAAAATGCTCAAAACTAGAGTCCAAATGGATTAAAGATCTCAACTCAAAACAACGTACCTTAAATATGTTAGAAGGAAAGGTAGGGAAGAGCCTTGAACTCATTGGCACAAAAGACAACTTCCTGAACAGAACACCAACCCAGGCTCTAAGGTCAACAATTAATAAATGGAACCTCATGAAACTGAAACACTTCTTTAAGGCAAAGGAAACAGTGAACAGAAAAAAATGACGACCTCTAAACTGGGAAAGATATTCACCAACCCTACATCTGACAAAGGGCTAATATTCAAATTATATAAAGAACCCAAGAAATTAAACACCACTGAAACAATTGTCCTGATTTAAAAATGGGGTACAGAACCAAACAGAATTCTCAACTGAGGAATATCAAATGGTTAGGAAACACTTAAAGAAATGATCAAGATCCTTAGTCATCAAGGAAATGCAAATAAAAAGACTGAGATTCTATCTCACACATATCCGAATGGCTAAGATAAAAAATTCAAGTGATGGCAGCTTCTGGTGAGGATGCAAAGAAAGAGGAACACTCCTCCATTGCCTGTGGGAGTGCAAACTTGTACAACCACTATGAAAATCAATCTAGCACTGTCTCAGGAAGGTGAGAATAAGTTAACCTCAAGATCCAGCCATACCACTCCTGAGTATACACCCTAAAGATGGTACACCATATAACAAGGACATTTGCTCAACTATTTTCATTGTACACTTGTTTGTAATAGCCAGAATCTGTTTTGATATGTTTCCGTTTATGTTCTTCGTTTACAGATGCTTATTTTCATCTGGAGGTGATTATAAGTTATTATTGGTCTTGGACAGAGAGGAAACAAGGTTGGACTCAGAGAAATCCTATTTTCTTTAGCTTTCTTTTGTAGGTAAGGAGATAGGAGCTGAAAAGAATGAAAGGGGGTATAGAAATATAGAGAGGGCATAAAACAAAAAGTTTATTGAATTTACTCCTCATCACAATGCCTTAGTTGGTACTCACAAATAAGGTTATTTTTTAATTAAGTGGTATTAAATTTCATATATTGGTGCAAACCATGGTCTTGTCAAATAGTAGTATAATTTTATCATAAGAATATATATGCTAGGTCTCATAGATATGAATATATATATATATATATGATAAAATAGTTAAATAAGGTCTTCAAAAGCCTCGAGACTTACAGAATATGGCATTTAAAGATGTTTTTATTATTCCAAAGATTCTTTGACAACAAGACAAATAAATTCCTGGCAAAACTCAACCTGCATCAAAGAAGATGATGAGCATCAAAGAACCCACTTATGGAGTTGTATTCAAAAGTGACAAACCAGCCACTGGGCAAAATATCCTCATTTCTGCAAAAAAACACAGAATTCTATAAAAAATAGGCAAGTTTAGATGTAGGCAGGGTCATCGGTCAAACTCTGCTTAGACAGGATAAGCAAGTCCTCAATAGTCCCTGTCTCACAAATATGTCTGTCAGATATATTGGGCAAGAAGGTTGAAGATAATGCTCCAACGTTATAGAGTGTTTTGGGGGACTGTTGAGGCAACAAACTTTTATTTATTTTTTTCATTTTGGAAGCTGCTAACATGCATCTCTGCTGTTCCCAGTTAAATAAGTTTTATTCTTTCTCAAGTTCCTGATGGGGTTGAAGAACAGATAGTATAGTCTTACAATTAAGCATAATTTTTTTTTGGATTTAAGGGTTAAGATGGTTTTAGTTCAAGATAGATTTTTTAAGTTAATAGAAATGATATATGATAGATATTTATATTTATTCAGAAAGTTAGACACAAGATAGCAAATATGTTTACATCAAGTTTGCCAAATATAAATAACCAAATCACTATGAAAGAAAATTTATATAATTCCAGATTGTCTTGTGGTTCTTCCTGCTTTACATATTTAATTTATTCATGGGCTAACAACTGAGATGTAATATGAATAAATTAATAAAAAAATAAACATAATAAAAACAATGAAGGGAGAACCAGATAAGTATATGTGTGTGTGTATATGTGTGTGTTTGTATGTGTGTGTATTTGTGTGTGTCTGTGTATAAAGATGTTTTGCCTTAAAAAACAAACTACAAAGAGCAAGGAACACTATGAAGATGCATGTGTGAGAATATTTTAAATATATGTCAACTAGTTATAATGAATTATTAGTCTAGAACCAAATGCTGACCCAGAAACACTCCTGTCCATTCATTCATAAGTCATTCATTCAGTATCTCAGCCATTTCACTTTATTTCACAAGGAAATACCAGTAACTCAAGTACACACTCCTCATGTGTAATTATCATATATCTCAATAATTAGAAAATGAATCCATAATTAGGTTTGAAGTTCAATCAAAGCCTGTGGCCTTATTTTTACCTTTTTAGCAAGTACTAAACAACCAGAGATTGAAAAAGCCATCTGTGGAAAATGCTTATTTTGGTGAAATGAACTCACATGACTATGTATAGCTTTTCCAAAATTCCAGACTTTTATGTCATCCTAACCCCATTACACTGGGTTTTTATACCAAACTTTAAGGGTGGAGCACAATTACATCAAGCACAGCATAGCCATGGTATTGACTGCAAATGATCTTGTGTAGACCTTTGCCTATAATAGATATTGTACACTTTTACAGAACAGAATCTGAAAACAAAAAGTTTGCTCTGGCCTTGGCGTTTTCAATGGATGAAATCAACAGAAATCCTGATCTTCTACCAAATTCATCTTTAATATTTGAAATTCCACTTTGTTTAAGTATGTCAGAATTATCCAATATCGTTCATTTTTCTGAACAAATACATATGATTTTTCCTAATTATATCTGTGGTCACAAGGTCTTATGTAAAGTAATGCTTACAGGACCAAACTGGGAAACATCTGTGATATTTCACACATTCTTTTATGTCTTCAAATATCATCAGGTGAGATTTTGTGTGTTGAAATTAATGAAATTGTGTACCCACTGGTGGCATTAACAGGGTGTTAAGAAAGGTTTAAAGAGGAGACTAGTCTTACTGGCTGTATGTCAATATATGTAATTCAAATGTTTTATACAAAGACTTGATGATGCTCCTATATTTATTTGTGTGAAATACAGATAAGGGAGAAATAACAGGTAAGGGGGATTTATAGAACTACTGCAAATAAGAATATGTTTACAAGTTCTTAGAAAAGCATCCTACCTCATGCTGATCCCTGTGTCCTAGGTACTTCAGCTTACTTATGGCACTTTTCATCCTCTCCTGAATGACCATGTACAATTTCCCTGCCTGCATCAGATGGCCCATGAGGATACAACTCTCGCCTTGGCCATGGTCTCCTTCTTACTTTACTTCAGCTGGAACTGGGTCGGTCTAGCCATCTCAGACAATGATCAGGGCATCCAATTTCTCTCATATTTGAGAAGAGAGATGGAAAAATATACAATCTGTTTTGCCTTTGTGAATGTAATCCCTGTCAATATGCAGTTATACATGTCAAGAGCTGAAGTGTATTACAACCAAATCATGACATCGTCAACAAATGTTGTTATCATTTATGGCAACTCAGACAGTACTCTAGCTTTGAGTTTTAGGAGGTGGGAAGCTGTAGGTATACAGAAAATATGGATCACCACCTCACAGTGGGATGTTATCACAGGAAAGGGAGACTCCACACTTGACTCATTCCATGGGATTCTTGCTTTTGCACATGACCGTGGTAAGATTTCTGGTTTTAAAAGTTTTTTCCAGACATTGAACCCTCTCAAATACTCAGAGAAATATCTGGCAAGCCAGGAGTGGATGTTCTTTAACTGTGAAGCCTCAGAATCTAACTGTAAGACAATGAAGAACTGCTTATCTAATGCCTCATTGGAATGGCTAATAGCACAGTCCAGTGAGGTGGCCTTTACTGACAGCAGTTATGACATATACAATGCTGTGTATGCTATAGCCCATTCCCTTCATGAGATGCTTCTTCAACGGGTAGAAAATCAGACAATTGACAATGGAAAAGAACACAATCGTATATGCTTGAAGGTAGTGTTTCTTCTTTTGGATGATAATTGTGTCATTACTATCATAGGTTGTAGAAATCTTTCAGATGCCCAAAACTGCATGGGAGACACTATTTATTAGTGAAAATCAGTGATTTTTGTCACAGAGCACCTTAATATAATCATACTTGTTCTAATATTGGAGACATAATTGGACCTTCTTCATTAACCCTATACATGATGAGAGGATGAGTTTCTGTTCATTGACTGTAAAATTGGAGGTAATAAGTGCTAGGATGTGTTTCTCAAGTTTTATCAATTGATACTGTCCAAACTTTAATCTCTTGGGATCTTCCTCAGAGGCTAAGAGTAATTACACTGAAAATAGTGCTGTTAATCAGTTCAGTACATACACGTATGTTCATGTGCTTGATTATATGCTTCTCACTGTACATTTGTATACGTGTGTGAGTGTGGGTGTATTTCTGGTCAATAGAGTCTATCAGTCTGTAGAAATTACCATAAATTTGTTTGTATTTCAGTTTCTCTCTGCTTTTGGCTTACTGTATTTTCTGAGTATATATGTCAGTGCATGTGTTGTGTGTTCCTGACTCTGTTTTGTGTGTTTCTGTGTTTGGGATTTGTCTTGCTGTGTGTGTGTGTGTGTGTGTGTGTGTGTGTGTGTGTGTGTGTGTCTGTCTGTCTGTCTTTAGATGTTATGAAAATGAATCTCTCTTTGTGTCAATATGTCTCTGTGTGGGTGTTTGTATTTCATTATTTTTTTGTGTTTATATGTCTGTGCATGCATGTGTGTGCCTATGTATGTGTTTTGTTCTTTTTCACCTGTGTGTCTGATTGTGTCTATATGTTCATATTGCTTTCTGGTCATGTATGTTGATGTGTGTGTAAGTAAATGTATTGATATATTATGTGTGCATCCCTGTATGGACATGGGTCTCTCTGAATGCACACGTTTGTTTGTTGTACATCTATGTTTGATGTCTACATGTAAGTCTATGCTTTTGTTTGTTAGTTTCCTTTCAGTTAACTACAGTTCAGCAAAGATTATGATGAATTAATTTATCATCTTGCTTTCATTGAGATTTCCCTCCAGATATCTTTGGAAAAAATACCTTTTAGATGAAATCAGAATATCACATCAAGGAAAGGCATATCGACTGTAGAATTCTTCCTGTCTTACAGATGCACTCCTTTCTGAGAAAGAGCCACTTGACTAATACTGCTAGTGACATAGTGAATATGGACCATCAAGAATGTGATATTTTTCACATTAGGAATTCCCCACACAGTGTTGTGCTTAAGGTGAAGATAGGAAAGTTTAGCCCCTATTTTCCATATGGACAACAGCTCCATTTTTCTGAAGACATGCTAGAGTGGGCCTCAGGAAGTAGACAGGTAAGTTTGACATAACTGTACTGATTTGCATTTATGTTTTCTTGTAATTTAGTGAAATGAAATAAACTATCACATAAGCAAGCTATTTCTAGCTTCCCAGATCATGTTTCTTATTTTTACTATTTTCATGTGACACTTTTATTAATTCATTAAGGATTTTAAACCTGCACTATATGCTATAATTTTTATTATATCAGAACCTGTTTTGTTTTTAATATGAATATAAAACTATGCTTAACAGCTCAATGTTATTATTTTCTATAAAATAAGCAATATTCTCAAGGTACCATTCTTATAACTAAATAATTATTTCCTCACTTATGGGGAACCTCTGGCATAGATGTTTAAAAGCCTCAGGCTGATTGTAAGGATGGAGTACATAAAAATACAAAATCATTTAAAAACTGTAAATAATTGTTATTTTAAAATTTTGTTTAAGCCATTTTAAAAAAGAGGTCCTGAATTATCAACAATCTTAATAATTAATTATCATTTTGTTATAAATATTAGATATTCTTTGAATTATAACTGTATTTTCTTTCTTTCTATTTTCTTTTGTATGTGTATGGGTCTTTTGTCTGCATGCATGCCCATGCAACAATGGTATATGTGGTGCATAAGAATACCAGAGAGTGAAATGGATACCTGGGAACTGGAGAGAGAATAGTGGTTCACAGTGTGTGCAAGAAATCAATTGCTATGAAGACTTTGTCCATTTTTCAAGCCATATTTTATCCCACATAAAAGAAAATGTTCACAAAAATATCCTTGCTTGGTCCATAAATTCTTGCATAGTTCATTCAAACTAATAAGGCTCTGGCTAGTTTCCTTCTCTATACTGGGAGATACTGGTAGTCATACAAATTTGACTGTGAGAAAATTTGTAAACTAAATGTAACATCATGGCTCCAGGGTATGATACAGATATAAATTCTGATGTGGTTGGTGTTAAGACATTTTATTTGTCCTATGAAACTACAGGTACAAAGCTCAGAAATTATTTAAGCTAGATTCTAAGTGATATATTCAGTTGATCACATGCTATGAAATTTAAGGTATATATTCCTTCTCAGTGTGATCAGGGGACTCATGCCAAGTCAATTAACATGTGAGCTGAAAGTGTAGCTACTGAGCTACAAACCCATCCAATGACAGGAATAAAATTTTACCTGTGTTCTAACTATACCTTGCTACAACCTTACAAAAACTTCCACTAGAATAATAATTGAGAATAAAAACATGGAGCTAGTGCTTTGCTCCTGGGTATGCATAAAAGGATATGTGCAGCATCAAACAAACATAAAAAAGATAATATCAAAGCAACATAACTCAAAATGTTAGAGTTACAGACCTAAATGTTCAATGGCATACTAAACAAAGACTTCAAAGAATCATTATAAGAATGTTCTCTAAAAATTGAAGAGGCACAAATTACTTCTGGAAGGATACAATAAGGTCAAAAGTACTTGCATACAATAAGGTAGTGAAAGAGTATGTGAAACAGGAATCCCATAAGGGTACAAAATAACAAAAATATTCACACAAAAATATGTAAACAAAACACAAAATAAATGAAATTAAGTTCCAAGAAAAAAGTCTCACCAAAAGAATACTTCAAGATGAAAACATAATGGCCAAGCATGAAGATTGTGCATAAGTATTAGAAATTTTAATGTATGACAAAGATAAAATGATCCAGAAGATTTAAAAGCATGAGAGTCCAAAGTGTTTTAATTAAAAGATCATATTTATAAAAATTGGGCACGAGAGGAGAAGGACACACTCATGTCATTAGCACCAATTCCAGTAAAATGTAGTTGTAAATTTCTAGTGAGATGTGTGGCAATCAAGATACAATAGGTATTTAAATACCAAATACTCAGTATCAGTAAAGAAACAGCCATTGACACATTTAACTTAAAAATTGTTTTGTGACAATGAAATAAAATTGAAGGCTGCAGTGCAGAACACCATGTCATAGAAAGGCTGTATAACAGTGGATTCCCCTATGGACATTCTTAAAGAAGAAGAGTAACAGTGATGTATTTCAAGTTTTTAGAGACATAACTGCCAACCACAATACTATACTCAGCAAGGTTATTACTCATACTAGAATGATAGAGAATAAAACTCAATAGCAGCCACATTCACAAGAGTTCATAACCATTTAAGCAGCATTATGAAAGTCACTAGAGGAACCCATTCACAAGTTGAACACAAGATATCAAAGGAACTCATAGACAGTACGAAAGTCTAGAGCAAAGCAACTAATAGAAAATTATCAATATTGCAATAACAACAAATAAACAATATTTACTAAATACATTTCAAAAATGAATTAATGAATGAATGAGTTCACCCAGAAGCAAAAAGAGCTAAATGGTATATACTCACTTATATCGAGACACTAGTCCAAGGTGTACGTCCCCATGAAAAATTTTACCTACCAGGAAAGTGGGTCAGAGGGGAGGACATCCTATTGAGACTTTAGGCGTGAGAAGCCTGGGAGAATGAGGAAATAGAAGGATCCAGAGGGTCCAGAAAAACTACAGGCAGGTCTGGACCCTGGGGTCCTCCTCAAACTATGGCACCAGCCAAGGAGAATATAGGCAGTAAAGTTCGAACCCCTACCCAGACTAGCCGATGGACAGGACATTCTCTACTGTTAAGTGGAGAAGGAGGTCTGACTTTCACACAAACTCTGGTGCCCCATATTTGACCATGTCCCTTGAATGGGGACACCTGGTGGCACTCAGAGGAAGGATAATAGGTCACCAAGGAGAGACTTGATACCCTATGAGCATATACGGGGGAGGAGGTCCCTCTCAGTCACAGACATAGGGGAGGGGAATAGGGGAAGAAGCGGGAGGGAGGGAGGAATGGGAGGATACAAGGGATGGGCTAACAACTGAGATGTAATATGAGTAAATTAATAATAAAAAAGGAAAAAAATAAAAAATAAATTAATGTTCATGATAACATTAATAAAAATACACAGAAAACAAGATTGGTTTAATAAAACAGTAACAATAAAAAACAAAGCATCCTGTGTTACCTTCATGGAGAAAATGTTATTTATAAACCTGAACAGGATTCTTCTATAAGAATTGAGGGGAAATATTGTAATGAAGTATAATTTTTAAAATGTGAGAACTCCCCTTTATGGATATTGTTTGGAATAATTCTTAACTAAAACCTAATAAGAACACTCAACCAGACAACAGAATGATCAGTCTCTGCTCCTAAGCCTACTTAAACCAGTGATAGAAGCATGATTCAATAATTTCAGGTAAGCTAAATGAGATACATTGCATAAATACACTCTAGGGTGGATGAACATGATTATCCATAAACGAACATAAAGGCTTTTGAAGAAGTCCATTAGCCATTCTTTTTTTTAAAAACAAAAACTGATGCAGTAGAAAGGACACATCTTGACCGTATAGGATTTTCTATGGCAAACAGATTGACAGCACTATACAAGTTGGAGAGAAAAAAAATTAAAATCCATTACAATCAGAAAGAAGCCATGTGTGTGGTGCATGGATTGAATCCAATCTCTTTGCAGTCAGAGGCAGGAAATTCTTTATCCTTATGTGGCCAGTCGGGCCTTTATAGCTAGTCCAAGCCAGGCAGCCCAACATAGAGACCATGCCTTAAAAAATTGAACAGAAATTGGACAGCAAAAAGCACTGTCTCCACTCTTCTTTGAAATAGTCATTAAAATCTTACCAAAAGTGCCCACGTAAAAATGAAAACATATGCAATAATAAAGACATGCTTCTTGTTCTACATAGGGAGTAGAACGAACACTACACAGTGAGACCCTTTTTCTTAACCACAGGACGAGTTGTAGTTAACTGTGGGTGTGTTTTTTTGTTTGGTTGCTTGTTTTTGTTTGTTTTTTGGAGACAGGGTTTTTTTCTGTGTTAGCCATGGCTGTGCTGGACTCACCTTATATACCAGGTTGGTCTGGAACTCACAGTGACCCACTGCCTCTGCCTCCCAAGTGCTGGGAATAAAGGCATACACCACCACATCTGGCAACAGTGTTGTTTTTACATAGACTTAATACTGAATTAAGGATTCAAAGTGATCATGCAAAAATCAGCAAATCTCTGAGGAAGCATATATAGCCCCATCATCATGTTCAGTGTAATACAAAAATTTTTCTTTTAACTTAAGAAACCATTCAGTTAACTTTACACAGACTAAGTTTTGCTCTGGCTCTCTCAGTATTCATAGGCTTTGTAAAGTCTTCTTATTTCAGGGAACAATTCAAATTGTAGCTTCCTACACATTAACTCAGCACTTTGTCACTACCAATACACCAGGATCTGTCTCTTCCGCTATTTTTTCTTTAAACTGCACTTGTCAAGATTTATTGGAGATGATTGTTAACTGAGGTTTGAGAAGATAGTCCACTGGTTTCAGATTTGCCTTACTCATAACTCAATAAACTATTGCTGTGATTAAACATTGACCATAAGCAAAGTGATGGAAAATGATTGATTTGCCTCATTGATTACAGCCAAGGGCAGAAAAGGAAGGAATTTGAGATTGACATGAAAGTATAGACACTTGAAGGAATATTACTTACTGTCTTGCTTTGCTTGATTTCTCATTCTTCTTTTCGTAGGAATAATACTTTCCATACTAAACAAGTATGACTGCAATGCATACCAATTAATAAAATATCTCACAGATATAAATATAGGCTAGTCTGTTAGAGAAAATTCCTCAATTAAGGTTCCTCTAAACCTTTCTGTCTTTTTACTGTACGTTGTGTGAGCTCAATGAAAATTAATTAGAAAACCGTGTTGTAATTTATGTACTGTTTGCACAAAGTAAGCTAAAGGTTTCTCTTCTTGAATTTCTAAGATTTGGTAATATTTTCAACTTTTCATCCATTAGCTTTAATAGATTCATATATTTGGCATTATACAAACTGGTAAGTGACATTGGGACCTCAGTTTCTGTATATAAAATAAACTTATTGATATCTTAACATGCTAATATAATATAGTTATGGCAGAAGTAGATAAAACTCCTGATATTAGCATGTCTATTATTTTCTCAGATGCTACCCTCTGTATGCAGTGCTGATTGTGGTCCTGGATTCAGAAAATTCAGGCAGGAGGGAATGTCAGCCTGCTGTTTTATTTGTATTCCCTGCCCAGAAAATGAAATTTCTAATGGTACAAGTGAGTATTTGCTTCTGTCATAAAGCCTTCACATTGGTAATTCTCTCCACCAACAAAGCAATGCTGAAGGAGTCTAAAATGCAACTGCAAAAATAAAATATACAAATTTCTCCATTAGTCTTTCTAGGAATACAAACATTAACATCATAACTAAAAAACCTTATGCCTAGACCTACATTTTGATTCATTGAAAATTTAAGTAATATCACAATTTCTCAAAGAAATAATTTTTATAATTAAGCTACAGTGTGAGCAATTCTACACTAGTTCTTTACTTCCTGTTTATCTCTAAAACAACATGTAAGGCAGATTGCATTCATTAATCTTTCAAATATGCACTTATTCTTTTTGAACATAGGTATGCATCTCTACATATGTCTATGCACACCATGTATGTACATAGCTCCAGGTAGAACAGATAAGGCAAATGATCCATTGGACTGGGTAATGGAGGTGTGGAAATTAAATCTGTATCTTTAGGAATATTAGTGTAGAGGCAAAAAAGTTACTAGTAAACTTACCAGAAACAGAAAATATGAGACAGAATTCATATAATATCTAGAATCCCATTTTCAAGTGTCTGATGCCATTTGTTTCTAGTAAAGTAAGGATAAGTGTTGACATATGATCTACAAAACATAAAGGGTCTTATATAAAATATTTTATATACAGCAATCATAATATTTTCATGAAATAATAAATTAGGGTGGTTTTGTATTGAAAGCGATTAGTCACAAATATTAAAGTTTTATTGTCACCTACAGAGCCCCTTTAGTCAAATGATATGTTTATTCTTGGCTAAATGAAAATGGCCGATGGACAGTTTTCTCCTATTTTGCTTTAATACTCTGTAATGAAATAAAAGTTCTTAAAACACAATTACAGCCAGTGAGATGGCCCAGCATTTAAATTTTTGGCCACTAAGAATGATGACTGTACTTCATCCCCAGGAACAATATTGTAATAGGAGTCAAACAACTCCTAGAAAATGGCTCCTGACATTAATGCATTCCAATATACTTCAAAATTATTAAACAGACTGTAATAAAATTATTTTAAACATAAAAAGATAACAAGAATTAAGGGTAGTTACATCAATAACTACTACAAAAACATTTTTATTATTTATTTATCAATGTTATGTGTGAGTTGGGAGATTATGTGTTTCAAGGGCATATGCAGATGAGAGGCAACTAATAACCCTATAGCTATAGTTGCAGGCACCTCACATAGGTTCTGGGAACTGAACTCAGGTTTTCTGAAAGAGCAGAACATTCTCTTCACAGACGAACAAATTTTTTTAGCTTTTTAGGCAAATTAATAACATTTGTTCAGAAATCTATTGTTTTACATAAAAATATTTTAAAAACTCGAGGAACATCATAAGTCCCTTAAATTATCAAATGAATAGACACAATCGCTTTCAAGTTTCCTGAAGATGCCATTTGAGAAAATCATATTGTGAGTGAGGTATTTTGCCCACACAAAAAATCCGGGCTCCCATTCTTGCTTAATGGTTCTTACTACATTTTGTTCATGCTCTTTCTCAATATATATTTTACACCAGAGTATATTCAGAGGCTGGGTCTCATACAGATTGAAATTGGGGAGGTTGGAAGGTCTAGGATGTTTCCCATGAAGAAGAGATCAAGATGAAAGGCTGTGTACTGCTCAGTCTGTAGAGGTTTCTACATTCAATGATAGGGTTAAAGCTTCTCATGATCAAGACTCAGGAATTCATTGTCTATACAGCCAGATGACAACATAAATAAAGAACTATTAATTATTATTTTTACAATTTTCAAACATTAATATTACATTTATATAAATTTTACTTCTCACACTCACATTCCTACTTCCCCCATATAAAACAAACCATTACCAAATTTATGTACTCATCTGTTTCTTTTATATGGACACACCAATGTAAACACACACACACACACACACACACACACACACACACACACACATACACACACACACACTTGTTTCTTTTATATCAATATGTTTGGTTGGTCAATTGGAACAAGGAAAGCTATTATAGGTCTTGTCCAAGTAGAAGACAGTCTCCATCTCTCATAAAGACAGCATTAATTAAACAGTCAGTGGACTAGGGGGCAACGAATGCATGGCACTGGTAATTTTAAAACACATTCAGCCACACTGTGCTTAGTGATTTTATATTTTATGAATTTACCAGACTAAGCCACTTCATGACAGCATTCAGAATAATGTAAAAAATCTGTGTTTTCTGGAAAGATGGTAAATGTTCTCATCAACACAGTTAACAAACAAATGATGGTTTAGTTTTGTTCTCTGTAAATATAAGAATTAATAAATATAAGCTTTTCTATAAACAATGTCCTTCAATTACATTATGAGCAAGAAAATGCTTCCCCAACAGAATTATTGAAATGTCTTCGCAATAAACTTCTGAAGCTATACTAACAAATTTATCCTTTCTCAGTCAGACATGGATCAGTGTGTGAAGTGTCCAGAGGACCAGTATGCCAACACAGAGCAGAATCACTGCAACCACAAAGCTGTGATCTTTCTGAGCTATGAAGACCCCTTGGGGATGGCTCTGGCCTTAATGGCCTTGTGTTTCTCTGCCTTCACAGCTCTGATTCTTGGGGTATTTTTGAAGCACAGTGACACAGCCATTGTGAAGGCCAATAACCGTGCTCTCAGCTACATCTTACTCATGTCACTCATGTTCTGTTTCCTCTGCTCCTTGCTCTTCATTGGCCATCCAAACTCAGTCTCCTGCATCCTGCAGCAAATCACATTTGGGATTGTATTCACTGTGGCTATTTCCACTGTGTTGGCCAAAACTATCACAGTGGTTCTGGCTTTCAAAGTCACAGCCCCTGCAAGAAGGATGAGGTACATTCTGGTTTCAGGAACAGTTAACTACATCATTCCCCTCTGTACACTCATCCAAATTATTCTCTGTTCAATCTGGCTAGGAGCTTCTCCTCCCTCTGTTGATATTGATTCAGGCTCTGAGTATGGCCACATCATCATTGTCTGCCACAAGGGTTCGGTTATAGCATTTTACTGTGTTCTAGGATACTTAGGCTGCCTGGCCCTGGGAAGCTTCACAGCAGCTTTCTTGGCCAGGAACCTGCCTGACACATTCAACGAAGCCAAATTCTTGACATTCAGCATGCTGGTGTTTTGCACTGTGTGGATCACTTTCCTGCCTGTATACTGTAGCACCAAGGGCAAGGTCATGGTGGCTGTGGAGATTTTTTCCATCTTGTCTTCCAGTGCAGGAATGCTGGGGTGCATCTTTGTTCCCAAGTGCTACAATATTTTCTTCAGGCCACACACAGTTTCTCTTCCAAAGATCAGAGAGAAATCATATTCTTAAAGTCATATTTCATGAATCTTTTTGAAATTAATGTATTTACTTTACATCCTGGCTATAAACCGGATCTCTTCTCTTCTTCCAGTCACATCCTCCCCTCCTCTACCCTATCATCTGTCCCCTATTCCACAGATAAGTGAAGATCCCCTTCCCATTCACCCTAGCTCACAAAGTTGCATCAGGACTGATCATGTCTTTTTCACCTATGGCCTAGGAAGGCAGTTCTACCAAGAGGAAGTGATCAAATGTCTGGCAACATAGTCCATGTTAGGGACAGCCCCCAGGCCTCTAACTTGAGGACTTACATAAAGCCTGAGTTGCCCGTCATCTACATGTATGTAGGAACCCTAGGTCCAGTTCATATATGGTCCTTGGTTGTTACTTCCATCTCACTATGCCCCTCTGGGCCATGGTTAACTGTCTCTTTTGATCTTCTATTGGAGCTCCTGATACCTCAAGGTACTTTTCTCCTTTACTCCACTGTTCTACAGGACTCCTTATTTATAACTCAGTGTTTGGCTGTGAGTCTTAGCGTTCATTTTGAATCCCTTCTGGGTGAAGCCATTCAGAACAACTCATCAGGGCTCCTGTCTGCAACAGAGCAGAGTATCATTAATAGTGTTGGTGGTTGGCTCTCTGCCATGGGCTGAGCTTTGAGTTGGGCCAGGTATTCTGACTGGTCAATTAATTCTAACCAACAAATATAAAGTCGGTGCATAACCAACAAATATTGGGGTATAGTACAAGATCTATCTATTTTTAAAATGATTCTCACTGTTTCCTCTAATCATGTTGTATAGCAATATCACAGATACTATAGTTGTCTACATCATTCATATAATCTTGCACTCATCCACTTATATCACAATTTATCACTATTGGGGGATAGTGCAGAATGGAAATGTTCTTTTGTTGTCTAAAGTAAAAAACATTCAATTAAAAATAAAGATCTTCTTTTAATATCTGGGGGAATGATTTTGATGCCTGTTGAATGGTCATTAAAAATTTGAGGAAGTTTGTGGGAGAATGAACTCAGTTTTTCACATGAAAGCAAATCAATGTTCCTCCTTGCAGGGGGAAGGCAATGGAATCCTGATATTATCCAAGGAATTAGAAGATTTGAACTTAGAGAGTG
Source organism: Acomys minous (assembly GCF_964271855.1). Classification (NCBI taxonomy): domain Eukaryota; kingdom Metazoa; phylum Chordata; class Mammalia; order Rodentia; family Muridae; genus Acomys; species Acomys minous. Next base: position 77,812,472 of record NC_140487.1, read on the forward strand.
ATGTCTCAGTATACAGAAATAATACTAAAGAAGATGGATTGATATCTCAGCAGTTAATTTCATACCCTGCTCTTTAATAATACCTGATTCAATACTCAGTCCTGGTAAAATGATATCAACAACCCCATGTAACAATATTCCAAAGACTAAGATGTCTTTTTCTGCGACACATGGTTACCTGAACTCACATGTGCACAAAACAAGACATAAGCACACACACACACACACACACACACACACACACACACACACACACACACACATACACACACACATACACACACACATACACACACTGACATATAAATAACTGTCATTGCATAACATTTAAAAATTAGAGGAGAATATTTTAAAGACTCTGCATTAGGATGCTGTTCTTTGATGTGCAGTTAAAATGTCAGACTTACAAGAACCTACAAGCAGAGAATGGTATGTGAGACGAGATGTCTTGGGTTCTCTTTATGCATATCACATAATGACCTTCAATGTTAAATCTACCATAATATACACAGTTTGATCAAGTGACAAGAGAATAAAATATTATTAAAATGATATTTTTTAGAATGTTTGAATTTTAGATGACTATGATGATCAAAACTTTGCAGTTGTCATATTTCTATTGAAGGAAAACATGGATCTTAAAACAACAGCTTTTCATAGGAACTACCAAACAATTTTGATTGCTTGATTATTTTTTCTTTGTTTATATGTTTGTTTGCTTTATAAATATACCGGGGTCCAGGTTATAAGGATTAGATTTCTTAATTAAATACATATTTCATTTTCATTTCCTTATAAGAATGATTTATATTATGCTTGTAGTAACCACAGAGACTAGAAAACAGATTCCAATCCCAAGATCTTCCAGTAAAATGATTGGTAGCTGCCATTTGTGTGCTGGGTAGAGAATATTTTACTAAACTTTTAAAAATTACTTTGAGTGCATGGGTATTAGTAGGCATCTTCTCGGAGTTGGTTACCTTCTCAAAGACATCACCTAGGAGTTAGGATCATTAGGATGAAAAGCCATCAGCCATAGCAGCATGGGATTCAACTACTGAGATATTACAAGGGCTATAAATGTCCTTATGAACTTTAATTTGTTACATAAGATGATAGGAAAAGAAGTGAAAAAAATACCCGTGTGCCATATAATAGGAATTAACAACCACCAGTCACTAATATCTATCAAAACCAATGGCCTCAACTCCCCAATAAAAAGACACTTGGTACCAGAATGAATGTGTAAACAGGACCCATTATTCTTCTGCATACCAGCAGCATACTTTTGCAATAAAGAGAAAAGGCTAGAAAAAGGTATTCTGAGCAAAAAGACCCAAGGCCATTGTTCTTGCTCTTCCATCCTCAAAAAGACCCTAGCTTTACTAATAAGAGTGTACTATTTTTTAACTTCAATTGTGCCCAATATTTTTTCCTACATCAGGACTAATAGCAAAAACCTCTTTTATAACTTTGCTAAGTAATCTTTTTTTCCCTAAGACTTTCTATGTTAGAGCCACTAGCAAAAGCATATTTACCTAACCTTGCTGAACAATTTATTTTCCAAGTTATGAGGATAATGATTATTGTTAGCAATCTACTTCTGCAGGTTATTATCGAAGGTGGTGGTTGAACCACTAATATCTGTTCCAGGAGCAATGCTTGAAAGATATCAAGCATTTTATTGCATATGCCAATGGTACCGGCCAGTGAGGGCCTGGAAGCCCCCTTCATAGTACTCACACAATTCATATATTAGTAGGATTATAAGGACCACAAAGGTAAAAAGCAGAGCTATGCTCCACAACAGCATGAAGTCCTCAGGACACATAGTTCTTGGGGTTATGCCTCACAGAGAAACACCCATTATCGGTATGCTAACCAGAAGGTTATATTCCTTGAGATCTAGAGCCGTTTTGCTGTTTCTTCTGCATGGCTACCAATGCTTGGTCACAAACCAAACCTCAACAAATACAAGAAGATTGAAATACCCCTTGCATATTATCAGACCACCATGGATTTAACCTGGACATAAAAACAGAAAAAAACAGAAAGCCTACTAATTCATGGAAAATGAACAACTCCCTATTCAATGACCACTGGATTGGTGGGGGTGGGGCAGATAAAGACAGAAATTAAGTTTATAGAATTCAATAAAATTGAAGGTACTACATACCCAAACATGTGACACACAATGAAAGCAACACTAAGAAGAAAAGTCATAGCACTAAGCACCTTCATGAAGAAACTGGATATATCACATACTAGCAAGTAAAAAGCGTATATGAAACCTCTAGAACAAAAAGAAACATACACACACACACACACACACACACACACACACACACACACACACACACACCAAAGAAGAATAGCTGACATGAATTCATCATACTCAGGGCTGAAATCAATAAATTAGAAACAAATTGGAAATCTATCTGGTGCTATCTCTGACAAATGGGAATAGGGCTTCCTCAAGACCCAGCTACTCCAGCACACAACAAGAAAATTTGCTCAGCCATGTTCAGAGCAGCCTTATTCATAATAGCCAGAATATGGAAACAGCCTAAGTGTCCCACAGTAGAATAATGGATAAAGAAACTGTGGTACATATACACTATGGTATACTATTCAGCTATTAAAAACAAGGAATTCCCGAAATTTGTGGATAAATGGATTGAGCTAGAAATGATCATAATGAGTGAGTTAACCCAGAAGCAGAAAGACTCAAATGGTATATACTCACTTATATCTGCATATTAGCCCAAGGGGCATGTCCCACGAAAGCCTTCACTTACTAGGAAACTGAGACAGAGTGGAGGACATCCTATTGGGACTCTAGATGAGAGAAGCATGGGAGAATGGCAAAGTAGAAGGATCCATAGGGTCCTAGAAACCTACAAGTAGAACATTATGATAGGCAGATTTGGGCTCAGGGGTCCCACTCAAACTAAGGCACCAGCCAAGGACAATACAGGCAGTGGCGGTAAACCTTAAACCCCTACCCAGATCTAGGCAATGGACAGAACACTCTCCACAGTAGAGTGGAGAGTGGGATACTACTTTCTCACATACTCTGGTGCCTCACCTTTGACCATGTCTCCTGGAGGGGGAGTCCTGGTGGCACTCAGAGGAAGGACAGTAGGTTACCAAGGAGAGACTTGATACCCTATGAGCATATACAGGGGGAGGTAATCCCCCTCAGGAACAGTCATAGGGGAGGGGAATAAGGGGAAAATTGGAGGGAGGGAAGAATGGGAGGATACAAGGGATGGGATAACCATTGAGATGTAACAAGAATAAATTAATAAAGGAGAAAAAAAACCAAAGAATCAATGAAACCAAGAGCTGGTTCTTTGAGAAAATCAACATGCTATACAAACTCTTTACCAAACTAACTAAAAGGCAGATGGAGTGTGTCCAAATTAATAAAAATCAGAAGTGTGAAAAGAGACATCAAAACAGACACTGAGGATATCCAAACAATCATTAGGTCTTAATTCAAAAACCTATATTCCACAAAATTGTAAAAATCTAAAAGAAATGAATGGTTTTCTTAATAGATTTCACATACCAAAGATAAGTCAATACTAGGCAAACACTTTAAACAGTCCTATAACCTCTTAGGAAAAAGAAGCACTCATGAAAAGTCTCCCAACCCCTCCAAAAATTCCCAAAGCCAGATTGTTTTAGTGTAAAATTCTACCAGACATTCAAAGAAGAGCTAATACTAATACTCCTCTAAGTATTCAAAAAATAGAAACAGAAGGAAATTACCAAACTCAAAACTCATTCTTTGAAGCCACCATCACCCTGCTACCTAAACTGCACAAAGACCCAAATATATTACTCCTGAGTATATACCGAAAAAGATGATCCAGCATACAAGGACATTTGATCAGTTATGCCAATAGCAGCTTTTTAAAAATAATAACCATAACGTGGAAACACCCTAGGTGTCCCTCAACTGAAGAATGGATAAAGAAATTGTGGTATGTTTACATAATGGAATATTACTCAGTTATTTAAAAAAACAAATCATGAAAAATTCTGGCAAGTGGACGGACCCAGAAAAGGTCATCCTGAGTGAGGTAACCCAGACCCAGAAAGATATACATAGTATATACTCATAAGTGGAGTTTGGCATATAATACCAGATAAACATAGTATAACACATAGACCAAAAGAAGATAAATAACAAGGAGAATCCAAGTGAGCAAGTGAAGATGCTCACATCTCAATCAGAAGGGAAAATGAAATAGACAAGGGTAGTGGTTGAAGAAAGGGAGCAAGATAGAAGAAGAAACAGAGAAATATAAGAGTGGGAGAGTGAGGGTGGGAGAATGAAATGTCTGAAGAGAGAAGATAAATTGTGGGCTGGGACATCTCTGTGATAATCTGGAGAACTAAGCCAGGTTAGGTTCCCAGGAGAATATGAGAGGGACTCTAGAAATGACTCTTTGTAGCAGGCACCATAAAGACTGAAGAGGCCACCCTCTAACTGCATAAATCTCCTAGTGAAGCAGGGGTACACTGACCAATACACAAAAACTTCAACTCAAAATTCACTCTGCCTACAAGATGTAAAGGAATAAAGATAAAGCAGAGACTAAGGGATATGCAACCAAAGCCTTGTCCACCCTAAGACACACCATATTGGAGAAAACCAACCCCTGACAGTGTTAATGATACTCTGCTATGATTGCAGATAGAAGCCTAGCTGAGAGGCTTCACCTAGCTGTGCCTTGAAACAATGCTGACACTCACAGCCCACCATTGGGTGAAGCATAGGAAGTCTAGTGGAAAAGTAGGGGGAAAGGACCTGAAGGTGACAGGAGCCTCACAAGAAGACCAACAGAGCCAACTGACCAGAGCCCAAACATGCCTGTTGAGAATGAGGCACCATCAAAGACCTTGCATGAACTGGACCTAGGCTCCCAACAAAGATGTAGCCGATGGATAGCACAAGCTTCATGTAGGACCTCTATTAAAGGGAACAGGGGCACTCTTTGGCATGGACTCTCTTGCCATTTTTTTTTGTTACTTCCCACTAACAAGATAGCTTTCTCAGGCCACATGGGAAGAGATCATGCTCAGTTCTTATGTAACTTGATCAGCTGGTGTGGGGGCTCCCATTTTCTGAGTAATAGGGAAGGTTGAAGGGGAAGATGAAGGGAGGGTGGGACTGAGAGGTGAGGAGGGATCGAGCTACCACTGGATGTAAAGTGAATAAATAAATAAATAAAAAAAATAAATTCAAAACGTAAGTGACAATACATGTTGGAGAGGATGTGGAGACAGAGGAACATTCCACTACTGCATATGAGAGGTCAAATTTGTACAATCACTATGGAAATCAATCTGGATGTTTCTCAGAAAACTGGTAATAATTCTACCTTAAGACACAGATATACTACTCCTGAGCATATACCCCAAAGATGATCTACCATACCACAAGGACACTTGCTCAACTTTGTTAATAGCAACTTTATTCATAATATCTAGAAACTTTACCCTTCAATTGAAGAATGGATAAGGAAAATGTGGTGCATTTACACATGGAATACTCCTCATCTATTAAAAACAAAGACATCAGGCTGGATAGATGGTTCAGCAGTTAAGAGTATTGACTCTTCTTCCAAAAGACCCAGTTTCAATTCCCAGCAACCACATGGCAACACACAACTGTTTTTAACTCCAAGATCTGATACCTTCACACAGACATGCAAGTAGCCAAAACAAAAGATAAAAAAATAGACTATAAAAATAAAACAAAGTCTTTAAATTTTCAAGAAAATTGATGGAACTGGAAAAAAGTAATCCTGAGTGAGATCACTGAAACTCAAAAAGACGTGCATGGTATGAACTCAATTATAATTTGACAATAGGTACAACAGAAAAGCTAAACATGCTGTGATCATAGACCAAAGAAGATAAGTTAGAAGAAGGGCCCAAGTGAGAATACTTTAATCTTACTCAGAATGAGGAAAAACAGGCATTGGAGGTTGATGGAGGCAGGAAACTGGGTAGGAGAGGAGATGGGGAGGGAAGCATGGGTTGGAATTATGTCTAGTGAGAGTAGTGGGGAGAGGGCAGTTTGAGAGAATTGAAAAATGAGAGGTGGAGGGCATCGCTGGGATTTTCCAGAGGTCTGGGATAGGGGATGTCCCAGGAAGTCTATAGGGGTTACCTTAATTGAGACTTCTAGCAGCAGAGAATTTGAAACCTGAAGTGGCAACAACCTGTAGCCAGGCAAGATTTCCAGTGGAGAGATAAGGACACCGACCCTTGCACAAAATATTGAGACAAAATTTACCCTGCCTATAAGATGTGAAGGGATAAAGATGGAGCAAAGATTGGGGTAATGGCCAACCAATGATTGGCCCAGCTTCAGACACATGCCTTGGGAAAGAACCTATCTCTGACATTATTAATGCTACTCTGTTATGCTTATAGAGTTATGCCTATCATAACTTTTCTGAGAGGCTTCACCCAGCAGCTGATAGAAACAGATGCAGAGACCCACAGCCAAACATTAGACAAAGCTCAGCGACTCCTATGGAAGAGTTGGGGTAATAATGGGGGAAGACAGAATGGTCAAGACCTCCATAAGAAGACCTTTAAAACTTCATGTGAAAACAATAAATGATAACAATAAAGACACTATAGAAATATAAGGAACAGTGGTTATGTGTTGGATGGTTATGGATGGTACCTCTGTTATGTAGTATAAATAGATTACAAGAATTGGTGTCATAGTCAGGATTAGTATTGCTGTGATGAAACATCATGACCAAATGAAACTTGGAGAGGAAAATGTTTATTTGGATTATTGTTGTCATCATTGTCCATCATTGAAGAAGTCAGAACAAGAACTCAAACAGGAAAGGAACTTGTGCGGCGCAGGAGCTGATGGAGAGGCCGTGGAGAAGGGTTACTTACTGCCTTACTCATCGTGGCTAGATCATCTTGCGTTCTTATACAGCCCAGGACCATTCACAATAGGCTGGGCCTTTCCATATCAGTCACTCAGTAAGAAAATGTTTTACAGGCTCTCCTGTAGCTCAGTCTGGAGGAGTCATTTTCTCAAATGTGGCTCCCTCCTCTTCAGTGACACTAACTTGTGTCAAGTTGGCATAAAACCAGCCAGTACAATTGTAATGGGTAGTTAGTCTTTTGTGCTTATGTTTATATTTATGTATTTATGCTTGTGTTTGTGCAAGGATGCTACATGTGGTGTTCCATGCCTGAAATCCTAGTAATTGTCAGGGAGTGGAGGCATAAGCTTCAATGTGTATCTTCAGCTAAACAGTGAATCAACCCTGGGCTACTGGAGTTCTGGTCTACAAAAAAGATGAATCTGTATTTAGGGAAAGAAAAATAAAGAATGTGATGATGGCTATATACCTTTGGTGAGGTCCAGACATTATGCATATATAAGCCATTTCTGATACATTACCTTTTGTACTTGTACTGGAAGAATTTACTGGAAATATACTTGAAAAATGTTCCTTTGTCCTGGTGTTCCATTCATCCTTAATAAACAGAGGACCAAGTACAGCCTGGACATTAAAAATATGCAAGAAATTGGAACTATATTCTGACAGAAGATAACAGAGCTTCTTATATGCAGTTCAGGAAGTAGCAAGATTTTGAGGGTAATTCATCCCCAATTTGATGAAAGAGGAGAGAATTGCATGCAGCTGAAATTATATTTTCAAAGAGAGAAATAATTCTTCATTCAGTGTCCCAAGTGGCAGAGTATGAGGGCCATAGGAGGGAACTCTGCCTCATGCCATACAAAGAGCTGATTTTTGTTTAGATACTAGGTGTTCTCCTGGGTTTGTCTTCAACCATAGTTCATCAGTTGAGTTTCTCCCTTGTTTAATTTTAGTTTGAATTGTGCTATTTAGATTTGCCCAGCATATAAATATGGATGCTCTCAATGTCACAAACACCCTCATTCTGAGCTGATATTTAATTTCACAGGTCAGCTTTAAATGCAAATCATAGTAACTCAGTGCCACTAGAGCATCCCATTCCTTTTGTGTCCTAGTCATTTTTTATATTTGAGCAATCAATCAAAAACCTGGTCTCCAATTGTGAGCCAGTACATTCAGAGTTGCACATATTCTTCTTTCTGGGAAACTAACTACCCTGAAGTGGTTTCCATGAGTATAATGAAGTTTCTCTTTAATAATCTTTATCACCCACTAGGAAAAAAATTGTCCTTTGAATTTCTCCACACCCACTATGAATTTGAGAGCAGAAGCTTTGCACACAGTGGTGATAACATCGAAGTATGTTCAGAGAAATATCATGGAAGAAAAGAAAGGTAGGTGTAAGTGTAAAAGTCAAAGAATGAAAGACTTGAAAAGAGCAGAGACACGAACACACTGTGGAGACACTTGTGGGAGCTACTGTGACTAAAACTGAGCCTCCCTACGCACAGGGAAGCAAGAGAAATGCTGATTTCATCAAACCCAGTTACATACTCAGAATATGTACTACTGCGCAAATAGGCAAAACTAGTGCGTTCTAAAGCATGTCTCTTTAGGCAAAGAACTCATTTCCGACAAAGTTGCCCAAATGCATCTCGGAAGTGTGCAACTTGTTCCCTGAGTGAGAAAACTTCGAGAAACAGTCGTTTCTGCTAGCGCTGTGCTTCTACACATGTATTTGCTGAACGGTGAAAGGGCACAGGAATGCACTTTTCTCCCAGCAAATACACTGCTACTAAGGAAGTAAAAACACACTGAGGAGACACTTGTGGGAGCTACTGTGACTAGAACTGACTTCCCTACGCACAGAGAAGCAAGAGAAATGCTGATTTCATCAAACCCAGTTACATACTCAGAATCTGTACTACGGCGCAAATAGGCAAAACTAGTGCGTTCTAAAGGACGTCTCTTTAGGCAAAAAACTCATTTCTGACAAAGTTTCCCAAAGGCATCTCCGAAGTGTGCAACTTGTTCCCTGAGTTAGAAAACGTCGAGAAACGGTCGTTTCTGCTAGCGCTGTGCTTCTACACATGTATTTGCTGAACGGTGAAAGGGCACAGTAATGCACTTTTCTCCCAGCAAATACACTGTTTCTAAGGAAGTGGGAACACACTGAGGAGACACTTGTGGGAGCTACTGTGCCTAAAACTGAGCTTCCCTACACACAGGGAAGCAAGAGAAATGCTGATTTCATCAAACCCAGTTACATACTCAGAATCTGTACTACTGTGCAAATAGGCAAAACTAGTGCGTTCTAAAGCACGTCTCTTTAGGCAAAAAACTCATTTCCGACAAAGTTGCCCAAATGCATCTCCGAAATGTGAAACTTGTTCCCTGAGTTAGAAAACGTCGAGATACAGTCGTTTCCACTAGCGCTGTGCTTCTACACATGTATTTGCTGAACGGTGAAAGGGCACAATAATGCACTTTTCTCACAGCAAATACACTGTTTAAGGAAATGGGAACACACTGAGGAGACACTTGTGGGAACTACTGTGACTAAAACTGAGCTTCCCTACGCACAGGGAAGCAAGAGAAATGCTGATTTCATCAAACCCAGTTACATACTCAGAATCTGTACTACTGCGCAACTAGGCAAAACTAGTGCGTTCTAAAGCACGTCTCTTTTGCCAAAAAATTCATTTCTGATTAAGTTGCCCAAATGCATCTCCGAAGTGTGCAACTTGTTCCCTGAGTGAGAAAACAGCGAGAAACGGTCGTTTCTGCTAGCGCTGTGCTTCTACACATGTATTTGCTGAACAGTGAAAGGGCACAGTAATGCACTTTTCTCCCAGCAAATACACTGTTACTAAGGAAATGGGAACACACTGAGGAGACACTTGTGGGAGCTACTGTGACTAAAACTGACTTCCTTACACACAGAGAAGCAAGAGAAATGCTGATTTCATCAAACCCAGTTACATACTTAGAATCTGTACTACGGCGCAAATAGGCAAAACTAGTGCGTTCTAAAGGTCGTCTCTTCAGGCAAAAACTCATTTCTGACAAAGTTTCCCAAAGGTATCTCCGAAGTGTGCAACTTGTTCCCTGAGTTAGAAAACGTCGAGAAACGGTTGTTTCTGCTAGCGCTGTGCTTCTACACATGTATTTGCTGAACGGTGAAAGGGCACAGTAATGCACTTTTCTCCCAGCAAATACACTGTTTCTAAGGAAATGGGAACACACTGAGGAGACACTTGTGGGAGCTACTGTGCCTAAAACTGAGCTTCCCTACACACAGGGAAGCAAGAGAAATGCTGATTTCATCAAACCCAGTCACATACTCAGAATCTGTACTACTGCGCAAATAGGCAAAACTAGTGCGTTCTAAAGCACGTCACTTTAAGCAAAAAATTCATTTCCGACAAAGTTGCCCAAATGCATCTCCGACGTGTGCAAATTGTTCCCTGAGTGAGCAAAGGTCGAGAAACGGTCGTTTCTACTAACGCTGTGCTTCTACACATGTATTTGCTGAACGGTGAAAGGGCACAGTAATGCACTTTTCTCCCAGCAAATATACTGTTACTAAGGAAATGGGAACACACTGAGGAGACACTTGTGGGAGCTACTGTGCCTAAAACTGAGCCTCCCTATGCACAGGGAAGCAAGAGAAATGCTGATTTCATCAAAACCAGTAACATACTCAGAATCTGTACTACTGCGCAAATAGGCAAAACTAGTGCGTTCTAAAGCACGTCTATTTAAGCAAAAAACTCATTTCCGACAAAGTTGCCCAAATGCATCTCCGAAGTGTGCAACTTGTTTCCTGAGTTAGAAAACGTCGAGAAACGGTCGTTTCTGCTAGCGCTGTGCTTCTACACATGTATTTGCTGAACGGTGAAAGGGCACAGTAATGCACTTTTCTCCCAGCAAATACACTGTTTCTAAGGAAGTGGGAACACACTGAGGAGACACTTGTGGGAGCTACTGTGCCTAAAACTGAGCCTCCCTACGCACAGGGAAGCAAGAGAAATGCTGATTTCATCACACCCAGTTACATACTCAGAATCTGTACTACTGCGCAAATAGGCAAAACTAGTGCGTTCTAAAGCACATCTCTTTAGGCAAAAAACTCATTTCCGACAAAGTTGCCCAAATGCATCTCCGAAGTGTGAAACTTGTTCCCTGAGTTAGAAAACGTCGAGAAACAGTCGTTTCCGCTAGCACTGTGCTTGTACACATGTATTTGCTGAACGGTGAAAGGGCACAGGAATGCACTTTTCTCCCAGCAAATACACTGTTTAAGGAAATGGGAACACACTGAGGAGACACTTGTGGGAGCTACTGTGACTGAAACTGAGCTTCCCTACGCACAGGGAAGCAAGAGAAATGCTGATTTCATCAAACCCAGTTACATACTCAGAATCTGTACTACTGCGCAACTAGGCAAAACTAGTGCTTTCTAAAGCACGTCTCTTTAGGCAAAAAACTCATTTCTGATAAAATTGCCCAAATGCATCTCCAAAGTGCGCAACTTGTTCCCTGAGTTAGAAAACGTCGAGAAACGGTCGTTTCTGCTAGCGCTGTGCTTCTACACATGTATTTGCTGAACGGTGAAAGGGCACAGTAATGCACTTTTCTCCCAGCAATTACACTGTTTCTAAGGAAGTGGGTACACACTGAGGAGAAACTTGTGGGAGCCACTGTGACTAAAACTGAGCTTCCCTATGCACAGGGAAGCAAGAGAAATGCTGATTTCATCAAACTCAGTTACATACTCAGAATCTGTACTACTGCGCAAATAGGCCAAACTAGTGTGCTCTAAAGCACGTCTCTTTTTCCAAAAAATTCATTTCTGATTAAGTTGCCCAAATGCATCTCTGAAGTGTGCAACTTGTTCCCTGTGTTAGAAAACGTCGAGAAACGGTCGTTTCTGCTAGCGCTGTGCTTCTACACATGTATTTGCTGAACGGTGAAAGGGCACAGTAATGCACTTTTCTCCCAGCAAATACACTGTTTCTAAGGAAGTGGGAACACACTTAGGAGACACTTGTGGGAGCTACTGTGACTAAAACTGAGCCTCCCTATGCACAGGGAAGCAAGAGAAATGCTGATTTCCTCACACCCAGTTACATACTCAGAATCTGTACTACTGCGCAAATAGGCAAAACTAGTGCGTTCTAAAGCACGTCTCTTTAGGCAAAAAACTCATTTCCGACAAAGTTGCCCAAATGCATCTCCGAAGTGTGCAACTCTTTCCCTGAGTGAGAAAAGGTCGAGAAACAGTCGTTTCTGCTAACGATGTGCTTCTACACATGTATTTGCTGAACAGTGAAAGGGCACAGTAATGCACTTTTCTCCCAGCAAATACACTGTTTCTAAGGAAGTGGGAACACACTGAGGAGATACATGTGGGAGCTACTGTGACTAAAACTGAGCCTCCCTACGAACAGGGAAGCAAGAGAAATGCTGATTTTATCAAACCCAGTTACATACTCAGAATCTGTACTACTGCGCAAATAGGCAAAACTAGTGCGTTCTAAAGCACGTCTATTTAAGCAAAAAACTCATTTCTGACCAAGTTGCCCAAATGCATCTCAGAAGTGTGCAACTTGTTCCCTGAGTTAGAAAACGTCGAGAAACGGTCGTTTCTGCTAGCGCTGTGCTTCTACACATGTATTTGCTGAACGGTGAAAGGGCACAGTAATGCACTTTTCTCCCAGCAAATACACTGTTTCTAAGGAAGTGGGAACACACTGAGGAGACACTTGTGGGAGCTACTGTGACTAAAACTGAGCCTCCCTACGCACAGGGAAGCAAGAGGAATGCTGATTTCATCAAACCCAGTTACATACTCAGAATCTGTACCACTGCGCAAATAGGCAAAACTAGTGCATTCTAAAGCACGTCTCTTTTTCCAAAAAATTCATTTCTGATTAAGTTGCGCAAATGCATCTCTGAAGTGTGCAACTTGTTCCCTGAGTTAGAAAACGTCGAGAAACGGTCGTTTCTGCTAGCGCTGTGCTTCTACACATGTATTTGCTGAACGGTGAAAGGGCACAGTAATGCACTTTTCTCCCAGCAAATACACTGCTTCTAAGGAAGTTTGAACACACTGAGGAGACACTTGTGGGAGCTAATGTGACTAAAACTGAGCCTACCTACGCACAGGGAAGCAAGAGAAATGCTGATTTCATCAAACCCAGTTACACACTCAGAATCTGTAGTACTGCACAAATAGCCAAAACTAGTGCATTCTAAAGCACGTGTTTTTAGGCAAAAAACTCATTTCTGACAAAGTTGCCCAAATGCATCTCAGAAGTGTGCAACTTGCTCCTTGAGTTAGACATTGTCGAGAAACTGTCGTTTCTTCTAGCACTGTGCTTCAACACTTGTATTTACTGAACGGTGAAACGTCACCGTAACCCTAACCCTAACCCTAACGCTAAACCCTAACCCCTAACCCTAACCCTAACCCTAATCCTAACCCTAACCCTAATCCTAACCCTAACCATAAACCTAACCCTAACCCTAACCCTAACCCTAACACTAACTCTAACCCTAACCTTAACCCTAACCCTAACCCTTACCCTAACCCTAACACTAACCCTAACCCTGAGTCCTAAACATACCCCTAATCCTAACCTTACCCTTAGCCTAAAACCTAACCCTTACCCTAACCCTAAACATAACCCTAACCCTTACCCTAAACTAACACTAACACTAAAAGTAATTGAAAGACTAACACTAACCCTGAGTTCTAACCCTAACACTAACCCTAACCCTAACCCTAACAGTAACCCTTATCCTAACCCTAACCCTGAGTCCTAACCCAGAGTCCTAACCCTAACCCTAACACTAACACTAAACCAAACCTCAACCCTAACCCTTACACTAACCCTAACCCCAACCCTAACCCTAACCCTAACAGTAACCCTAAGCCTAACCCTAACCCTAAACCTAAGCCTAAGCCTAACCCTAACCCTTACCCTAACCATAATACTAACCCTAACCCTAACCCTTACCCTAACCATAACACTAACCCTAACCCTACCCCTAATCCTAACTGTAAACCTAATCCTTACCCTAACCCTAACACTAACCCCAAAACTAACCCTAACCCTAAACATAAGGCTAACAATAACCCTAACACTAATACTAACCCTAACCCTTACCCTAACCCTAAACCTAACCCTAACACTAACACTAACACTAAGAATAACCTTAAGCCTTAGCCTAAACCTAACCCTACCCCTAACCCTTACCCTAAACCTAACCCTGACCCTTACACAAACCCTAACCCTAACACTAACCCTAATCCTAAACCTAACCATAAACAAAACCCTAACCCTAACCCTAACCCTAAGAGTAACCCTAAGCCTAACCCTAATTCTGAGTCCTAACCCTAACCCTTACCCTAACCCTAACCCTAACACTAAACATGACCCAAACCCTCAGTCCAAACCCTAACCCTAATCCTAACCCTAACCCTAAGCCTAACCCTAACAATAACCCTCACCAATATTCTAACCAAAACCCTAACCCTAACCTTAACCCTAACCCTAACACTAACCCTAACCCCAAACCCAACCCTAACTCTAACCCTAACCCCAACAGTAACCCTAAGCCTAACCCTAAACCTGAGTCCTAAACCTAACCCTAACCATAACCCAAACCCTAACCCTAACCCAAAACCTATCCCTAGCCCTAACCCTAACACTAAACCTAAACCTGACCATAACCCTGAATCCCAACCTTTGCCCTAATCCTAACCCTAACCCTAACCTTAACAACGCTAAACCCTAACCCCTAACCCTATCTCTAACCCTAACCCTAAACCCTAAACCCAAACACTATCCCTAAATCCTAAACCCTAACCATAACCCTAACCCAACCTTAACCCTAACCCTTACACCTAACCCTAACCCTAACCCGTTCCCTAACCCCAACCTCAACCCCAACCGTAGCCCTAACCCTAACCTTAACCCTAACTCTAACCCTAACTATAACACTAACCATAATTCTAATCCTAACACTAACCCTAACCCCAACACTGACCCTCACCCTAACCCTAACCCTAACCATAGCCCTAACCCTAATCCTAACCCTAACCATAAACCTAACCCTAACCCTAACACTAACACTAACTCTAACCCTAACCCTTACCCTAACCCTAACACTAACACTAACCCTAACCCTGAGTCCTAAACATACCCCTAATCCTAACCTTACCCTTAGCCTAAAACCTAACCCTTACCCTAACCCTAAACATAACCCTAACCCTTACCCTAAACTAACACTAACACTAAAAGTAATCGAAAGACTAACACTAACCCTGAGTTCTAACCCTAACACTAACCCTAACCCTAACAATAACCCTTATCCTAACCCTAACCCTGAGTCCTAACCCTGAGTCCTAACCCTAACCCTAACCCTAACACTAAACCAAACCTCAACCCTAACCCTTACACTAACCCTAACCCCAACCCTAACCCTAACCCTAACCCTAACAGTAACCCTAAGCCTAACCCTAACCCTAAACCTAAGCCTAAGCCTAACCCTAACCCTTACCCTAACCATAACACTAACCCTAACCCTAACCCTTACCCTAACCATAACACTAACCCTAACCCTACCCCTAATCCTAACCGTAAACCTAATCCTTACCCTAACCCTAACACTAACCCCAAAACTAACCCTAACCCTAAACATAAGGCTAACAATAATCCTAACACTAATACTAACCCTAACCCTTACCCTAACCCTAAACCTAACCCTAACACTAACACTAACCCTAAGAATAACCTTAAGCCTTAGCCTAAACCTAACCCTACCCCTACCCCTAACCCTTACCCTAAACCTAACCCTGACCCTTACACAAACCCTAACCCTAACACTAACCCTAATCCTAAACCTAACCATAAACAAAACCCTAACCCTAACCCTAACCCTAACCCTAAGAGTAACCCTAAGCCTAACCCTAATTCTGAGTCCTAACCCTAACCCTTACCCTAACCCTAACCCTAACCATGACCCAAACCCTCAGTCCTAACCCTAATCCTAACCCTTACCCTAAGCCTAACCCTAACAATAACCCTCACCAATATTCTAACCATAACCCTAACCCTAACCTTAACCCTAACACTAACCCTAACCCCAAACCCAACCCTAACTCTAACCCTAACCCCAACAGTAACCCTAAGCCTAACCCTAAACCTGAGTCCTAAACCTAACCCTAACCATAACCCAAACCCTAACCCTAACCCAAAACCTATCCCTAGCCCTAACCCTAACACTAAACCTAAACCTGACCATAACCCTGAATCCCAACCTTTGCCCTAATCCTAACCCTAACCCTAACGCTAAACCTTAACCCCTAACCCTAACTCTAACCCTATCCCTAACCCTAACCCTAAACCCTAAACCCGAACACTATCCCTAAATCCTAAACCCTAACCATAACCCTAACCCAACCTTAACCCTAACCCTTACACCTAACCCTAACCCGTTCCCTAACCCCAACCTCAACCCCAACCGTAGCCCTAACCCTAACCCTAACTCTAACCCTAACTATAACACTAACCATAATTCTAATCCTAACACTAACCCTAACCCCAACCCTGACCCTGACCCTAACCCTAACCATAGCCCTAACCCTAATCCTAACCCTAACCATAAACCTAACCCTAACACTAACTCTAACCCTAACCCTAACACTAACCCTAACCCTAACCCTGAGTCCTAAACATACCCCTAATCCTAACCTTACCCTTAGCCTAAAACCTAACCCTTACCCTAACCCTAAACATAACCCTAACCCTTACCCTAACCTAACACTAACACTAAAAGTAATCGAAAGACTAACACTAACCCTGAGTTCTAACCCTAACACTAACCCTAACCCTAACCCTAACAGTAACCCTTATCCTAACCCTAACCCTGAGTCCTAACCCTGAGTCCTAACCCTAACCCTAACACTAACACTAAACCAAACCTCAACCCTAACCCTTACACTAACCCTAACCCCAACCCTAACCCTAACCCTAACAGTAACCCTAAGCCTAACCCTAACCCTAAACCTAAGCCTAAGCCTAACCCTAACCCTTACCCTAACCATAACCCTAACCCTAACCCTTACCCTAACCCTAACCCTAACGCTAAACCCTAACCCCTAACCCTAACTCTAACCCTATCCCTAACCCTAACCCTAACCCTAAACCCTAAACCCGAACATTATCCCTAAATCCTAAACCCTAACCATAACCCTATCCCAACCAGTGGAATCGCTCCGAAGAACTGAGTCTAAAAAGGTCTACTTCTCCTGTTCACATTAACCTCTTTTCTCTCCTATCTAGAGTAGGTAGGTTGGAAGGGAGGTAAAGCATTAAAGAACCCCAAATAAAGTAGGTTTGAAAAAGTTCAAAGCCTACATGCTCTGGCAAGGAATAACATCCAAAGGCCTTCCAGGTCTGTGTGATCTGGCTGGAATGATACACTTTTAATCCCTCTGACTGGAATATAGACATGCCCTTGGTACACACCTTTCATCTCAACAACACCATCTAATCGAAGGGCAAACAAAGTGACAAATCAGAGAAAATACTTGACAGAATGAGTCAGAGATAGGATATGCCCAACTCTCACAGGAACAGACAAAAAATAGAGGCTACTTAAGAGCAGTGCAGAAAGAGTAGAGAGAAGGAGAGGGAAGCTCAGTGAGCTCAGTTCAATTGAGTTCAGGCAACGCAGTGGAGTTCAGCTGAGTTCATTTTGGTGCAGTTCAGCTAAGTGCAGTTTAATTCAGTTGAGTTCGTGTGGCTCCAATTCACTTCATTGCAGTCAGTGCAATCTGTTAAGGTAGTCTTTTACTCTCCTGAAGAAACTGATGTCTCCAAAGCTTATTGCCTCTGTCTGCTAATGTAGGCCTAGTGTTTGAAGCTTCTAGCCTCTGTACAAGTTTATCTACATCTAGAATGTTTTCAGCCTCTGAGATTTACCGTTGAACAAACTCACCCACTATTGGTCTTTCTGAACTCTTGCTGGCAGGTTCAACTCAGCTGTTGTTGCTCAACTTCCTCTCCAAGATGACTTATTCAGCCTGGCTTCTCACTCAGCCTCTGACTGAATTGCTCTGCTTGGCCTCAAGCTAACTCTAGCAATCTGTCCTAATGTTCTGGCTCCTCCTCATTCTCTGGCTCATTCTGTCTTCACCTGTGTCTAGCTTGTTCTATCTTCAAGCCCTGTCTGTAAATCTCTCCTAGTAAAACAATTTCTGAATTCCACAAACTGAGCTGCCACGAACTCAACTCCACTGCCTCTCAACTCATAACTCAACTGAATTGACTAGAACTCAGAGATCTACATACCTGTCTCCTGAGTGCTGGGATTAAAGGGAGTACCACCATGCCAGGACCTAAGCTTTTCTTTATCTGAAACGCTCAATTTAAGGCTGGCCTTGAACTCAGAGGCTTGCCTCTGTCTCCTCAGATTTAAGGTGTCTGTATGCCAGACAGAGCAGCCTTGTTGCTGGATTAAAATTCTTCTACAGCACTCTATGCAGTTCAGTTTGTGGAATTCAGAGGCAGTTTTTCCAAGCAGAGCAATTCAGCGAGAAGCTGAAAGAAGTCAGTTTGAATTAGTCAACTTCCAGCCAGCCAAAGTTCAGAAAGAACTACAAAGGTTGAGCTTATTAAGCAGTAAGCCTGTGAGAAGACAATTACATCAGGGAAAAAAAAGTTACATTTACACTGCCCTGTCCTGTTTGGGAAACACTGTTTCCTTGTAGTTATCCACCACCTTTGGCTCTTACAATCTTTCCTCCTCCACTTTTGTAATAATTCCCAAGGACTGGAAGAAGTGTGATATAAATCTCCCATTTAGAGATGAGCATTGAATAGTCTTACTCTCTGCACCTTGAGCAGTTGTAGATCTCCATGTGTCTTAGTTATTACTACATCACTATGAAGAGACACCAACGCCATTAGATATTAGATACCATGTCTAATGGGGACTTACAATTTCGGAGGGTAAGTCCATTACAATGATGGTGGGAACATGGTGGCAGTAAGCCCTGGTGCTAGAGCAGTAGCTAAGAGTTTATATCTGAACCACAAGCATGAGGAAGAGTGCTAACCGGGAGTGGTGTTTGCTTTTTGAAACCTCAAGATAAAATTGAAAGCCTACCCTTAGTTACACACGTCCTTCAACATGTCATACCTTCTAATCCTTCCCAAACAATCCTACCAGCTAGAGATCAAACTTTCAGACATATGAGCCTATGGTCTTTCCTTAAGAACATCATCTCCATTCTTAAGTGAATTCTCTGTATTTCTTTCTCACATTTGCTTATCTGGGTTTTGTATCAACTTTCTACTGGCCTTGTTAAATGAACTGGTGAATAATGTCTACTGTTCCTATTCTTGATAAGTTTCAAACGACAATTTGATAGGCATTTTTATGTACCTAATTAATGCATTAAAGGATTTTTAGATAGGTAGTGAGATATTATTCTGAGTGTGCCTGTGAAATTTTTTCTGGAAGGGTTCAGTGACAGATTAAGAAACTTAGAAAAGTAGGCAGTCTTCTTCAGTGTGGGTGGGGATCACACTCATAACCATCTTAGATAGAACAAGTGATGAGAAGGCAAATCCACACTGAACTGGGACATTCATGTGTTGCTACTGCCTGCTCTGAGTTTCTTTCTTTCTTTTTTTAAAAGACTATGTAGCTTTGGCTCTCCTGGACTCACTCTGTGGTCCAGGCTGGCATCAAAATCATGGAAATCCAACTGCCTCTGCCTCCTAAAGTGTTAGGTTCACAGGCATGTCTGCCACCATGCCTAGCTGCTGCCCTGAATTCTTAGGTTTCAGAATTCTATCACTGGTTTACACCTTCAGATTATGGGTCTTACTTATCTTGTGAACCACATCCAATAAATCTTTTCCTACTGTTTTTGTTTTGCTGGAAAAGTATTGGTAATAACTGTTTTTTAATAAAAATAGATAGCATATCAGCACATTTTAGAAACTGATTCTACTGCTTTCTTTATGGAAGTATTTAAAATCTGAATTAATTTATCTAAAGGCTAATTCTAAAATTGATTTCATTCTTGAATGTGTTTTCTTTATTTTTAATGTTTGAGCTTTAACTTTTTATATATTTACAAAGTTGTTCATCCTGCTAATTTATGCTGTATGTACAGCTGTATTAGTTACTTTTCTCATAGCTGTGATAAAATACTTGAAAGAAGTAATTGGATTTTCTTAAAAAATTGGTTTCAGAGGGTTTAGTGCAATATGACTGGGGAAGGTGCTGAGGCAGAGGTGGGTATAGGGCAACTGGTCACATTGCACTGGCAGTGAGGGAGCAGAGAGCCCAGGTGGTGTGAAACATGTAAGTCCTGATCCTAAGGCTCTGTTTCATCCAGCTAGGGACCATGTCCAACCAAATATTAGAACTTCTCTAAAGAGCACTACCAGCTGAGGAATAATTAATATACGAACCTGTGAGGGACTTTTCTCACATATTCCCTTTTCCCTTTCTCCTTCCTCTACTCTTCTGCCTTTGTATGCTCTGTTTTCATAATATAAATTCTAAGAACTAATGTAATCCAAATCCTCTGGCACTTCATTCCTACTAAAAAAAATTTTTTTTCATCAAAGTCAGTGACTAACACAGGGACCGACTTACAAGTGTATTGTTTTCATAAACGTGTCGTAATAAAGTATGAAGGATGCTACAAACATTTTATACTAAGGATTTCGGTCTACAGATAATCAGGAAACAGTAAAAACATAACCAAGAAGATATTATAATTAACTTCCTTTTTTTAAATTTCAGAAGAAGCAATTCTCTTTTTATTCTTTCACATTTTAAAAAGTATTTATGATGAACTTGGATCAGTGTGTTTGTGCGTGCGTGCGTGCGTGCGTCCGTGTGTGTGTGTGTGTGTGTGTGTGTAAAATGCACTGAGTATCACTGCCGCTGCTTACATAAGCATAACAACCTGCCACTTAAGAAAATGACACATACAACACTGGAGCAACCATTAACTGTTCATTGTTCTCCCATCCATAATGGCACAGTAATTAACTGATTTATAAGATTCTAAATAAGTATTTACACAAAGGGTGTCCGAGCTCAGCAATCTAGTCCTCTATTTTAAAGCACGATTTCCACCTATCAGTGTAACATCTCGGTGTACAAGTGAGTTCACTGGACTTAGTAGCAAGTTTAAAACATGAGACAAAACTCAAGCTTACAGTGCATGTTGGACCCTACCTCACCTACAGCATTAAGTTCACCCGACAATGCCGTATGTACATTCTGAGGAGAGTCCCATGGCACACTCGCACCGTCACAGGAAGAAGCCCATGCCGATACCCATGCTCTTCAGAGCTCTGAGGGAGAAAAGGCTCCGTGGGAACTCGAATGCGCCTGCGCAGTACTCAGGCGCATGCGTCGCATCCTGCGCATGCGTCGCATCCTGCGCATGCGTCGCATCCTGCGCATGCGTCGCATCCTGCGCATGCGTCGCATCCTGCGCATGCGTCGCATCCTGCGCATGCGTCGCATCCTGCGCATGCTCAGCGGCTAAGACCTCCGGACTACCGGGACCCTGAAGGGTACCAGCCCGCCCTGCCCCGCCCCGCCCCGCCCCGCCCCGGCGTTGTCTACCGCCCAGGTCTTCCTTGCTTTCTTTTCCGGGCAGGCGGGCCTTGGCTCCGGGGTTTGTATGTCTCCGGGCGCGCTCATCGCGGGGTCCACGCCACGCTCCATGGCGAGTGCTGCGGAGCGCAGGAGCTGGGCCGCCCTCTGGCTCTGCGCAGTGGGTGAGGAGCGCGCGGGGCAGTGGGGAACGGTGGGAGGTTGGGCCGGGTCGGGGTCGCGCCGCGGGGTGCTTAGAGTATTCATCCGACCTCCTCTGTGGGTCAGGCTTCCTCAGCGGGACTCTGCGCTCGCAGACGCCCCGAGAGTACGGCTACCTTCTCTGCGACCAGGAAGTTTCCGTGACTCCATTGGTAGACAGACAAGGAATGTCGAGCCCCAATTAGCCATAGGTTACAGGGTCTTGTTACAGTAAAAGGCTTTCCTTGCCCAAGCTAAAGAAGAGGATGATGCCTAAGGGCAGATCCTAGTCAGATATCCAGAACTGTGGTATAAAGAGAAACCATGCATCTTTTAAGCTCTCAGCCCTCTGCTGTCACGGATATTTGGGTTCTCTGTGGTTCACCCCTTGATTCAGCCACCTATTAAAAACCCTCAGTGAGCCAGTGTTAGAGGTGTGAGTCTTTTTTCTACCTATTTTGGTGAATTGTATTTGGACTTGATATCGAAGGGATAAATGCTACTAGAGAAAGGGGAAATTATTTTAATGTCTAGGGCAGAAAAATAGCGAAAAGGAAAAATAAAACGAGAGTGGAAATATGTAGAACAAACAACTATTATTATATGTACTTTCATAGTGCTTGTCCCTTGCAATATGATTGCATGCAGAGTAAATTTTTACTGATTGGATGAACTAATTATGCTTTTGTGTCACTTAAATCTTGTAATGGATCATTGGTGAGGTTTGGTTTTTTTTTTTTTTGATAGATAGTAAAAAAAAAATTCAAACATTGAATAGGCAATTTAGACTAAAGGTAAAAACAAAGTAATGAATCATTTATCTTCTACATTTTGTCCTTTCCAGTTATTTTACTTGACCTGGCTGTCTGTAAAGGATTTGTAGAAGATCTAAATGAATCGTGAGTATACATATATGTGTAAAATACTATTAAATACTGTTTAACTTTGCCTAACTCAGATGCCTTCTAAATATCCACACATGAATCTAATCTTTTAATAATAGGTGCTGTGGTGACTGATATTAACATTGTCAGTTTTGTTTCAGGAGTTGTATAGAGTGCCTGCCATTTACATGCAAAATGGAAGAGTGCTGCAGAGAGTTCTGCTAATAGTTATAAGGTGAAAACCCAACAAAAGTCTCCTTATTGTTTTTTTTTTTTTTTTTTTGGTTTAATCATACAAAGTTAGCGCTGGAATTCGGTGCTTAATCTATAGTATAACAGGTTTATTCGTGAGATCTTGCTCACAATAGGTGGGAAAACTAGCTTCATTGCAAAATTCAAGGTCAGTATTTCTGCCTTCACGGCAACTGACAACAATCTCTTCCTTGGCAGGCCACATGGGTGCCTCTCCTATACCAGATTTGGTGTGCAATCAGTCTCTGGAGGGACTTGTAGCCAAGGACTCAAGCTTCCCATGCCAACCAGGCTCAGAAGTATACCAGCATTCCTAGCCTACTTGTTGGTACATTTTTTTTTTGGCATTTTTTTTCATATACTTTGCTACTAAAATGTTCTTTTTGAAGTCTTTAACTTAGTTACTTTTCTACTTATAGAGAGGCAGAAATCTTTTCTTCTGTGTTCTTCATCAGTGAGATAGATTTCCCTGTCTGTACTTCATCTGCATGATGCTTGTATGGTACTATTTCATGATGGAAACAAACACCACCTACCAAGGAGCTACTATCCTTTTTATCTTATATCTTTCATTGTTAACAGTAGATGAATCAGTACTTATTACTTCCAGTTTTGCTTTTCTGTGTGAAATGGTGTGGGCGTGTGTTTGTAGTTTGTATATGTGAGCACAGCCTTTGTATGCTTGTGCAGAGGACAGACGAATACTCTGGTAGTCCTGCTCTACTGCTTTATGTCTTTGAGACGGGGTCTTTCCATTAACCTGGTTCTGGCCAGTATCTAGTAGGCCCCAACACTCTTCCTGTCCCTACCCTGTAACACTGAGGATCCAGGCATGGTGTTAGCTTTTTTTGTGGGTGCTAGAATCTAAACCCTGATCCTGCTTGCACAATAAACTTTCTTACTCACAAAACAATTTCTTCAGACAATTTCAGTTTGTTCCTTGTCCCCATTATCCACCTTGGCACCCAACTGTGTAATAGAATGGCTGTAGTAAGTAGTATGGTCATTTGAATACAGGTACTTATGGATTACAAAGAAGTATGAACATCCCATGGGTTCTAGTCCTAGTGATGGGCATTGAAGTTGTGTTTGAAGATTATTTATAGAAACTATATGTTTTCCCAACAAGGAAAAAAAAAAAGAAACTATATGTTTAAGGAAAATTCTTTGATAGCAAGAACTCAATGGTATCTTGTGGGGTATTTCACTTTCAACCACTTTTTCACACTTCTCTCTTTTTTTTTTCTTTTTTTGCTTTTTGAGACAGGGTTTCTCTGTGTAACAGTGCTGGCTGACCTGGACTCTCTTTGTAGTCTAGGCTAGCCTCAAACTCACAGTAATCTGCCTGCCTCTGCCTCCCGAATGTTAAGATTACAGGTGTGTACCACCACACCTGGCTTCACACTGCTCTTATAATGGTAACTGCCTGAGCAGGGGAGGTTTCACTTTTGGTAATCATTTTGCTCCTGAAGTGGATGCTCACCTGAAGGCTCTTTCATTACAAAATAGAGTACCTTGCTTGATGCCTGAATGTGAAAACTGAACTGTATCTTGTCATAGTGCCAGTCAGTGTTTTCACTCAGATAAACAAGACAGTGCTCCATGAAAAGGGAATCCAACTGTGAAAAGACACCAAAACAGTATGGGGCGGGGGGAGCCCCATTTGTCACATCCTGGTGAAAGCTAAATATCCTGTGCAGGGAGACTTCCGAAGCCTAAAGGCATGCCATCCTCACCAGATGAAACATGTTGAACCCCTTATATTGTCTGTAATATTACTATAGACCTAAATGCAGTAATGTGTCTCTGGATATGCATTGACATCCTCATGCTTTGTGCCTCCTTGCTAGGTGCTCTGCTGAATTTGCGTCCTGCTCAGACTTTCTGAGAGCATTGCATCTGATGGTGGCCCTAGAGTTTTGAGCTAACTAACTGATGGAATTTTACAAGTTCATTATAGCCTGGAATGTGAATCTCAGACATTGATCCCAATGCAGCAATTCTGGATTTGTTGCTTTTCACCAATATTTTATGAGAGCTGCATCCTTTACCAAAAAATGATGGGATTCCTCCTAAAATCCAAGTTCTTAATAAAAGTAATGGGCCAATCTTTTTTAAAAATATATTTTATTAATTTATTCATATTACATCTCAATTGTTATCCCATCCCTTGTATCCTCCTATTCCTCCCTCCCTCCCACTTTCCCCCTACTCCCCTCCCCTATGACTGTGACTGAGGGGGACCTCCTCCCCCTGTATATGCTCATAAGGTATCAAGTCTCTTCTTGGTAGCCTGCTATCCTTCCTCTGAGTGCCACCAGGCCTCCCCATCCAGGGGACGTGGTCAAATGGGGCACCAGAATTTGTGTGAAAGTCAGTCCCCACTCTCCACTCAGCTGTGGAGAATGTCCTGTGAAGGGGCCAATCTTATAAGCAGTGTTTTCTAAGTATAACCTTAGGCCACTGCGTTAAATTTCCTGCACAGGCTCAAAATAGAAGAGTGAAGAGCTTACACAAACATTGTCATCCCTCAAGACTCCTGGAGATTAGTTCCGGGATTTTAACAAAGTCTGGATGTTCAAGTACATTATATAAATTTATGATATGCTATATATGATAACTTATTTACATGTGTCTTTACACATATTACACATATATAACTTATTTGCATGTCTCTTGCACACATCTTCCTTTGTATTTTAACTCATTCCTAGAGTTCATGTAAAACCTAACAAAGTATAATGTAAATAGTTTTGCTGTATTGTTAATGGAATAAAGACAAGAAGCAAAAACTAATACTTGTTCAGTTTAGAGGAGCCCCTTGTTCCAAATGGAATACCAGATTAAGGAAACAGACTGCATTTGTGGTTTTCCCAAAAAGTTCTTTCTTTTTTATAGTTTTTCGATTTTTTATTTTTTTGGTCAATTTTCAATTTTAATTCTTAAAATGTTTACTGGATAGGATAAGATTTAACAGTCACTGAGTAAAATTTTTATGTAAAACTTTTATTCAAAGATTTTGTTCTGTAATGATTAGTTCAATATTTTTACTTAAGTGGCAGATTTATAAATTATACTAATTGTAGGGGGTCTGGAGAGATGGCTCAGAGGTTAAGGGTACTGACTGCTCTTCCAAAGGTCCTGAGTACAATTCCCAGCAACCACATTGTGACTCACAACCATCCATAGTGTGATCTGATGCCCTCTTCTGGCCTGTAGGTATACATGCAGGCAGAGCACTGTATATATAATCAATAAATCTTTAAAAAATAAATAAACAAATTATACAATTGCAATAATAAATATTATTGGCAAGGACAGTGTTTGTAAACAGAAATATAAAATCAGATTTATTTTTCCTTTTGTTTTTAGATTTAAAGATAATCGAAAAGATGACATATGGCTTGTTGATGTGAGTATGTAAATTTAAGTATCAATTTTGCTCTCTTCTATGCAAAGAGAACAAATTTGTTTTCTCAGATACTGATACTTGTATTCCCCCCATATGTATGTGGGTGTATATGTATGCATGCATATTTGTTAAGTGTGCATTCACTTGTGTGTGTTAGTGTATGTAGTGTATGTCTGTGCCTATGAAGGGCAGAGGTTGACACTGTGACTTCTTCAGTTGCTCAGCATCTTATATAATGTAAGACAGACTCTTTCACTGATGGAACTCAAGATTTTTTTCTATTTTGGTTAGGTATCTCCCCATCTTTCTCCTGTGTACTTAGACTTTTGTATTTAAATGACCCTGAGAATTTTCTAGTGCCTGGCACAGAAATTTATTTTGGATGAAATGCTGAGAATAGCGTTATTCTGTGGGAAGCTGTAACCTTTTTTTATAATGAGGTGTTGTAGATTATATTTTAAGGAGATTATGTTATGATTTCAGTGTAGACTTAATTCATCTCTTAATTATTTTGAGAACTTGAGTTATATTAATATAACAATAATATCAAACGTACTTTCATCCCAATACTGAGCAAAGCTAAATTTGGGGGTTTGCTCTAACAAATATTGGGGGGGGGAGTTCGATCCATGAAATAGAACAAGATAGCAGAGTTGGTGACTGTTAAGGTAGAAGATAGGACCTGAGAATCTACTGCTTAAATCTTTCTTCTTTTATTTCAGTGTGAACGTTCCATACTATCAACTTTAAAAATAAGCCTTATTTCATGAAAATAAATAAATACTGTGTTAATATCATATAACCCAGGGATCTAATTAAATCTGATGGTTCTGTGATATGAAGGGCTATGGTTCTGATCAACCTGACTTGTCCCTGTGTCACATTTCTCAATGATCACCTCTACTCTGCTAGTGAAAACAATAGAACTAAGGAAATTCACCTACCTCTTAACTTTTTGTACTAAGAACATATTTTTTTATGAACACAGATTGTATGTGGTATGGTACATGCTTGTTTACTTAGTGTTTTTATATAAACATGGACACATTTGCACAGAATTAGAGACTTTGAGTCAATCACATTTCTATTCTAAATAGATATTGATAGTCAATTAAAATAAAGTTAAAATACTAGTTTTGAGGTATCTATCTATATTTATCTGTTTTGTTATATTGCTTGGATAAATTCTTTGAATATTATGATTGATCCTCATAGTGATGCAGCTTCTTAGTGTGTTTTCTTTCTTTTTGTATAGTTTTATGCACCCTGGTGTGGCCATTGTAAAAAACTAGAACCGATTTGGAATGAAGTTGGGCTTGAAATGAAAAGCATTGGTTCTCCAGTTAAAGTTGGAAAGATGGATGCCACTTCCTATTCTAGTAAGCTCATAGTTAATTATTTTATGGTTCTAATAATAGAAATATTTTAATTGAAACTGTTTTCAGGGTGAGTAGAAGAGATGTTTGTTTTATCATGTAAAATTATCATAATAACTTTAATAACTTAATACTTTAAGGTTATATACTTTGAGTTAAATGAATTAGCTATTAAAATTTTAATAAATAACGTGAGCTAATCTTATATTTTGGTTGTGAGCCTAGCCTTTAATGGCTGAGCCATCTCTCCAGCCCATGTGAGCTAATCTTAATCATAGTGTAGACATGCAAGCCATTGTTTGTTCCTAATTGAGTCCACATTGATCATAATATATTATAGGAGACTACTATAGAAAAGTTGATTTTGTAAGTGCAAGCTGAGGAAAAAAGATAGGGATATAAGTAGAAGTTTAAAAGGTGGACTGAGTTAGAAAAAATAAGTGAGGGTTAGGAAGGTATTGAAAGTAGAAAATGAGATTAATAAATGGATGCAGAAACTGAATGAAGCTGAGACAAGTATAAGTACAATAAGCCAAATCTGCCCTGCTGCCTATTTTTATAAATAGAATTATTCGATGCCACAGTCATTTGTGTATTGTTATGTAGACTATTTTCATGCTTCTTTGTCAAAACTGAGTTGTGACAGAAACTACATGCCCCATAACATAATCTTCATTAAGAAGTGTCTTAAGGGAAATAATAAAAGAAGAAATTAAGCTTAGAGAAGTGTGAGGTATCAGAGCAATTTGGAAAGAGCTTCAGAGACAGTAAGGTTGGTACTGCCTATTGCTCTTGTGTGTGAAACTGGGAAGGCTTCTGAAGATCCTAAGCTTTGGCTTTATCAGTAAACATTTAATTGTGATATTTCTTTACTGGCTGTTTTGAAGTTTGAATGATGTGATACATGTAAAATCCTTTGTGTTCAATAAAATTAGTTTCCTTCTCTTTTACTTAGGAAAGAATTGTGTTATGTGGCAATATGTATGCTTGCTCTCTTTAACATAAAACAAAAATGAGACAGGCTCTTTCCCTGTAGTTCAGACTGGCCTGGAACATTCTATTATGTCCCTGGACTCATATCACTCTTCTTCCTCAGTCTCCCAAGTACTAGCATTAAAGTATGAAGCAACACACCCAGCTACTTACTGTCCTTTTTTTTTCTTTAGGACAGTAAGTTTATGTTCTAGATTGTACTTTGGGTCAAGACAGGCCCATGTTTTTAATCTCAACTCTTACATCCTATTTTGTGGCTATGAAAGAAGCACTTAACCTAATTTTAGTTTTTTGATCGATCAGGGAGCAGTAATCTTTAGGGTGGTGAACATTGCATAATGTTTCATACTTAAAACCCATTGGTGTAGTAGATAGTGCATCTGATGATACAGAAGGAGCCATATTAAGAGTTTCCTACGTCAGGCAAAGTTTTACATTTTATCATTTGTCAATAGGGAGAGAACTCATTTGAGGAAAAGCAAATGACTTGATAAAAGAAATGTTTTGGGCAGAAACTTGTAAGATGAAGGAAAAGATCAATACATACAGAAGGATAATCTATATGAAATGTTATAGGTATTCTGTGTAGGGGCCTGGAAGCTTAGGCTTGAATGGAAACAGCAGAGCAGTAAAAATAATGTTCATAGTAATTTGCAAGGCTGAAGGTATAGATGGGATAAACTGGCCCTGTAATCCTAGATGTACTGCTGTATTGCAAGCAGGACATTTTGCTTTTTGTTATGTTCAAGCTGTCAGCTAGTTTCAGTTGGCAGTTTTTAGTTTACTGATGTTAGTGAATTAGTGATCTAGAATGTAGATGAGTTGTCAGAGCTGGAATTACTAAACCAAATAAATGAACTTTTGAATACTAGAAGGAGATAAAATGACTGGCATACCCTTGTTGTAGAGAGGAAGGATTATATGCTTGGTTTGGTATGTTTGAATTAGTTTTTGACCGTATTAGAAGAGTCTGGCAAGATGGCTCTGTGGTTAAGAGCACTTTACTGTTGGAGAGGACCTACCTAGGTTTGGTTCCAAGCATCCAGTGGGTGGCTCATAACCACATTTAATTTCAGCTTCAGAGGAGCTCACACACATATTTACTTATGGTGCAATCATTCACTTGTCCACTCTATCAGATTATACTTCTTAACTATTTATGAGCCTCCATTCCAATCTTTAGAGATTGTTTAAAGGTCAAACAAGTTCCATTAGGCCAAGAAATGCTTAATAACCTATTAGAGAATGAGAAATAAACTAGTAAGTGCCAAAAAGTCTGGAAAATGGCAGATTAATTGATCATTTGAATCACTTATTGGAAAATACAATGGACATATAAAGAAAAGTCATTAGAAAAAATACATATAATACATGTAATGCATTTAAATTGTAAATATCTTAAAGATAAACTGTGTGATGCCTCAGAGATATTACATTAACTCAAAACACTTATATTATCTGATATTTTAAATTTAGTATTCATTAACTGACCCTTTTAAAGGGGTTCTGTGATTAGGAAAATTAGCCAAGTGAGAGATAGAATTCCTTGATGGTAGAACACTCCCTTGCATGTATAAAGCTAGTAAATTTTATTTGGTAGTTCAGGTGAGAAAGTGTTTTACATGCTATGAATTCGTTTATAATTTTCTTTTTAGCCACTCTAATTGGGACTTCCCCCCCCCCCCACTTTGTTGTTTTGTTTTGTTTTGCTTTGTTGTTTTTCGAGACAGGGTTTCTCTATGTAATATCCCAGGCTATCCTGGAACTCTTTTTGTAGACCAGGCTGGCCTTGAACTCACAATGATCCACCTGCCTCTGCCTCTCAAGTACTGGAATTAAAGATGTATGCCTCCATGCCCATTGGTACATTTTAATTTCATAGGTGTGATTATTGCAGCTTATATTTCTCGTTCACAAAACATTGTTATATAGAGCTGACCATACAGAAAATATGCATTTAACACATCTTGTGTAAACTGCATATCTTTGGGAAAGGGGAAAGAGAAACTCATACATATGGAACACTGTCACCTGCCAAGTATTTTACCTTGTGTGATACACTCTGTGGATATAGACCAATGAAACTCTTCTACTTCCCCTTCCAACTTACAGCCCAACCAGAGCAGTAATACATTCTTTCTTCTTGTTGTTAAGATGTTTTTAATAATTATTTACTGTTAACAGTATTTTGTATCCTTTCGGCCTACAAAGCAAATAACTGACACAGGGAGACTGAAACTTTAAAGCTGCCAGCACTTTGCTGGGCAGAATCTGAACTGATTCTAATCTGCTCATAAACTAATCAAACTATTCTAAGCCTTGTAACATACATATATTCCAAGCACTTGCCACTATGACCCATTCCTCCTCCAACTGTCAAAAAACCTCTCCTCACTCCAGCCTTCAAACTGTCCCCTCCCCTCCAGGAAGTCCCGCCTCTCACTTACTGTTTTTCTGCCCAGCTGATTGGCTAAGCAGTGCAATTACTCACTCAGCATTCCTCCACAATGTACACAATGTTTTGTCTGCATGTACACCAGAAGAGGGCACTAGATCTCATTACAGATGGTTGTGAGGCACCATGTTGTTGTTAGGAATTGAATTCAGGACCTTTGGAAGAGCAAGCAGTGCTCTTAGTTCTTAGGAATCTTGTCACTAATTTAATAGGCCAAACATGGTCTATTACAAAAGTCATTCTTTCATAGAAAAGCTGTAAAGTCAGCATTCATTTACCTAGAAGATAACTTAATGAGTGTTCCTTCCATGATGGTATGTACCAGTTGCAGAATCATTTCCCTATAAGCCAGCACATGCCAGACACATTCTAGACATTGGTAATACACCATTGAACAAAGGGAAACTGGGCTCTTACGGTACATAAACTAGAAAAGAAACAATATCCAATAAACATAAATAAGTTATTTTATCATTGAATATACCGTCTCCAATGTACTGTACAGAAAAAGAATGTACTTTTTAGTATGTTGATAAACATTGATAAGTATTCATAAACTGCTGTCTAGAGATCACATAGTTTTGTTCTTATAATTCTCAATGCTTCCTTAAATACCACAAAACTTTAAATACAGACATTTTGATGCAATTGAGAGTTAAATTGATAAAAGACTGATTTTTTTAAGCCACCTGTCCTTGTTATTCTTTGTTGTCTGTACAGTTATAAACTTTTGACTATTTCATAGATACCTCTCCTGTGCATTTTGGACATTGTGTTTCTCAATATTTGGTCTGTCTACCTGTGTTAAGTGTCTACCTGAGTACTCACTGTTAGTTTAGAATCCAGACACCCACACTGCCATATCATTTGAAAATATTTCAGAGTAGGTTATGAGAATAGTTTTGAAGGCATTTTGAATACTTCTACTGCAGAACTTAAGTTGAAGAACCATAAAGTAGAATATTGGTATGTAGTTACATGATTTGGGTTTGGTTTGAAAGAGGGCTATTCAAAGCAGTCATGTAGAAATAAGATTATTTGACAGTAGCTTATTCTCAGTTGTATAACTGTGACTGAAACAAATAGACACAATGAAACAAATCCCAGTGTATAGAACTTTTGAACTGGAACTTTGAATTAGTATGATTTATTTTTCTTTGTTTCAAATAGTGACAATTTTTTTATCCAGTTTTAATTAGTAATTAATCTAGCATGTCTTAAAACATCTACACATACACAAATATCTACTCTTCCAGGAATCAGTGCTAAAAGTATTTCTCATATAGACGTTAAATTGTATAGTTTCCTCAAATGTTTCTTTCTATTGTGGAGCCCCTAAAACCCTGCTTACTCTCCAGCCTACATACAGGCTTTACAGTAAGGATTATGTCAGCCTCACTTGCACTGGTACCATTCCTATTCCTTGTTCTTGTTAAAGGATTATGTTTGCAAATTTCCTTTCTAGACTGCAAAACATTTTAGTCTACGACTATAATTATAAGATAATGAATGCCATGGTTTTCTTCTTTGTGAGATTTAATACTTAAAAACAATCAAGTTTATATAGATATACTTTTTTCTGAATAAAAGGCTCATATTACTTAGTTTTCTCAGTTTAAAAGGAACTTAGAAATATTTATTCTTTTTCTTATCAAGGCATTGCTTCAGAGTTTGGAGTTCGAGGTTATCCAACAATTAAGCTGTAAGTTGAGTGTTGTATGTTTGTATGGTTTTAATAGTTCACTCTGCTTATATTTTACTTATTCTAGTACTTTTTTTGGAGGGCAAAGGTTTGGGTTCAGCCATTGTTTTTAAGCCAAGAGTACGATCAAAGGTGAGAAACTTCACCTCTATACATCTTCATATTTAAGTGTGTGGTATACAGCTAATTCAGTAAATGTGTTCTGGATGTTTACTGTGTAACATGCACTTACACTTACACTTAAGGTGTACATCATAAATTATGAAAGGTCTCTTGAGGAGCCCCAGTATGTTTCTGCTTTGCCACTGCAAATCACATCTAAGAGATTTCATTCTTGTATAATTAATGACACTAACTTTATTAGAGAAAAATGATAAATATTCATTTTAATCTATGTGTACTAGAGAAATTAAGTTGGAAAACAATGTGGTGAGTTGGGAAAAAATGTTTTAAAATGATTTTGCTAAATTTTCCTGTTTTTTACATTAATCTTATTTTCGTGCTGTGAGCAGCTAAGCCTTTTTTTTTTTTTCAGTTTTTTTATTTTAAGTAAACTAACTTTACCCCAATATTTTAAAACCCCAAATTTTTTATATTAGTCTGG
This sequence comes from Acomys minous, assembly GCF_964271855.1. NCBI lineage: Eukaryota > Metazoa > Chordata > Mammalia > Rodentia > Muridae > Acomys > Acomys minous. Next base: position 77,845,938 of record NC_140487.1, read on the forward strand.
GTTTTTTTAATTGACATTTTTCCTTTGTTTTTAGTTTTGTTTTGTTGAAAATGTTATTCTATTACAGTGTATGTTAATGGTCCTTTCTCTTTGTTATTAAGAGCTCTGTTTTTGCCTATTAATTGCTCTTTTGTATCTGTACAGTTGGTTAGATATAAATTTATTCATTGACATGTCTTTTGGAAGATAATCTGTGTTTTAGGAAAACTATTTTTATGCCTAATTCATGATGCATGTTGGGGGTTTTGCTACCACCAAAATAATCTAGTCCCTAGTCCTTTTATTTTCTGCTTGATGGAGAATAATTAAAATTACTCTGATTTAAGCTCTTGACTGTAAATGTACAAATTACTCACTTTTCTGAAGGTTCATACTATAACTCTACACTACAGATTAAAATGTATCTCTGATGTGTATGTGGCACATTGCCTTTTCCTGTGCATTGTAAGTTGCTGGTTCTCAGGGGACTCTGCACACTCTGCTTTACACAAGTGCGCTGCTCTTAAAGCTTCTTCTTATTTAGTGTTTTATGCATTTTAAGCTTATACTTTAGTAGAGGAGGATTGAGAGTAAATATGAGGATGATTAATTTCCAATTCTTATCTTTTATTTTTAAGATTAAAGGGAGACTTGGCATATAATTATAGAGGACCACGGACTAAAGATGATATAATTGAGTTTGCTCACAGAGTATCTGGGTAAGTTGAAAAAGCCTTTACTATATGATTTTAGTATTTGAAAGAAATGTATTTTAGTAGATTATATTGAACATACATATTTTAGATATTAAATGTGTTGTATACATTTATGAAAATATAAGGTTATATAGCATATGCAGTGAAGTTCTGTAAAGATAGATGATATAGTTTATGTTAATTTTTTTCTCCAATGAATTTTAATATATTTTCAAAATTTTTATTATAGATACAACAGTCTGTCCTATATATTAAGGACATCCTAAGCCCCTACCTCAACTCCTCCCAGAGATGCTTGAAACTGCCTAGTACCAGATCATATGAATGTTTTTTTTCCTTTCTTTCAAAATATCTTGTACTTCTCGCTTTTCACTTAAAGGAAGCACTTGATTTCCTTTCTTTAGTATCTGGATTTCCAATGTCACTAACTTCTGCACTTTGTATCCATTGATAAACAAACTAAGGATTACTTGCTCACAGCCCTGAGTGATTTACTGGCTGTCTCTGTACTCTTTGAAGGAAAGCAGTGTACAGTGGGGCTTCCTGTTATTCAGAACAGTGCACAGTTTAACTTATGGACTGGTTCCTGTGGAAGTTTCTACTTAGTATTATCAGACCATAGTTGTTATGAGTAATTGGAAACATGGTAAAAGAAATTAGGAGTATCTGTTAGCAATTTCATGAATCTTATTTTTTAGAAATAGTTCTTATGTTGTAATGCCGTGTATCAACTTACATAGCGTCTTCTCTAATTTCAGAGTCTTAAAAGAAGCCCAGATGTTATTGCTCTTAGAGACTTGGGGTTTCATTTCTAGTTTGTGGTGATGAAAATATTTTTTTAAATACATCTAAATTAATTTTCTTTACCATCACATTTTTTTTCAATGCTACCTGCAAAGTATTCTGGCAGTATTTGCTTAGCTAGTGACATAGTTAAAACCCAGTGAGCCATTTGCACTGAATTACCAATCTTTGACTTATTGCTGATCAGGAAGTAGATCCTTCACAAGCAGTTCTTGCTGATTTGAATGTGATTTTTCAAAAACAAGATATCTACATCTTGCTAATGTGTAAAGAATATCAGTGTTTATAATTATATTTGTAATATGCTTTGTGAAGAGCACTTGTCAAGATCAATTTATATTGGCTTTAAAGTTCTACACACTTTATTAGCTTAATAGGATATATTGGTAATTATAAATAGCTTGAGGTTGAAACAGGATAGGTTCGTGGTGTAAAATTAAGCCTCAAAATATTTGTGTAAATGCACAGATTTAGGAATGATCTTTGTTATAGTTTGTGACTCTTATATGTAATTTCAATTGTATTTTCTCATTTTGATTGTATATTTCTCTTCATTTACTGTGTAAATAAATAAATTTTGAAACACGTTTATTTGAGGTAAATGAGGCTAGTGGTATACACTTGACTCTCCTGTGGCTTCAGGTAGTTTTATGTTTGGCAGTTATTGATTGCGTTTTTCTTTAACTGTAAGAAGAGATTCTCCTGATGTGAGAGTGCCTCTGGAGTAGGGGAGATTTCATGACTCAGTTTAGAGTTGCATCACTTGCTGGTTAATTATGAAGGGTTGAAGCAGAGGCTCGGGAGAATGATGCAATGACCTTAAAAACTGTGTGTTTTGAAAGTGTTCACTTCGCAAAATAGGTTCTGTTTATTTTATAAGTTTTGTCGACTAAAAGTATGATAATCTATACCATATTTTTAAAAAGAAAGCATTTATTTTATCTCTTAACTTTATAAGTGATATGTTTTATAGTAACCTTTATTGTCATTCATTTATCCATTTGTTTTAAAAATGACTGTTTATTAAATTTTGTAGGAAAGCTTTCTCTTTGTGCTTCCATTTTATTTTTCTGAAAATAAATAGTAATATAAATTAGAAGCTTGGGACTTTGACCTCTATAGGGTACTTAAGAAGTATGTAGTATTTAAATTGACACATATTATATAAATATTAACTCTTGTTGACTCCTGGGATACTATTTCTGTAAGTATGCTTTTGAAAAGGAAAGAATTCTCAGGTGAATTGTCTTGCTTTTAGCCAAGGACTATAAATGGATGATCATTCTATATCTCACTAATTTAAAATAGTGTCGATGATGTCTAAAATGATTTGAAGCTGTCAGATTTAATTTTGCATACTACATAGAATTTTACTATGTAGTACACAAGTACCATAGGCTGAAATTTTACTTGAGTGGGTTTGGTGATATACATAAGTGCAGATAATATATTGCTAAAACATGTCCCATAAGAATGAATTGTGCTCTATCTTTAGTTCACTACCATTTGTTTTGTTTTCACACAGGGCTCTGATTCGACCTCTTCCAAGTCAACAAATGTTCGACCATGTACGGAAGAGGCACCGTGTATTTTTTGTTTATATTGGTGGAGAATCACCCTTAAAAGTATGACATTATCTTTTTTTTCCACATGAACAGACATGTTGTAATTTTATGTTTGCTATGCAGCTATGATTCTTCCAAAACTTTGAAGCAAAATATTTTAGCTTATCTATTTTTCACAATGAAAACACTTTCTTTAGTCTCTCTTACTAAATTTACAATTATGAAATTATCAAATTGAAATTAAGTGAAATTAGGATAAAGCTTGCCTGCCTTAGTTTTTTTTTTAATGTTACTGAGCAGTTTATTTAATTTTGCATCACTTTTTCGTACTTTAAGTGAAAGACTGAAAACTGTTGTTCAGATGTTACCTCTTTAAAGCAAAGCACTGTGCTTAAGTTTACTTAATGTATATGTGTATTTGTGTATACCTTTCTTATTGTCACCACCATCATCATTAATCATCATTGCTAATCTCTATTAATAAACCTGAGTCGACTTTGTGTTATAATTCATCAACTCTTTTTGAAGGGGAGGGTAGGATCACTTAGTTGCAATGGTGGTTTGCCTTCACAACAGTACATTTGTTTTAGTTATAGTGTCTTATTTCACTGAAAGGTAACATGGTAGGAAATCTTTATAGTATATTATAGTTAATTGGATTATTAAATAAGGAATAAATTTTTATCTTTAATGTTTAAGATATCCTTTTTCTGTTCAAATTATAGGAGAAATACATAGATGCTGCTTCAGAGTTAATTGTGTATACATACTTCTTTTCTGCCTCAGAAGATGTGGTTCCTAATGTAATATTTAATATTTGATTTAATGAATTTTGATTTGGTTCTACATGTCAGATTTATTTGTAATGTTGTATGAAAAGTTTTTTACTACTGATGTCAGACTGTTTATAATTCATGAACCAATGCTTCCACAATCATGGCACTTAGAGATTGTGGTTACATTACATTGGTGACCTTCTTTCTTTATGAAATAATATTGGTAAGCAGTGATATATATCAAACCCCAAAGGTGCTTTTAAGTAATAAATTATGTATTGTTGCAAATGCAGTCTACTCCTGGCCCCTCACACCCAGTAGTAAATAAATACTACAAAAACAAGATTCCAGAGATGCTACCAAAAGTAAGTGGACATTGTGAGAGTTGGGATATGTAGGGATGGACAGCTGTTTAATTTTTTTGATCCAAAAAGGTAAGGAAAGAGGGAGGTGTGAGCAGAAAATATTTGAACTGAAGCCTGCTTGATGTGAAAGAGCCTCACACAGGTCTATGGATAGAATATCAGAAAAGAGGAGATAATTCAAATGCCCAAGACAAGAGCATAACTTGCATATTTGAACAGCAGCACAGTAGCCAGTCTTCCTATATCACTGTGAGAAGGGTATAGAAGCAAGCAGAAGACAATTCTTGTTGTATATTTTACAGCATGTATAATGAAGGTGAAGTTCATAAGGAACTCAAGTCGGTTCATTTGAAAGTGCTAAGAGCACAATGTTGTGAAAGTAGATTCACAGATCACTTAACCTTTGAACTTGGGAGTCAATAAGCAGGTGAATATGAAATAACTTAGAGTGTACTCTAGCACACTGGTTCTCAACCATCCTAATGCTACGATGCTTTAATACAGTTTCTCATGTTTTGGTAACCCAACCATAAAATGATTTTCATTGCTACTTCATAACTATAATTTTTGCTATTGTTATGAACCTTAAAATGTAAATGTCTGATATTCAGAATGTGTGATATTCAATCCCTGTGAAGTGGTAGTTTGACCCCAAAAGGGTCACGACCACAGCTTGAGAACCACTGCTTTAGTACATAGGTTTTTATGTTACAATGGAAATTCTGAAATGTTTTCAATATGTTAAAGAACCTCTACTTTTGCCAATCTAAATCCACTCCAGTTTACCTATTTTGGTAGAAGACATATTATTTTTTCAGAGCACATAATGTTCATACCCTTAATTTGTCATTTCTCCTTTTTTTAGATCTAAGTATTAATTTTTATATTTTACAGTCAGATCCTTCCATTTTGGTGTACAGATGTGTTATTTTTGGCACATGCAAATAGTTGTGTAACCACTATCTCTTTGAAGCTAAAGAATTAGCTGTACATGATATTTATTATACAACTGGAAATAGAGGCAGGAGCTCAAGGCTAGCCTGGGCTACAATGAGACTTTATATTTTAAAAACAAAGAAAAAACTAAAACAATAGAGAGCAGACCAGCACCTCCTGTAATGTAAACGCCATGGAATGTAAGGAAGAGATAGATATGGAAATGGATTATCTGCTGTAAGTCCTTCCAAGAAAGGCCACTTCATTGCTTTGGAAGGGAGCAATGCCTCATGCTAACAGAAACTTCCTAACATTTTTGTGGGTGAGTGGCCAAGAACAGGCAAATCTAGTCATGATTGAGAGCTTTTTTACTACCCGATATTATGATAGTATTATGTAATTTTTAGTTACAATGTAGCAAGATCATTTATCATATTGCCTCTGTGCTGAGATGTACCTGAATCCAGTCACTGTTACTTTTGGGTTACATATACTCATGGGTAATTGCCTAGCCTAATTTTTCATAATTTTACCTGTTTGAAATACATACAAAATAGAAGGAGGTACTTTTAGATGATTCCTTATGAATGCCAATAGTATTTAAAAAGTAGTTTGGAGAGTACTTGTTGCCTAATGTCATCCATAATTATCCTGGGAGGTAGATGTTGTCATTGGCTTTAAGTTTCTAGGCTGAGGCAGTTGAATCTAGATGAAGTAACTGAGTATCACAAAGCTGATGAGTACTGGGGAGTGATATCCTTAGGTAGACTGTTAAAGCATTGGTCCTACTGCTCTGTGCTCCAGAATTCCTCCATCTTTTCCTACTCAAAATATTATCCATGGTCTTACAGAAACTCTTAAGAGTGGTCCTTGTCTTTTCTTATGTCAGGCAGCATGCTTCCAGGGAGGTATCTGAAAACATAAAATTTAGCTGAATTTAAGATTGTACTCTTTCTAGTCTTCAGTAGTGTGGGTGAGGGGTTATTTCCTAGTTTTTTTCAATGCTTTTGAAATTAATTGTAGGTACTTAATGTAGAAAATAAAAATGGTTAATAATGTTTATTATTAAAAGCCTGTAATTGTTATGGTGGTATTATTCTCTAACCTGCTACCAAATCAATAAGTACACAGACACCTGATAGATTTTAGATAAGCCTTATTTTACCTGGGGCTGAGCAAATATTTCCCCTCTCAACTACCCTTCATCTCCCAGTCCCATATCCTATGCCAATTGCTCTAATAATTCCTATCTGGGCTACTTCCCATCCATAAATCATAAATACTTGCACGTGTTTCTCACCTGGGCTGCTTTGCTCCATCATTAGAGCTGCTCCTCCAAGCCATTTGCTTCTTTTCCTATCTCCTCCCCATGAACCTTAGCTCCACCTCTCACTTCTGCCCTGCCCAGGCTTCAGCATTTTGTTTTGGTTTTTGATTTTTGGTTTGTTTGCTTTGTTTGTTTGGTTTTGGTTTTTTGGTTTGGTTTGGTTTTTGTTTGTTTGTTTGGTTGGTTTGGTTTTTCAAGACAAGATTTCTCTGTGTAGTCTTAGCTGTCCTGGACTTACTTTGTAGACTAGGCTGGCCTTGACCTCACAGTGATCCGATCTGCCTGCCTCTGCCTCCCAAGTGCTGGGATTAAATGTGTGTGCCACCACACCTGGCTTCAGCGGTTTTTTTTAACGAATCACCTTTAAATTAGGTAGAGCAAGATTTACACAGTAAGGGAAGATGTACCGGAGAATGTGCTTGTAAGAGAAAGCAAGCAGATCTCTGGAACAAAATAATTCGCAATCAAATACAAAGCACCAGATCATGCTATTACAGGTACTAATTGAATTATTGGCGTTAAAATTTCAAACTTCTGATGTTTTTCTGCAGTATTTGACACTGAAAGAGATTCCTGCTGTGCTTGTTTTCAAGGACAACACTTACTTTGTTTATGATGGTAAGTTTCAAAGCTTTAACTCACATAAGGCCTTTCATAATTAAAACATTGTTATAAGCAGGCATTTATAAAATATTGTGTAAGTGCTGCCACTTACAAAGTATCACATTTGATAGAATCATCTTTTAATCCTTCAGTAGATTTCCAACAATGTACTTCATTCTTAGTTGCTTCCATTGATGTGTGTGTGTGTGTGTGTGTGTGTGTGTGTGTGTGTGTAATTATTTGCCACTTTAAGAAATAATCTATTCAATTTCTATACATTAAAATGTTCAGACTTAATTTTAGGAGGATAGTTAGCTTTCATCACACACTGATAAAATAAAATATCCTCAGCAGAATGAAACTCTTTACCTTCTTTAGGTATTTCTCCCCCTCTGTCAGAAAATACTTTATTTAAATTTTATTTTTATATCATCCATACATCATAAAAAGAAAGATATAATAAAACCCTCATACTCATAAATGGTTAACAAGACCTTACTGTAGTTGTTTCAGTTTTATTGTTTTTCTTTTGAAGTAATTCAAAGCAAATCCTAATGAAATTTTTTCACTGTGTTTCACTATCCTTCTTTTTAAAAATGGGGGTTATATTTTTTTAGGTAACCACTTGATTGTTGGACCACTGAAGAAAAAAATTATTTTCCTTGATTTAGTAAAGGAACATGTTTTGATATTTTCTTATATTTTATGTCTTGATAACTGCAGAGAAAACTACACATCTCTAATTTTTGTCATTGTGTTCAATTGAACTAACTTGATACATAATTATCACTAGTGCTATACATTAGATGTCCTGCGTTACCCACCTAATGTTGCATAGTTATTTCTGTCCTTTAATTTATACAGGGGATAGTGTGGCAGATACATGACTGTCCTACATCATTAGAGTATTAGATAAGGTGATCTATACAGTGAAACATCAAAGTGCATTCATTCAGGAGATAGTTTTTGAATGTTTATAGTCATCATCAGTCAAATGAACTTGAGAAGAACTTGCATACATGAAAAGAGGAGAAAGGAAAGAACCCATATATTTGTCTGTACCTACCTTCTTTTTGGTTAAGAAAATGCTACTAGAAGTGTTCAATGTATACTTGACCATTGTTACTATTTTATGTATTTTTAAAGAAGAGTGTTTTCTTTTTTCTCCCAAGTTAAAATGTCTAGCAGTATCTAGACTCAGCCTTCAAATCTCTTATTCTAAACCTGCTAAGAGGCCCTTAATTCAGGCAACTATAAACTACCTAAGAACCAGCTTAAGCTTTTATAATTATAATACTGTTTTAGATACGTTATCACTTTGCTGAATTGAGACATTACAGCTGCCTTGTACGCTGATGTATTTCCTTTGCTTTGTTTCAAGAGTATGAAGATGGCGATCTGTCCACATGGATCAGCAGGGAGAGATTTCAGAACTACCTTACTGTGGATGGCTTCCTTTTGTATGAACTTGGTGACACAGGTAACAAGCATATGGCCATTCCGCTTCATTACAGAATTTTTCTTTGAGTGCTTATTTACTGGTTCTTTTAAAGCTGCATTTCCTAATTAAAGTACACTTATGTTTTCTAGTTCTGCTTTCTAAGAGTTGAGACTTAAGAGTACCACGGATATATACTTTCATATGAGGATCAGTGTAGCCAAAGAGGTTTACTAACACCTGATGGTGATGAGGAAGACAAGGGCCTGAATGATTCAAGAATAAGGGAATAAAAAACCAAAACCAAAAACAAACAAACAAAAACCATGAAGCTACAAGTTAAAGTGAAGCCTTCTCACTGTCTCCTAAGGTCTGCTGTTACTTGTGAGTGGGAATCAGTCATACTGTTCATTTCTTAAGGTCATATGATAGAAAATGACAAAGAAAGAAAAATAAATAGAAATATAAGAGTTAGCCACACATAAAAGTTTAAAAATTATAAGAAGCTTACTTTATTAGGAGAGTATTGTATAGGCTTAGACCCCACTAAAGGTGGGACATCTATATGTTGTTACCACATGTGTTCCCTCTCACAGTTTCATGATCATGAAATGGAAATACAGCAATAGGGAAGAAACATTTGAAAATTAGACACAATTCAAATTAAGCACTGAAGCCAGGTGCTGTAGCACACGTCTGTAATGCCAGCATTCAGAAGGCAGAGAGGTAGATGGATATTTGTGAGTTCGAGCCAGCCTGATCTACAGAGAGAGTCCAGGACAGCCAGGACTCTATTACACAGGGAAACCCTGTCTTGGGGGGAAAGAAGAATAAGAAAAAAACAAAATGAAAAATTAAGCACTGAATAGTACATGAAATATTTCAAGAAATGAAATAATTCTTATAGATGATGTTTTCAACAAAAAGCTAACAGTGAATCAAGATTATGTAGATGTATTAGAGATGTATTATGCAGGGTGAGATTAGGAAAAGCATGAAAATAATGTAAATGATGCTAATTTTTTGGTTTTGGGATTTTGGGGGGGGGATTTTGGTTTGGTTAGTTTGGTTTGGTTTGGTTTTTAACTTATTCCTACATTTGTGTTTCTACCTCGAGTGAAACTATACTCAAGTATGTTTATGTATATAAATTCATTTAATTTTTCCTCATAAGTCAGAAAAACTTGCTTTCCTAAAATAAATGGGAGTTTGCTTATGTTCAGTTAAATAAGTATTAGAGAGTGTAATCTCACTTTTATTCTCCCTGCTTGGTACAGTGCTGAGAACATAACCCACGTCAGCACCCCGAACACTACTGTTATTACATTGTTCTACCCTCCTGAACATTGTCAGTAGGCATATAACTTACTGTTTTACTTATACTTCAAAAGTAGTGTCACTCAATTTGATTCTGTATGCCATCACTGGTGAAATTGTAACAGAGGAAATGGCTATGCAAAAAATAATTTCCTTAGTGTTATAAACTACTAGGGCTTATTAGCAATTTTTAGTAAATGTTTTTAAATCAATGTCTTTTTTGTTGTTGTTGTTGTTGTTGTTGCTGCTGCTGCTTTTTCAAAACAGTGTTTCCCTGTGTAGCCTTAGCTATCCTGGATTCACATTGTAGACCAGGCTGGCCTCTAACATTGATCCATTTGCCTCTGCCTTCCTGAGTGCTGGGATAAAGGCATGTACCACCACATCTGGCAATGTCTTCTTTATGGTGTAGCTTTTGACAAAATATTTCATTACGTTGTTGGTTTGCATAAAATAATTTTAGAGAAATTAAAATAAAATTATTAATATTTACCTCCTAGAGGTAGAAGAAATGTATCATTTGAAGTTGACTAATTTACTGGTCTGGGCTGCAAATATGTTGGCTTAATTTTATGTAATGTGTAAATAATGATTGGCAAGTGAGAATTCTACCACTGAACCACCAATGCGTAAATGATGATTGGAATCTAGAAACATAGTCTGGTATCAGAAGTAATATTTGACAAGTATGGGTTATGTGAGTTATGTTTTTCTCAATTCAAGGAAATGAAAGATACTATTCTTAATTTCAGGAAAGCTTGTGGCTATTGCAGTCATTGATGAGAAAAACACATCACTTGAGCATACCAAGTATAGTTGCTTTGAAACAGATTTTAGCTTCAAATGCCATGCCAGCTTTGTGTAGTCTACATAGTGTCTTGCAACAGATGTTGTAATGGGATAGTTAAACCTTTTAATTGAAGAGGTGACATATTTATGTATTTATTCTTCTACAGATTAAAGTCAATTGTTCAAGAAGTTGCTAGAGATTTCAGAGACCACTTCCATAGGTATGTGCATGTTTTCTGAAAAGTTGACTTTGTTTGAAAGTTTGTCACTGTTTAATTCGGTTTATCAGTGAAGTAAATTAAAAGTAGTTAAGATCCCTAATCTCAAAAATTTAAGGCTGGCATCTTAGATGCTCTAAGGTCTAAATGCATGGGCTCTGACACAGCACTAAGTGGAAAATTCCACACCTGCCTTCCCATGATAGTGGTCAGAACACAAAGTCATGTTAAAGAATTGTGATACTTCCTTCATGGCATGTGTATAAGGTATATATGAGGAGGGAAAAATGAGTTCTGTATTTTTTTTAATTCACTTTATATCCTGTCATAGCCCCATCCCTCCTCTCCTCACAGGCCCACGCTCCCTCCCCCTCCTCCCTCCCCCATCCCCTCTTCCTCAAAAAAGGGGAGCCTCCTTCCCTTCTATCCCAGCTCATCAAATCACATCAAGACTAAGTGTGTCTTCTTCCCCTGTGGCCTGCTAAGGTTGTCCCACCAGGGGGAAATGATCAAACAACAGCCAACAGAGTCCATGTCAGAGAGAGCCCCCACTCCTCTTACTAGTGGACCCACAGAAAGCCTGAGCTGCCCATCAGCTACATCTGTGTAGGGAGAGATGTGCAGGGATAAAGATAGAGCAGAGATTGAAGGAATGTCCAACCAGTGCTTGGCTCAACCTAAGACCCACCCATGGGAGAGAGCCAGCCCTGACACTATTAAAGATATTCTTATCTAAAGATTTGCTTGCAGGCAGGAGCCTAGCATAGTTGTCTTCTGAGAGGCTCCACCCAGTAGCAGTTAGAAACAGTCGCAGCCAAACACAAGGCAATGTACAGGAATTCTTGTGGAAAAGGGGGAAGGGGAAAAGGACCTGGAGGTGACAGGAGCACCCCAAGAAGACCAACAGAGCCAACTGACAGCGCCAGCCTGGAGACTGAAGCACCAACCAAAGACTCTGCATGAGTTCTGTACTGAACATTTGGGTCCCTGCCCTAGGGAGCTCATTGTACGCAAATCCAAACCATGAAAACTCAGAAATGTCAAACACTTCTGGGCCCCAGCATTTCAGATAAGAGAGATCATATCTCATACTTTGAAAGGTAAATCAAGAATTAATTGACCTGGAGCTTCCAGTCAGCATGAGGACATATCTATGCCACATCTTAAAAGTTGGAGAAGCTGCTGCACCCAGTCATTTATAATTCATCCCATTCCTACTTCCTGAGAGTGTTTGACACATGTTTTATGGTAGAAAAATATTCACATAAATTTGCAAATTTGAAACAATTTAAATGAACACTCACATGCCAGGAAAGTGATTGTAAAAAAAAAACTCAAAATACTAATGAAATGTAAAAAGTTACTTAGGAATAAGAATTTTTGCTGTATTTCATTTTTTTATGTTTGTTGCTGCTACCAAAACAGCAAGAGAAACCTCGAGGATTCATTATTTTCTTTGTATAAAATCTACTAAAAGTTCATTGTGCAATTCTCATGGTACATGGTAGCTGACCTCTTCTGAGTGATCCTATTTCACAGTAAATCCACTTTTTTTTTTCTTTTTTGGTTTTTTGAGACAAGGTTTCTCTGTGTAATGGTCCTCGCTATGTGCAACTCTCCTTGTAGACCAGGCTTGCCTTGAACTCACAGAGATCCACCTGCCTCTGCCTCCCTGAGTGCTAGGATTAAAGGCGTGTGCCACCACACCTGGCTCACTTTCTTTAAATGTATTTTACTTGCAGCACATTTCATTCTCTGTCTTTTAAACATGTATAGTGAGGTGAAATGTCCAGTTTGTTGGTTGTGTATTTGCTTATCAAAACTGAGTAGAAAACACTCTGGTGTAAATGTCAGGGGTTCCATGTTCAGTGTTGGAAGTTTATGTGCTTACAAGTTCTAGTTTGTGGTGTGTACCTTTTTTCTCTTAATCCAATATTGTGCTCTTTCTCTTCTTTCTCTTTGTTGTTGCTTGTGTCTTACAGAGATTTTCAGTTTGGCCATATGGATGGAAATGACTATATAAACACCTTGCTGATGGAGTAAGTAAAGTATTGATGGTTTTTCCACTTTGATATTACTAATTTTGAGAGATGGAGAGCGACTTAATTAGCTGGAAAAAACATACCAAAAAGCACTTTCTGTCATTTTCTGATGCTGACATCCCCCCAATAAATGTCTGATTTTATTTTATAAATCCTGTATTTTGAATTTATTAAGATTTAATTTTATTCTTTACTATAAAGATTGTCTCCCACTTCAACATAATAACATTTTCAAATCATTCTATAATAGGTAAATTTATAGTTTTTATAATACATATTTTAATAAGTTATTGTGGGCTGGTAAGGTTGTTCACTGAGTAGAGCCACTTCCTCATAGGCCTGACAACTTGAGTTTGATCCCCATATGCCACAAGGTTTCAGAAGAGGCCCAATCCTGAGAGTTGTCTGACTTCCACATGCAATAATCGAAGATGCTTGAAGTAATTGACAGTATTTTTTCTTTGTTCTTTTTTTTTTCTTAATTTTCTTTACATCCCATTTCAATCCACTGCTCAGTGGAGCCTCTCAGAGGACAGCTATGCTAGGCTTCTGTCTGCAAACATAGCAGAATATTGTTAATAGTGTCAGGGGTTGGCTCTCTCCCATGGGGTGGTACAAGGCTGTAGTTGGACTTTCCTTCAGTGTCTGCTCTGTCTTTATCCCTGCACATCTTGTAGGCAGGGTAAATTTGGGGTCGAAGTTTTTATGGGTGGGCTGGTGTTCCCATCCCTCCACTATGAGTCCTATCTAGTTAGAGGGTATTCTTTAAATTTTAAAATTTCACACCAGGTGTGGTAGTCGGAGGCAGAGGCAGGTGGATCGCTATGAGTTCAAAGCCCGTCTGGTCTACAAAGTAAGTCCAAGCTACATAGAGAAACCATCTTGAGAAAATAAATAAATAAATAAATAAATAAATAAATAAATAAATAAAATTTCACTGACAGATTCATGCAAGTGTAGAATAAATTTTAGATATTTTTAACCATCTTTCCCTCCCTTTCTCCCCCACATCTTTCTCTGAAACACTTCTGCCCAATAAGTCTGAGTTGTTTGCATAAGTGTGTGATAGGTTATTGGTAACTTCACTGAAGAAAATTATAACCTCCTGACCCGAAAGCTACTAACTACCAGTAATCACACAGGAAGAGACAGGACCTCGTAGGCCCCTTCTTTGTGCATGATGAAATGCTGACAGACCCAGTCTCATGCAGGGCTTACACAGAGAACCACATGTTCATTGAGTTCATAGTTGCAGCAGCTGTGTTATGTACAGCACTCATCTTTTTGCAGCACAACTCCCCATTCTTTAGAGTTTATGTTTTTTTCCCATTTCCACTTCCATCCCTCTTCCACATTGTTTCCCAAATGGCACTAAAGTTTTAATAATGTTAAAAAAAAAAAGAAAAAGAAAAAAAAAAGAAAGGAAAACAATTGTTTATAAATTTCCTATTGCTCATAGAACAATTATTGTGTATAGACGTTGTAAAGTTGATCTTGTATAAACCTAAGAGGAAAGATATTTTGTATAACCCTATAATGGAAATTCATTTTTTTTTCAGTATATGATAGGGACTTTGATAAGACCATTTAAGTTGATAGATTCATTTTTTAAATGTTTGCAGCATTCCGCAGCACTTTTGCTCCAATAACTAACATCATAATCCACGATGATAGTATCTAGCAGTAGGTAAGCATTTAATTCGTAGTTTAGTCAGTTGTAAGATCTTAGCTCAAATTACAGTCACAACATCATAGTCAGCTTAAGTTGTTAGGTTTGAAGGGTGTGTTTTAGTTTTTTTTGTCTTTGACAAATACCTGAGGGAAACGTTTTAAAGGAGGTAAAATTTATTTTGGTATGTAAGTCTCAGTCAGTGTTGGTGGGTTCTACTGCTTTCAGTCTGAATGAGGCAGATCATCGTGGCAGCAGGAATTGTATGGCTGATACTCCTCACCTTAGGTGACTAAGAAGTAAAAGTAGAGGAAGAGAAAAGGAAGCAGGAGAAACCTTCAGTGTCATGTTACCAGTGACTTGATAGATCTAGCCAGCTTAACTGTAGAAGACTCCTCTGCCTACAAAGATGATGTCACCAGCTGGGGGCCTTCACACACGAGCCTTTCCAGGCCATTTCATATTCAAGCCCATGACAGCAGGGCTTAAGTGCCAAGGTGTGACCTGCCTGGTGAATGTTTAAGTACATTGGAAAATATATGTGTCCTCTTGTTGGGTAGAGTGACAGGAGACTACAGAGAATTCACAATAGTGTTTATTTAACATGTATGTTTACTCAGTGTATACAAGGAACCATTCTGAAGGGTTAGCTTGAATTTTCTCATGTGATTGTGTAGCAAGTTAGGTACTATTGGTTTCCATATTTTATAAGAAAAAAGCTTTACATGTAAGAAGCTAAAGTTCTTGACTAACATGCTGCAGTGTTAAGAGAAAGCTCCAGATTCAAACAGTGTGGTTCCAGAGACCACTCTCTTGCCTGTTGGGGTTTCTGAGTACCATCTGAGGTAGAGTTAAATGTTATTAGTATTCTGTATAGTACTGTGCAGAAATGTATACTTTGCACAGCACTTTTAATCACTTAGGTGTTGGTTTTTAGAATATTTTCATGCAATCTTGATTAATGGTAAAGTTTATACAAACTTTGAAAGCTTCCTGTAAACCACAGAGGTAAAGATATTAAAAATCTCTTTTCTTCTCTAACTATAGCTACTTAGATGTAATTGAGCGCTAGAGTATTTATTATTGCTGTGCTTAATATAAATTTTTATTTTTTTTTCTAGTGAGTTGACAGTCCCAACCATAGTTGTACTGAATACTTCTAACCAACAGTACTTTTTGCTAGATCGACATATTAAGGATGCCAGTGACATGGTCCAGTTCATTAACAGCATTTTGGATGGTACAGTACCAGTAAGTGTTTCAGATCCATTTCAGAGGGATGAAGGGAAAGAGGCACAAGAGAAACTAGCAGTTCTTTACCTTAGATCCTGAAAAGAGTAGGTATTCATTGCTTGGAGGGAAGAGGGAGTCAGCTTCCACCCACTGCTTTCTCCTGCCTCATTCAGTCAGCCTATTAGAGCCTCACAGGGGCAAATGTCCTCAAAGAGTTATTTGGGACACTGTTGCCTATCACAGTGATGGGGAAAGTATTCTTGGCCTCTAGAGCTGGTAGAGATATTAGGAGGTTTGTGACCCGGAATAATGCTTTTTTAGAGAATTTTCCTGGCATGACCCTTTGGAGTCAGTTGAATTAAGGACAACTGAATTAAGTTAGCCAGACTATGAAAACCAGTTTTTTAAACCATCAAGAAATGTATTGAGGGGCTAGAGAGATGGCTCAGTGGGTAAGAGCACCACCTGCTCTTCCAAAGGTCCTGAGTTCAATTCCCAGCAATTACATGGTGGCTCACAGCCATCCGTAATGTAGTGTGATGTGATGCCCTCTTCTGGCCTGAAGGTGTACATGCAGACAGAACACTGTATACATAATAAATAAATAAATCTTAAAAAAAAAAGAAAGAAAGAAAAAAAAAGAAATGTATTGAGAACCAGAGCTCCAGCAAAGAGTTCTAAAAATAATCATGTGAAAGAATTGTCATAAAGACTATGTGATCTTATTTTTTCCTTTTTCTATTCTTTTTGTTACTGTAATTCTTATTGTAGTATTTCTCAAACTAGGCTGCAACTCATTGAACAGTCGTGAAAACATATCTTAATTCAGTAATTTTAAAAAAAGTCAGAATGAGTCTTTGTTGCTTCAGTGATAATTTAATTATTGTTTTGTTTTTTACATGTTTTTTCAGTTTTACACAGACTTTGGGAAGCTCCCTGAGTCACATAGTAGCAATATGTTACTGTGTTGAAGTGTTGTTTTGATTGAAAGAAACTGAGTTATAGTAGTGAGAGCCCTTTTGTTTGTGAGTTAGTGAAACCTGACCAGACTCTTGTAACAGATATGTCATTGGTCCTATAGCTTAGCAATTCAAAGAATGGTCTAGACTTCTAGGGTAGCTAGATGCCAAGGTTTGATATCCCCAGGAACTTTTCTCTGCACTCATCTCAGCACTATCTGTTGAGCTCCATCTGCATGAGGATGTTCCTACTTAGTAAGAAAGTCTTTGGCCACACTGTAGCTAAGCAGCCAGAGAAACTCAGAGCTTGTGCAAGCCTAGGGAGGGTGGGCCACCTTCCAGCAAGCCACAAGGATTATAAGTAAAGGAAGAATGAATTGTTTAGAGTACGTTAACATGATAAGTAGGAATATATATATTTAACATGAATATATAAGTGGTATAAATATTTAACATGATTTTTGGGGACTAGGGTATAATATTTTTTGAATCAATAATTTTACTTCTAGCTATATTTTTATGTACGTAACATAACGAACTACTAATATGTGTATAACTTGTCTTATTCTTATTAAATTAAAGGCCCAAGGAGGTGATAGCATTTTGCAGAGATTGAAAAGAATAGTATTTGATGCCAAATCTACAATTGTGGTAAGTTCTGGCAGTTAATTTAGTGTCTTCAATAACTGAAAATTTTGGCATTGTCAGTCTGCTCTCTGTTTCTTTCAACTTGCCTTCTTTCTTTAATACTTTATTTCTTTATATGGCAGGCTTAAATTGTAGAATTAAAATGTGAATTAATTCTCTAACAGTTCATTTGTTCATCCCAACTGTCTTGCTCCATGCCACTTTTCATTTGTTGAGGCAAAGGCAACCATGAAAATGTGGCCTTATTGGTAAGGAATAAATTTGGGTAATCTGAATTATCCATACATAACATCCTTCTGTTTATCACTATCCTGTTTCCACCTAAATGGTTTGTCCTCTTTGTATTATGTCTGACAGCTGCCCTCACTTTCACTCAGGACCACACATCCTCTCAACAGTCTTCAGTCCACTACACAGTGTCACAACAGCCATCAGTTCTGAGCACTTCTTTCCTTTTTCCAGTGATACTCACCAGAAGACCTCACCCATCTGAAGTACTTTCCTTACTGGCTTTTAAATATTGCTGAGGCTTTCTAGGGCTAGAGTCAGTAGTCATACATTGTCGTGTTCTGCTTCTTTCTCACTCATCCTCAAATTTCCACCTCTTATTCTGTGAATCAACCAAAATTACCTTTTGTTCTCTGTATTCTTTTAGAGTAACAGACCCAACCCATGAAATAAATCTTAGTGGTAAAACCAATTCACTAACTGAGGAAATAGCACATAACATAAGAGGAAGTAGTAAATTAATAAAGCTTTACTAACAACCAGATGACTCAGATATTAGAATGTCATGTGAAGAGAGTATGTATAGGGCTGTAAATAGATGGCTCTGTAGTTAAGAGCTGGTACTTTTTACAAAGGACCTAAGTTCAGTTCCCAGCTCATAATCTCCCATGACTCCAGCTACAGGAGATCTGATACCTCTGGCCTCCAGGCACCTACACACACAGACACACACACATAAATCTTTAAGTATGTGTGTGTGTGTATGAGCATGAATATTAACTCTTTACCAGAAAGAACCCACAAGCAACTTCCTAGAGTTTAACACATAGATAATAATCATCTAAGAGATATTTATAGGCGATAAGAGAAAAAGAAGGGTCTTGATAATCAGACTATTTGATTGCTTATCCTGTTGCCTGTAGCCATTTCTGCACACATGCACACTTACATGTGCATATATGAGCATAGAATTTTTGTTTATGGAGTCTTTTTGTTTGTTTTTGTTTTTCAAGTCAAGATTTCACTTGTAGTCCTCTCTGTCCTGGACTCCTCTTTGTAGACCTGGCTGGCCTCGAACTCACAGAGATCCACCTGCCTCTGCCTCCTGAGTGTTGGGATTAAAGATGTGAACCACCACATCGGGCTTTATTTATTGAGCCTTTAACATGGTAGATACTGCTCAGGTATTGACAGTTATTCATTGCAACTGAGTTCAGTAACAGTGAGAGAAAAGTTGTGTGGCTTTAAATTTACATCATGTTTTTTATGTCAGAATTCCATTGAAGTGCAACTGAATTCTCTCCCCACAGTCTATATTCAAGAGCTCTCCACTTATGGGCTGCTTTCTCTTTGGCCTGCCGCTGGGTGTCATCAGTATCATGTGCTATGGAATCTATACAGCTGACACAGATGGAGGCTATATAGAAGAGCGATATGAAGTGTCCAAAAGCGAAATGGAAAACCAAGAACAGATAGAAGAGAACAAAGAGCAGGAGTCCAGCAGTGGAGGGTCTCTAGTGCCTGCGGTGCGAGAGCCCAAGGATGTATTAGAAAAGAAGAAAGATTGAGACTTCACAGAAAGAAAATATTTGATAAGATTTCAAATTATTAAAGAGTATTTATTGAATTTAGATATTTAATCATGATCTATTTACAGAAGAGAACATGTTCTTTGTATTTTGCTGACAACTGCATGAATTAAAGTAATCCTTCCATAAATGGAAGCTGTTTGGAGCAAAGAGATGAAGAGTTTGTCCAGAACAAAGTCAAATCGTTCTGTCAACTATTGTTCAGATGCCCAGTGTCTGTACACCTGTCTATGTGTGTGTTCTATGGCAAAGTTAAGAAACTTTGGCAGAATTTTAACTTGACCATTAAGGTGGAAGATGTGTGTTTTGCAAAGAGAAATAATACTTTCACCTACTATACCAATTCTCCTATATTTTGGATAAAGTTTATATAAACAGATGAAATCTTTAAAATTTAGACATTTTAAGAGAAACTGGTAATTTTTCCATCTATCAAATTTAAAGTTCTAAGTTTAAAAGTAGTGATTTTATATATAGCATGATGATTTTATTTTACTAGTTGTTTTTAAAGGAGAAATGTTACTTTTTTACTTAAACTCCATTGCATTATTACGATACGGGCATATGGTACCATGAAGTAGGAGAAGGATCTTGTAATTGACCTTTACAAAATGACCAAGATATGTGTGGAGTGGGGGCTGAAGCTGTGCTGTTTAGCAGAGCACACTGTCCACTACTGCAGGAAAGAGAGGCCATCTCACTTTTAGCCAAAGCAGCCTGGTATTTTGTTTTGTTTCATTTTTATTTTATAGCTTGATATTACTTACAATATTTCTATTAATTAAGAATGTTTTCATAAGAAATACAAATTACATTTTATGATATGTAAACTAATAATTTAAAATTTACTGCCACACCTCTATTGTGGGAGACTATAATATATCAGTGATACAATCAACATGTTAAACTCAGATATCATGGATAGAGAGAGTTCTCTTCTCTAGCCCCTCACCTTTGCCTCCATGACAGTCACGACCTCTCATGTTTTATCAGAATGCAGTCATGCCTAACAGTAGGTATTTTGTGATAATATGTTTACTACAGATCAGTTTGTTAATTTTGAGGCCTTCGTTTTAGCTAATTTCTGATTTTTTATTAGGTAATGTTTAGATTCTGTTCTTTGACTACTTTAGGGTTTGTTAAAAGGATCCGCTGTGCATTTACAGACATCGTGTGTAGTTCCAACAGTGACATTTCTTGGGGCTTCTGCTTTGGTTGCCAGGGGAGCTTCTGATCTCAGATGCAATACTAATCAGCACTGAACTTAAACACGTGTGTCTGGAGCTAGGGAATTGCTAATCATAGTCTGTGTCCAAGTGTTCCTTTTCATAGTCAAAAGCATCCATTTTTAACATTTAATCATCATTAACTTTATTGATAATGTTATAAATATGTAGTCACAGGGAATTTTTAGGAAATAAAAGAATATTCTCTAATGGAAACTGGAGATACGCACTGTTAAAAGTTACTGTGAGCTGTGCATGGTGGCGCACGCCCTTAATCCCAGCACTTGGGCGGCAGAGGGAGGAGGATCGCTGAGTTCGGAGCCAGCCTGGTCTACAAAGGAGTCCAGCACAGCCAAGGCTACACAGAGAAACCCTGGCTCGAAAAAAAAGTTACTGTGAAAAGTAAGCTCCTCCAAAGAATAAAGATGATTCTTTAGGAAGGTTCATGGTAGTGGGCCCAATGGTCAAGCCTTTTTATAGGAGAAAAGACCTGAAGTGCATAGAGATTCCTCATTTATGATCCTGTATAGTAAGGAGAGAGACATGGGAAGTCCCACCGGTATATTTTAGTATTGTTCATCACTGTCAACTATGTATGTATTTTGTCTTGTCAATCATCCCTTGTAAATAAGTTCTTAGTAAGAAAAAAAGAATAACTAAAGCACAGCTTTGCATCAATGAACAGAAGTGCAAAGCTAATTCTTTGTTTTCGGCAATATTTTTCTTTATGAATGAGTCCTTTGGTTCTCTGCTGCAAAACAACTTTATACTGATCCTCATAGTCTATTTATACTTTTAAAATGTGCATCGGATAAAACAAAATGTGTATGTGGATTGTAAGTAAAGTTTTTTGTATTAAACTCTTTTTTACTTGTTTATTCTTAAGGACATTTTTATTTGCATTGTCAGGTTGCTCACATAAAAACAAAACAAAACTAAAATTTGTTCATTCATGTGCTTTTCTCTTGAGTGTGTTATCATTCTGAATACTGTTTGCTTATCAGGAGAACATACTTTAGAATCAAGGCACCCCTCTTCATAATCTAGTAAATGATTGATACTCTAATTCCCATGGCTAAAAACCAACAACAGAATCCTTTCAGGAAAGTGGGATTCTGACTTTTTTTTTTTTCATGTGTAAAGATCTGATTTCTGAAATTCAAAATCGTAGCTCATTGGTGCTCAACAACATTTAAGAGTATTTCAGAGAATGTGCATGTTTAGCCCAGCAACCCCAGCACCTCTGCCCTGAAATTCCTCTTTGTTGTGTTTACCAATATTTTGTAGTTTCTATTGTTTGAAATTTGTTTGAGATTTACTAGGTCTAGAGGTTTTGATTTCTTCCTTACTCAGAGGACTTTTGGAACCTGGTTTAGAACTCATGTAAAAGATGCCAAATGAGTAAAAGTAATGGAAAAGTCTCTTGAAGAGCTGAAGCAATTGTGTGTGTTGTTTGTTTTTACCCAGTTTTATTGCTCATGATGTTTCTAATATTTTGACTTGGTAGCTCTTTATTTTAAGAAAATAATATTTTCCAGCACTCGGAGGCAGAGTCAGGCCAATACATGTAAGTTCAAGGTCAGCCTGATCTTCGGAGTGAGGCTACACAGAGAAACCCTATTTTGAGGGAGAAAAGAAAAGTAATAATATTTTCATCAGTGTTTCATGATGAGATGAACGGGGGGAGGGGAGAAACCACTCACCTATTCTTACACAGAAATTGTTAAGTGTGGACTGTTAAGACTTAAGTGGCAGGACTGAATTTGCCATTTTATTTTTATAAATATATATTTTTTCTGAATGTGCCTGAGCCCCAAGAATGAGAAAAAACAATAATTAATTGTAGAAATAATACATTTTCTAGTTTGGACTAAGCTATAAAGGTTTTTGAAAGTGTATTACTGTTAACTTGTCGAATTGTGATACTCTGCCTTATGGCATCAATTGGAAACCTTTGTTTTTCTAAAATAAAGTAACTAAAAACATCATTGCATAACTGCTACCTTTAATGCGTGTTTTTCAGAAGTTTGCCATTTGACTAGTTGTCTAAACAAAATAAGCTATAACTAATATTCCATACAATACTTTCATTTTAATAAGACATAGCTTATTAATAATCACAGAAATTTTAGATTTAAGCAGGCTTAGAAGAGAATTATATCCAAAACCCCAACACCCCTTTATCTACTTTTAATTTTATAAAACCTAATTTCTACAAAATTCAAAGTTAAAACTGGTGAACTTTGAATTAATAAATTAACGATTCTGAATACCATACTGTCCTGACCTCTCATTTTTATTATCAATGAACAGGCAATTTAAAGCATTGGAGGGGTGGCTATTTGTGTTTGATTTTTTTTTTCAACATTAAGTAAAGCACATACATTATGAGTACATAAGTTTTACACAAATGTTAATTTTAAATTCCTGACATCAGATATGTTTTCATGAGGTGTTGAGACCAAGAATAACTGAGCTCAAAATATGAATTTGAACTTGATTTGCAGCTTATGAGCAGAAACAGACAGCTCAGCTATGTGTGAAGGAGGTGCCCTGTGTTATAAGTGGGTGGGGCACCATCTGTACGGGAGTTTGCTCCACCCTTGTGAAGTTAGAAAAGCCAGTTAACCTTTCCCACTTCTGAATTACCTGTGTCTTGAGGATAATGCTGCCTATCTGTGGATTTTTTAAAGTTAGAAGACCCCATGACTGACACAGCCACAATTCATTAATTGAGGATTACTGTTTAAATTTAATTGACTTCTCATTTAGAATTCTATCATTGACCTCAAGGAGAGGAAGGATCTAATAACAAATATTTAAGTTTAGTTACCTATGAAAATCCACTGGAACCAGGCAGTGGTGGCGCACACCTTTAATCCCAGCACTTGGGAGGCAGTTGGAGGCCAGCCTGGTCTACAAAGCGAGTCCAAGACAGCCAAGACTACACAGAGAAACCCTGTCTCGAAAAACGAAAAAAAAAGAAAATCCACTGGGTTTTGTGCTTTTTAAATGAAAGTGATCACACACAAGGAAATGTAACCTGCCAGTTATTGATTAATATTTATGAATATCTTATTTAAAGTTCTGTATGATTTAGACAATTAGATGCAGATATGTCACCATAGGTGGAGTCTGAGGTTTCAGAAGGTGCCTGTGGATCATGATGCAGATCTCAGGTTCTCCAGCACCATGCCTACCTGACACATACTCCCTTTTGGTGATGATGGTATCTTTGGAAGCTGTAAGCAAACCCCTGACTAAATGCTTCCTAAGTTGACTTGGGTGTATTGTTTTATTACAGTAAATGATAGCCCTAAGATAGTTTTCTTGTGCCTTTATCTAGGAGAATACTCTGGACAGGTGAGTTGGGGAAGTGGGTTGAGAACAGAGCTGATTTCCACACTGGAGTACAAGCAATTGGTGTGCATATGTAACTTGATATTTGAATGACTTTAGAAGAAAACTTGCTAAAATGACATTTTTCTGCCTTTGTGGAATAGTAGGAAAATAGTTTGCTATGCTGGAATGGAAAGAAATATGTAATCTAAATTGGACTGGGGATGAATGTTCTAAGTGGGAGCTGGAGACATCTCTCCCTAGTTAAGAGCATTAGGAACATACTAGGAACATACATAGTTCCAGAATATCCAGGTTCAATTCTCAACACTTACATGGTTGCTCACAATGTTCTGTAACTCCAGTTCTAGAGGATCTGATACCCTTTTCTGGTTTCTGCAGGTGCTACACAAACATGGTACACAAAGACACGTGTTAGTAGGCACTCCTACATTAAGTAAATTTTGTTTTGCTTATCAAAACAATTGGAACAAAATGTTTTACACCTTGATTGTTATGATTGTTATGTAACTCAAGATAATTCTTACTTCCAGCAAAGGAGACAGGTATGATAATCATGCTACAATCCACAGAACCAAAGAAGCTAAGTAACAAGGAGGGCCACGGGGGATGCTTGAATCTCACTGAGCAGGGGATTCAAGGTGGGCAGACATAGGAGTGGAGGGAGGGAACAGGGTTGGAGGAGGGGAGCAGGAGAGATAAAGTGGAGGGGCCAGAGGAGAGAGAATGGAGAGAGAACTGGAATGGGGTTTGTGGGGGACAAGCTAGAAACCTAGGAAAATGGAGTATCCCAGGAATCTATGAGGTGATCCTGGCTAGGACTCCTAACAGTGGGGGAAATGGAGCCTGAAATGGCCATTTCCTATGACCAGAAAAGACTTCCAATGGAGGGACTGGGCCACCAACCCAACCACAAAACCTTAGACCCACAAATCTGCTAACAAGATTTGTAAGGGTAAAGATGGAGCAGAGATTAAAGTAACAGCCAGCCAATGACTGGCCAAACTTGAGACCCATGCTTGTAAGAGCAAGACCACTCCTGACATTATTAATGATATTCCAGAAAGGTGCCTGGCATGGCTGCAGAGACCCACAGCCAAACACTGGGCAAAGCTTGGGAATTCTATGGAAGAGGGGTACAAAGCATTGAAGGAGCCAGAGAGGTCAAGAACACCACAAGAAAACATACAGAATCAATTAATCTGGGCCCATAGGGACCCAAAAGACTAAATCACATAATAGCATACATGAGACCCTAGCAGTGAAAGCTAGGAGCTGTATCTGACTCTGTTACCTGCCTTTGGATCTTGTTCCCCTACCTGGACTTCTTGGCTAGCCACTTTGGGAAAGGATATGCCTAGTCCTACTGCAACTTGATATACCAGGTTGGGTTGCTATCCATGAGAGGCCTCCTTTTCTCAGAGTCTTTTCTGAGGATATGGGGAGGATTGTATGGGACATGGGAGGGGGGGGGCGGCATGGGGGGAACAGACTGAAAGAGGATGCTTCGATCCGAATGTAAATAAATTTTAAAATATTTTTTTTCTTTTAGTGTGGTCCTTCTGACTTAGTTGTCTTTGTGTTTATAATGCAGATATAGTATGTGCTTATGGGACTATTAACAGTCCCTGACCTAAAATAACTATTTACAATAAAAATGAGCCAGTGTCTTAGTGAGAAATGAATGCAGATGTTGAGTGTGAGAATTATATAGAAAAGGTCCTATTGCTCTGTGCCAAAGTGGGGAATGCCTTGCAAACACAAATCAGATACCTGATATTGAGGTACATGGTTTTGTGAGAATTTAATAATTATCAGTACACTTAAAGCATTGCTTGTTTACACCATTGCTTTTCTTTAAAACTTTCAGGACACATTATAATTTCTTCATAAGCATTTTCTTATCAGCTTGCAGATGAAAATTACCTTCATGTCTTCTAGAACTCTGAGAATGTTCTTCAATATTATGGTCTTCCTAATTGTAGCCTAAAACATAATACCAGAAAATATGGAAATTAGGCAAATTTTAACTTACTATCTTCAGTGAACCTGATTAATTCACCTCATTCTTCCTTGTCCTCAATTAAAATTACAGAAGAGCATCAATAACAAAGAAACAGTTGTCTCTTTGTTTTAAAAAAGTCTTACCTATAACAGTGAGGTTCCTGTAGGTCTCCAGCATCACATCTTTGTAGAGACTCTTCTGGGAAAGATCCGGCAAAGCCCACTCTTCCTCAGTGAACATCATCATAGGTCACTGTAACCTTAAATATCCTATACATGGTATAACAGAAAGCATGAAACTTATAATGCTGCAAATGTATATTCATTTACAATATATTCATATAATTCTAGTGCTTCCATGACTTATTTCCTGACACAGAAGTTCTAATGTAATCACCAAGTCATTTTAGAAGGAAACTGAATAATGAGGTTCACCTCTATCATTTCTGAGCCCTTTGAATAGGATAGAGCCTTGCAAGATAAATGCCAATTCACAGAGAAGGGGGAAGAGAGAGAGAAACACATCAGAGAAACTGTATGAACAATTACTAATAACAAAAAATGATGAGCAAGCTTGGTGTATTCACTCATTCCCTTAATCCCAGCACTCAGGAGGCAGAGGCAGGTTTATTTCTTTGAGTCATTTAGGGATTTCTTTTTTCTTTCTTTCTTTCTTTCTTCTATCTTTCTCTCTCTCTTACTTTCTATCCCTTTTAATATTAAGAAAAAGGGGGGAAGGAAGGGAGGATACAGGATTGTAGAATAAAAGGTAGATTATTGAATCTACTAACTTAAAAAATTCTACATTGGTATTGTAGATTGATGGAAATTTAAGACTTTTGATTGATGGAAATTTAAGACTTCAACTTTTGCTTCACATTGATATGAACTTAAATTGTATATTTCATTCATTTTTGCCTTATGTATTGCATGTTATATGTTGACAAAATATTGTATATTGTATGTCAAAATTTTACGTTCTTTTTGTTCAATGTTTATTTGATGTATTATTCATGTACCACTAATGTCTTATAAAAAACTGTTTGGAATCATCGGGGATAAAAGTTGGTATTTAGTTACGTAGAAATCCTATTAGATACTCACTTTGTTATAGAGCAGGTTTGTTTAATAGCTTGTCTATGTCTTCAAAGGAATAGATTGATAACTGTAAGAATAGATAGATTTGCTCTTCAAACTCTTCAGAGATCCACAGAATATGGCATTTAATGATGAGGGCTTTCCTGTCAGAGAGAGACATCCGCTCCTGGCCGCCTCTCCATTTGCATCATTGAAGATGGGGGCTTCAAGAGACGCTGGTGACAGAATGGTCACTAGACGGAAAAACTGCTCTGCTACTGCTCTTATCTCTACGGCTGATGACAGGCTGACTGTCTGCAACGATCAACAATGATGCTGGAAAGATGACTGTCCAACTTTAAAGAGAATAGATGGACCAGACCGTTGGATTTCCTGCTTCAAAAAGCAGTTCGTTGGATGTTTTGGGCCAAAAGGCTAAAGACTGATTGCCCCAATGAAGGAGAGAATTCGGTGACTATCCAGGCAGTCTGCTCTCTCTGTACTCTGCAACTTGGAAGTTGCCTGCCAACAAAAGCAGTTCGTTGGATGTTTTGGGCCGATAAGGCTGAAGACTGATTGCCCCAATGAAGGAGAAAATTCGGTGACTATCCAGGCAGTCTGCTCTCTCTCTGTACCCTGCAACTTGGAAGTTGCCTGCCGGCACTTCCTTTATTAGATAGATTTTCCTTCTTGGGTCTCTGATGGGATTAAAGACTAGATAGCCACAGTGTTACTAAAAGCTTTAGTAGATTAATAATTACAATTTCTCATGAAAGAAAAGGACTCTCTTTGGTAGGATAGTGGTATACTTTCCCTTAGGTTAACAAGTATAAAAAGACTTTGTTATGTTCTTGATACCTAATGAGTATGTATATATGTATATATGTATATATGTGTATATAGTTCTTAATTTTTTAAAGAGAAGGGTGAGGTGTGGGAAAGATTAAGCTTTGTCGCAGGTGGAAGCAGTCTTGGCGGGCTTTACCCTTGGGGCACACCATGAATACCTTGTGAGAGACTGTTTGGAGCCTTCCTGGGCTTGGAATTCAGGAAGCCTACCTAGGAACCCCACCGTGGCTATTGTTTTCCTAATTGACCCTCGAAGGGAGAAGGGACCGCCCTTTGCATATGACTGGGAAGGTGGGGGAGAGAAAAACAAGAGGTAGAAGGAGAGAGGGGAAGGCGCGGAGAGAGAGGAAGGGACTGGACCAGCTCGTGGGACAGAGACACCTAAGGACCCATCCTGCCAAAGGATTCCAGGAGGTTTATTCTTCTATCCCTTTAACCTTTTTTTCCTTCTTGTGTGTGTTAGTTGGGTTGTATAATAAAGTTTAATTGTTAATAAACTGAGCCAACAGGTGCCAGCCTAGTCTACACAATGAGTTCCAGAACAGCAAGAGGTACATATTAAGAGTCTGACTCCCTTGCAAAAATCAAACAAACAGAAAAGAGAACTCTTTACTGAAGTTACTACTAAGAATTATACATTCACTCCAGTTCTGTATTCATCTTATAAACTTGAAGTGCCCCAGATTAAACTGTAACACTAGTAAGATCTTACTAAAAGAAAATGCATGTTTAAACAGCTACAAATAGACAGATGAAAATATTAGCAATATGTTGATCATAAATAAGCAGCATAGGGCAGGAGAGTTGTCTCACCAGTTAAGAGCTCTTGATGGTCTTGCAAATAATTGGGGTCAATTGCTAGTCTTTACATGGGGCTCACAATTATCCTCAAAGTTTGAGAGTTCTGAGGCCATCTTCTGACTACAGTGAAGAGGAGGCACACATGATATACATATTTATGCATACAGGTAAAATACTCATCTTCATTCAAAAAATTCTTAACAGATTAAGAACACTGACTATTCTTCCAGAGGTCCTGAGTTCAATTCCTAGCAACCACATGGTGACTCACAATCACCTATAATGTGATCTGATGTCTTCTGGCCTGCGGGTGAACATGCAGGCAAAGCACTGTATACATGATAAATTAAATATTTAAAAATTTTTTCAGAACAAACACAACAGATAGGAAGAATGTCACAAACCTGCAATCCAATGATTCAGAAGGCCCAGGTAGTATTAATGTAATTAATATGTATTATTCTGAGAAATAGAATATACTTTCTGCAAAATTTCAAAATTCAAGATGTAGATGAAGCCCAACACATGGTTGGCATGTACAAAAACATATATTCTACATATATCAGCTAATAATGAACAAAACAAGCCAGGCATGCTGACCCGCATCTAATCCCAGTACTCTGGAGCAGAGTCAGGTGGATCTCTAAGAACAAGCCCTGTCTGGTCTACATATCAGGGCTACACAGAGAAACTTTGTCTTCAAAATCAAAACCAGAAACAACAAAGTTAAAAATATAAATATACCAAGCTAGCAAAATAGCTTAGCATTGAATAGCACTTGCTACTAATGTATCTTATATGATTTAGGAGTAATGGTGAGAGCATGACAGCACAGGAAGGAAGCTGACTGGTCGATTTCAAACACAATACAGTAGATACAAAGAACAGGGAATGGGTTGAATCTATAGGCACTCAAATCCCACCTCAATAAGGAATCTAGAAAGGCTCCCCCTACAAAAGCTCCCAAAAGCTCATCAAAGAAAACCACAGATGGGAAGAAATACGTAGATATATTTCTCCAAATGTTTAAAGGATGTAAAGATATTTATGTCACATGTAAATGCTCTTAAAAAGGTGACTTCAGCAGAGGAAGAATTCAATAATGAAATAGATAGAATGATTCATTCTGTGAGCAGTCAGCCTCTTTCCCCAGCCATTCCTGTCATTTTCCAATGGTCCCATGAATAAAGTGGCCATAGTGGCAGATGTTTACATAGTAACTTTCATGTACATAATTGCTTCTGCCATAACCACCATCCATGGATGTGCAGAATGCCTTATCCCCTGCAATAGTATTCCACACAGTGTTGCTTCTGACCAAGGAACTCACTTCAAAACAGAGAAACGAGATAGTGGGACCACTATCATGGATTCCACTGGTATTGCTATGTTCCTTGGCATCCTGAATCAGCTGATCTGATAGAAAGATGGAATGTTCTTTTGAAGATACCATTGCAAAGCAAATTAGGTGACAGGCAGCTGGAGAGCTGGAGCAGGGTCCTCCAGAAGGCTGTATATCCTTTGAGTCAGCATCCAATATATGGAATGGTTTATCTCATAACCAGGATCCATGGGTCCAGGATTTAAGGGGTGGAAAAGGGAATTGTTCTAATCACTATACCATTGGTGACCCCTTAGGGAATGCTTTGCTCTCTCTTCCTGTGACCTTAAGTTCTGCTGGCCAGCAAGTTATAGTTCCAGAGAGGTGAGCGCTCCAACCGGGAGCTAAAACAAGCAGTTCATTGAACAAGAACCTCAGGTTGTGGTGATCCTCTGCTACTTTTCACTGCTACTTCATAAGTGCAATATTGCTACTGTTATGATTTGTCATGTAAATATCTGGTATGCAGATGGTCTTAGGCAATTCCTGTGACAGGGCCTTTAGATCCCCAAAGGGTTTGCAACCCATAAGTTGAGTGCATTTAGTGATTTAGTGCATTCCTTGCTACTACAATGCCTTGTGATTAAAGGCAGTGGGAACCTACAACAGCTTAATCCAGCGGGATGACAAAAGGCACAGACCTCTCAGGAGTGAACATATGACTCACTCCTCTAGTAAAAGCACTGAGATCTGCTGAGGTTATGGCCAAGGGTGGAGGAAATACAGAAAGGATGTTAGGGGAAGGTAGTTATAGTACCAGCTAAAGCTATATGACCAGTTACAGAAAGGAGTTTTATAAGTGATATGAGTGTTCCTGTTATATTTTGTTAACAATGTGTTTGTACAGATATTTGTGCTTTCTTTCCTTAATTTCTTCTTTAGGTGAGGTAAATCAAGTAAGAGAATATTAATGGTTATCATGTTTAAATTTGAGATACCAAAATAATGTCCCCCGAGGACATTGCAACCTATTCTAACATTATAATGAGCTTACCGTTGTACAAAAGATACTTATATCACATTAGGCATAATTAGGGTCTGGTTTGGTATATAATGTGTTTTCCTTGGACTTGGAATAGTTAGTTACATCATAGTTAGGCATTATTATGACCTGGTTATTTGTTTTCATTTGTGAAATTAATGATGGCATAAAAAGATGGACTGTGTGTCAAGTTGACCTGGGATGGAACTGTGATGGTATGATGGTTCTTTTTGGTTGTCAACATTATTACATCTGGAATTAACTATAACCCAAAAATGGAGGGACACACCTGAGAGGGCCTAACCCTAACCCTGCCCCCGCCCCCCCTGTTAATGAGAAGTGGGAAGATCTACATGTAATCCAGAACTTGGAGGTAGGAAGAAATGCCCTTAATCTGGATCTTGATGGGGAGGGGGGCGCAGACACCCTTTAATCCAGTTGTTTTGAAATAAAAAACCCTAATCTGGGCTACGCCTTGTGCTGGAAAGTCCATATAAAACATAGAAGAATGAAGCTTTTACTCTTTCTTTGCTTGCTGTCACCTTTGTAGCAAGTCCATTCCTTCACTGGCATTAGTGCCTACTTCTTTGGGATTCCAGCCTATACTGAAGTTGCACTGTGACATCGAGGCTCCTGCAGTGAGCAACTACTGGATTCTTGGACATTGCCAGGGTAGATGGCCATTGTTCAACGAGCTGGTCCACAGCCTCTTTTTATAAATAGAGAAATTGATTCTATCAGTTCTGTTATTCCATAGAACCCTGACTAATAATATATTGGGTATACAAAGAATACCATTTAGAGCCATTTGTGACTCAAAATCATCTCAGCTCAGTTATAAATTACTTTTGATAGATTTTCATGATTAAAATGGAAAATTTTAAGCAAATAATATGTTGGTTTGAACTCTATAATAGCCTTACGAAAGTCTTATTAAACGTTAAGGTAGACCATAGGGAGAAGAGCTGCCGAAATGTCCTCTAATCTGCAATGGGTGGTCCCTGGGAAGTGCTCCAGTTTCCTGACCAAGAGGAATAAGCAGACGCTCGTCACCAAGCCTAATAATCTGAAGGCCACAGCTCCTTCCACTACTATGGGCTAATTCACTGCCAAGACTGTGGGAGTGGAGCCCGAGGCCAATGGCAAAGGTGTCGTGGTGGTCATGAAACACAGGGCCAGGCAGTGGTGGCGCATGCAGGCAAAGGCAGGCAGATCTCTGCGAGTTACGGCCTGCCAGGTCTACAGGGCGAGTTTAGGACAGCCAAATCTACACAAAAAAAAAAACCCTGTCTAGAAAAAGAAAGAAAGAAAGAAAGAAAGAAAGAAGGAAAGAAAGAAAAAGAAAGACAGAAAGAGAAAAAGAAAAAGAAAAAAGAAAAGAAAAAGAAAAGCAGAGCAGATCCGGTCAGTGAAAACCAGCTCTACCTGGAGCCAGAGATTGAGAGAGGTTTAAAGTGGGCTCTCCCCAACTCCTCCACTTGCTGATTTAATTTACTTTTTCTCTCCCCACTGTCTTGAGTTCTGACTCAAGTGTCTCCTCTCCATCCCTCAATACCCTTCTTCACTACAAATTCTAATGATTAAACAAAAAGACAAAAAAATTATTTTTATTTATACTTCATAACTAAGCTTGGCTGTCCTGGACTCCCTTTGTAGCCTAGGCTGGCCTAGAACTCTCAGCTATTCTCCTGCCTCTTCTTCCAGAGTGCTGGGATTAAAGGTGTGTGTCACCATGTCTACATTGTCCTCAGTTCCTTTGTCCATTTCCTCGCATTTCCATACCCATCAACCATTTCCTTGTGCTTATCTTCATGAATCTGTGCTTTCAATATTGGATATTATTTAAATTGCTCTTTTTAGGGGATACATCTATGGTTGTGATTGGTGTTTAGTCTTTTTTTTTTTTTTGTAAATAATTTATTTTGAGAATGAGACCAAAAGAAATTGGAATTAGGGTGTTGGATGTCTTTTGCCCTGCATTTTTTATCCTAGGAGGCTTGTATTCCAAGCTAACAAGTTAGGCTGCCTATCTTTTATATGAAGGGTTCAGAATTCACTATAGGGCTCAGATATTGGGGTGCAGCATCCTATTAGACCCAGTTCTGGTCTAGGCTGGCAGCAAGAATGCTGGGAGGCTTGCAGAGCAGAGCCAGGGCAGCTTGACAGTTGGAGCTGTGAAGGAGAGATAAACCTGTTTTTTTATGATGCCAAGTGTGGGATCGGAACGGTCTTGTGAGAGAACAGGTGAGGTTAATCCACTAGAAGACCAACCTCGTGCAGGAGCTTGATTGGTGCCAGCTGAAAAGATCCCATGAACAGACTTCTGGGAGGAGATATATAAATAAGCCCAGAACTGGAGACGGGGCTTTTGGAGACCTGGGATAGTTTTGGCTGTTCGTTGCTGACTGCTGGGGAAGGCTTGGGGCTCCGGCTCCTGCTGAGGTTCCGGGTTCTGGTTACTCCAGGTTCCAGCAGAAGAAATCCTGCTGATTATGCCAGGAGAATCGTTCCTCGGAACTGCTTTCCTTAAGGTTTTGTTATTGTGTTCTTTAGTCCTTTTTTCCTATTGTTTTGGTTAGTCGGGTTATAAGTGACGTCGGTTCGGTTAGTAAGTTGTAATAAAATACATTGGTTAAGAGAACTGAGCCTACAGAGCTGTGTGGCCTGCAACTTGAGAAGGAGTGGGAGGGACCAGTCTCTGCAGGGCAGCGACACTAAAAACCAGGATAGTGACAAGGAAGAGACAAAATCTGGGTGGCCCTTGAAAAGGTTTGGGGAACCGTGTGACTGGAACTGAAGGATAGTGGGTGGGTCTATATGAATATGCACCATTTCCTTCGGTGGATGGGGGTCATGTGGGGGCAGGTTGTTTGCAGAAACCCAACAACTTCCTCAGATGTAGTTTTCCGGCTGCTGGCCCGGTCAGTCACCAGTCAGCAGCACAGTGGTGGGAACAGCAGCCTAGCAGTCAGAGGGAAACGGAGGGAGAGGAGCAGCATGATTTCCTCAGCTGCTTTGCTGTTGTTGTTGTTGTTGTTGTTTTCCGAGACAGGGTTTCTCTGTGTTTCCTTGGCTGCCCTAGTCTTGCTTTGTAGACCAGGCTGGCCTTGAACTCACAGTGATTTGCCTGCCTCTGCCTCCTGCTCTTAAGGATGCCACTATCACAATTCTGTTGATATCTTACCATTGTTGGATAGGGTGTTTATTGTGAGTATTTTTTTTTATGGTGGCCAGATTATTTTTCATAAAATCATCTCATGGAGCATTTGCAGTATGTGTATTTGGACACTGGGTTCACAGCTACAGCAGTTACAAATCTCCTCGAATTCAAATTCACCCATGCTTTCTTAACTTCTTTGTTCCTCTATCTGCCTAGTCAAGAGCATGTCCTTTGTCCTGGGTAATAGGTATCCACAAAATACATGTTGGTCATATGTGGAACCAGTGCAGATTTGATTGAATCAGAAAATTTACTTTATAAAACACCATAGTTAGCCAGGCGTGGTGGCGCACGCCTTTAATCCCAGCACTTGGGAGGCAGAGGCAGGCAATTGCTGTGAGTTTGAGGCCAGCCTGGTCTACAGAGTGAGTCCAAGACAGCCAAGGTTACACAGAGAAACCCTGTCTTGAAAAAACAAAAAACAAAACAAAACAAAAATAAAACACCATAGTTGTGGTTGGAAACATTAACGTCTTGGATGTGAGCACAGCGTTCAGAAATGTGTCTTCAATGCTTAGTTATTAATGGTATACCTTGGGTCTGATGAAAACTGGAGATCTGACTGGTCCAGGGTATGGTTGAGGTTTATTCTATGCTGTGTTCATCCTGAGATTCCCGGGAGAAAAACCAATTTCACCACTTGAGCAGGTACTAATATAAATAGTAAATATTGACCAAGAAATGGACTTTGTCAAGAGCTACAGGGGCTTATGAATACAAACCTATATGCCATCATACTTTCTCATGTGGCATTGTTATTTTTGAAGAACTACAACTCCCAGCATTCCAGGGAGCTAATCTGGTTCTTGGGCAGGTGGTATTTGCAGATCAATTTTGGGCTTTACAGTATGAGGGAGAAAACAGCCAGATGTATCTAGAAGGGTCCAGACTGAACCAGCTCATGAGAAGACTGAGAGGGGAGGAGATGGGGGACAGAAAGAGAAGGGAGGAGAGACTAGGGTTTAGAGAGGAACCAGGCAGCAAGAAATTACCTCTCCAAAAATGTCTCCTTTAATATGTTAATCTCAGGTAGCCCTGTGTCCTTAGTCTCTTTGAGAGCCCAGCCCACTATGCATGCTGTGAGATCATGACATCAGGCCACACTGTTATTATAGATAGAAAACTCACTATATATTACAACAAAATTAGAATTCACCTTTTGAGTGATTATGATTGCTGACTTAAATCAGAAAACTGTCTCCTTCGTTCAAGGAAATCACTGTGCCTGTGCACATGTGGCCAAACTCTTGTTTTTAAATTCACGGCTTGTTAACACTGAGTTTTTTCACTGTAACTTCTTGCAGGAGTGGGAATGCCTGGACCCTGGCCTCAGAGCTTTTTTTCAGAGACCTCCTGTTGTAGTGGTGCAGCAGTCTGGATTCTGTGGGTCAGAGTCCAGTTTTCTTGCAGTCTTCCTTCCTCAGGCTATCTGGGAAAATGGCTCTGCAGGTGTGTAAACTGTGTGTGAGTGAGTCTGACATCTCATAGACTAAGTGAAATCCTCAGTGAAGAAGAGACATTTTTATGATACTTTCTCTTTCCTTCATGGTTATCCTTTTGGCAGGTGTTAGCATCTTTCAGTTTTGTTCCATTAAAGTACTTTGCACCTCTTTCCCATGGGCAGGTCTCCCACTGCTCAGCCAGGTCTGCTCACCTGTGAGTGACAACTAAGAGCCCTAGATAGTGAGGACAGAGATTGTATCAAAGGATCCAGGTATGTTAGACAGATTGAGCATGGTGTGTGGTGGCTCTGAAATGACAATAGAAACAGGACATGAAATTGATTTTTGCAAGATTCGGTTTCATTAATGATTCTGGAAATTTTCACTGAGAATAATGTTAGATGTGGTAAAATGAATTTCCCATTATAGGCAGTACATTAAGCATTCAGTCGTTTCCTGTATTTGATTAGTTTCGAGTCTCTGAAATAACTGTTGCCCATTGAAAACAAAGTCTCTGACCAGACTGAAAGCAGCACCTGGTCTTGGGTGTGAACCGAGCCATTTGTGTGTGTAGCAAATGTCATAGTGGATTCCTTTTTAGGGCCTGTGACCTTCCTTATCATTTGCTTTGGTCAGGTTCCAAGTGTAATCTGTGTATTTCCCTCCCTGTACAATTACCCTCATATTGAACCAGAAAAGCTTCTGTTACTAAAAATAGTCTTTCCAGTATGTTTCCAGTGTGCATGTCTGACAGATTTGGATTGTAGAACACAGGATCCAAATTGGGAAGTGACCACTGATGACTCTGCCCTCCTCCTCAGTCTGCATAGCTGTTTCTGACATTGTTAATGGTATTATTGTGTAGTACAAGATATCTGAAGACAGTGTGAGTGGTTTGATTGAGGTCTTCTTCTTCTTCTTCTTCTTCTTCTTCTTCTTCTTCTTCTTCTTCTTCTTCCTCTTCTTCTTCTTCCTCTTCTTTTTGGTTTTTTTCAAGACAGGATTTCTCTGTGTAGCCTTCTTTGTCCTGGACTCACTTTGTATACCAGACTGGCCTCAAACTCACAGAGATCTACCTGCCTCTGCCTCCTAAGTGCTGGGATTAAAGGCGTGTGCCACCACTTTTGGGCTGAGTTGTTGTTTGTTTGTTTTTGTTTAAGGAGATCCATTTGATTTCTGACTCTATTGTCACTTTAAATTTTTCTCCGTCAGAGAACTGTGTACTCACTGATGCACTGTGTTGAGTTAGTCCTGATTAGAGTGGAATTATTCCATTTGTCCTTTTTCACACTGTTGGCTTTAGCTTTTGTCTGACTGTATTATTCTGAGGTATGTTCTTTCTCTCCTCATACCTTGAGAGGTTTTATACTGAGAAAATGTCATATTTTACCATAGGGCTTTAATTTATCTATTGACATAGCCATTTTTCTACTTTTACTGAGTCTACATATTTGGTGTCTTACATAGATTCGTCTGTAGGTGTTGGAACAGCCTTGCACTCTTGGTGTGAATTCAATGTTTCCATTTCTGTGTTATTTAGAGATGATCTCTGTGTCTGTGTAAATCCTGGCAACTGCTCTATGATTTTTTAATTTTTTGAATATATTTGTTTGGGCTCACCTGCTTTGTGCTTTGAGGTAAAGCCAGCTTTGCATGAGGACTTTCTATTGTTCCTCCTTTTTTTTGTGTTTTATGCAGTGCTCTCCTTTTGGCATTAGTATAAGGTTTGTATGGAAAGGAGAATTCCATGTTAATCTGTCCAGTCCTCAGACACTGTTGACGGAAACTCTTACTGCTTCAGTCTCAGCAGCTGCTTGCTGTGTGTTGTAGTTGTATCATGTAGGAGGCTGATTCAGTCACTAGTTTCTAGGAACTCATCATGTCTTCTTCAGTTGTGGTTTATGTATGTATGACTTTCCACAGCACTGCACAAGATAACACTGAAGTCCTTGTCAAATCTTTCAGTATCCTCATGTTAGCTCTACTTCTAATACATATAAATTCACTTTTCCAGTTTGAATTAGGTGAATGATGCTTTGTTATTACTTTAGTCCCGGCACCAAAACAGTTCTGTTATGTTGAATCATTGTACTGTCTTTGAGTCTCTATCTAGTTCATTAATCTCTGCATAGCCTTGCTATTTTCTTTCTACATACTATTTCAGATTGTTTTTATGCTTGTAAAGCCCTCAGGCACATAACTCTGGGCAAATATCTTTCATAACCTGAGCTTCTTGCTGCCAAACTTCTTGACTTCTCTTTGTTATTCTGTGTGATTGTCTTTGCTGAGCTGTCACTCCTCTAGGCTCTAAGAAAGCGTCCTTGGAGCTCCATCATTTCTGACTCACTGTTCATTGACTTAAGAGTCCACAGTAGCTACTTAAGGGACCATTACAGGGCAGGAGATGTGACTCAGCAGTTAAGGGCAGTGGTTGTTCTTGCAGTTTCCAGGTTCAGTTTCCTGTGTCTGCCTGGGGACTTGACATCTTTCCAGAACTGAAGCTCCTCCATAGAGTCTGTTACTCTCTTGATCTCTTTCAGTTGTCTTATTGCTCTAGCTAGAACTTCAAATAAAATATTGAATAGATGTAGGGAGAACAGCCTTGCCTTGTTCCTGATTTTAAAGGAGTTGTTTTTACTTTCTTTCCATTTGATTTGATGTTGGCTATAGGCTTGCTGCAGATTCCCTTTATTATGTTTAGGTATGTGTTGCAGGTGGGTTGGGTGTATTTTGATGCTAATACTGCTTGTCAGCTTGTATCTTGCCTAAGAGCCTAACCTGTTTGACCAATAAAAGGCCATCACCCCTGGGCAGAGTAAATGGGATGGGTGTGGCTAAGGTTCCCGGGCTTTGGGAGACTGAGATAATATTGGGAGGAGGAGGGGAGAGGTGGAAGAAGGCTGCACCATGGGTTGGGTGAAGGAGAAGCATATGGCCAACATGGATGGAGATTTGGTCCAGATGCTGAAAATTAGCAAGTATTTGGGATTATGGGTGGGAGGTAGCTTGATAGAAATTATTAGAAGCAGATGGCATAATAAGTAGTTTAGGGATTTAATATCTGGCCTTCCCAAGGTTAAGTAAGGCAATTTTAAAATATAACAGGTGTCTGTGTCTTGACTGATTGCTAGCGGGTTAGAAAATACCACCATAATGATAATTTATAGGCCTAATAATAATATTATTAGGCTATACTGATAAATTAACCCTCTAAGGCATCATTCCTTAGGCAAAAAAAAAAAATCCATTTCTAACAAATGTGAACACATGCATCGCTCATGTTAGTAAGTTGTTTCTATATTTAGAAAAGTGTGAAAACTATCAGTTTTGAAAGCTCAGTACTTCTATAAATGTATTTGTTTCAGAAACACTGTAACACATGTTTCTTAAGACAAAGTCACTGTTTCTATAAAAAACTGAATACACTAAACAAACATGTGTGATGTTTTCTCACTAAAAGTAAGCTCATGTGTCACCTAAAACTAAGAGAGATGGTGAATTCATTAAATACAGTTTATACTCAGAACCTGTACAATGGCAGTCATAGGCAAAACTGTATACTCTAAGGCAGGAGTCCTTAGGCAAAAAACCCTGTTTCTACTGAAATTGAACACATGCATTCCTCATGTTCGGAAGTTGTTTCTTTGGTTAGAAAACCTGTAAAAAAAAGTCGTTTTTTTAAAGCACAGTACTTCTTTACATGTGCTTCTTTCAAGAAGAACTGCACAGTAATGCATGTTTCTGAAAGCAAAGTCACAATTCCTGTGGAAAACGGAATACATAAAAGACACATGTATGAGCTTCTCTCACTAATACTAAGCTCCTTAGTCACAGAAAAGTGAGAGAGACACAGATTTCTCTTACCACAGCAACTTGCTCAAATCCTGTACAACTGCATAAATAGGCAAAAGTTGCACTCCTTAATCCAAAACGATCTGCAGCTGATTTTTTCTTTACATCTAGATTTAAGAAGTTTAGAATAAACAGAGCATGAGCAAGAGTACTCCTGGGAGACCCTTTAACAGGGTATAAGTCTCCTTTTTTTATCTTATTGATAGTGTTCTTGAGTGTCTGGTGTGCTCTCTCCCTGATACCTTGACCTTGAGGGTTATAGGGAATGTTGATGATATGTTTTATTTGTAAGGCAGAACAGAAAGTTTGAAAATGTTTACCAAGATAGCCAGGCCCATTATCTGTTTTAATAGTCCTGGGTTTTCCCATAGTAGCCAGATAGTTGAGGACATGTACAATGACATGTTTACTGGCCTCATCAGTTTGTAGAGTGCCAAAAATAAACCCACTAAAAGTATCAACAGTAACATGTAAATATCTGAGGTTTCCAAATTCTGTGATGAGGGTAACATCTATTTTTCAGATTTCATTAGAGACAATGCCCCTAGGGTTAACACCTAAATGAGGAGTGGGCAAATAGGTAACGCAGGCAGGGCATTATTTAACTATTTGATGAGCCTATTCTCTAGTTATTTTGAACATAAGCCTCAAAGTGTGAGCATTGAGATGATGTAGGGAATGTGCCTGTTTGGCCTCTTGTAAGCCTGAGTCAACAACAGGACAGACAGTATGAGTTGCAAGGTCTGCAAGAGTATTTCCTTCTGAAAGAGGGCTCGGGAGTCCAGTGTGGACCCAGAGGTGGCCTATAAAAAAGGGGTGAGATCTACACCTAATGGCAGCTTGGATTTGTAGCAAGAGTGATATAGCCTTAGTAGAGGGTTTAATGAAGGTCACAGTCTCCAATAAGGGAACAGAATGAGCAATATAAGCACTGTCTGTATATAAATTAAAAGGAATGTCAGGAAAGGTCTTAAAGACAACAACCACAACATACAATTCTACAAGCTGAGCTGACATATAGAGAGCAGTCCCAACAGTGGTTTGACCATTAGCCATAAAGGCAGCCTTTCCAGTAGAGGAACCATCTGTAAAAATGGTCAGAGCTCTGGTAGAGGTTCTAGGGAGGTATTCCTGGGAAAAACAAATGTATGGGATTTAATAAACTGAAGCAACTTATTAGCTGGGTAGTGGTTGTCTATCTGACCAATAAATGAAGAACAGGCATTTGGTCAGTCTTCTGTGGTTTGAAAAGGCCAATTACTGTGAGCTTTGGAGTACGGCTGTATAATAACATCTGGTTCCTCGCCAAAATAACATCTCCTGTATTCTCTACCTTGAATAATTAGCTCTGCTACTGGAAGATAATAAAGGGTCACAACCTTTTTGGGGGCAGAAGGAAGATGAACCCACAGGAGTGGGCTGGATTGCCAAAAACCCTAGTGGGTGTATGAGGTGTAGTATAAATGACAAAAAGAAGGGGTTTCTTATAATCTATAAAAGTTACAAATTGTTGGCTTATGGCTGTTTCTACTTTTATTAATGCAGCCTGTGCCTCAGAAGTCAGAGACCTTGCAGATTTGGGATCATAGTCTCCTCTGAGAATGTCAAACAATGGTTTGAGCTCTCCAATAGTAAACTTCAAGTATGGTCTTATCCAGTTGATATCTCCTAATAATTTTTGAAAATCATTTAATGAAATACAGTGATCGATCCTTAATTGAGCCCCCTGAGTGTTAACTTGGGCACCTCTTAATCCAAAGCCTAAATAGGTATAAGAATCCTTTAGCTGTATCTTGTCAGGAGCTATCTGGAGTCCCTTTTTAATAAGACCTTGGGTAAGAGAATTACAACAAAGTAGGAGTTTCTCTCCATCTTCCCCAGCCAGGAGGATATCATCCATGTAGTGAATAATATAGATTGAAGGCCATAATTTTCTAAGAGGGTCAACTACTTGAGCAACAAACTTTTGGAAGAGAATAGGACTATTGGCCATACCCTGGGGGAGGACTTTCCACTGGAAGCATCTCATGGGGCCTTTAAAGTTGATTACAGGCAAGCTGAAGGCAAACCTTTTTCATCTTTGGGGTGTAGAGGGATGGTGTAAAAACAATCTTTAAGGTCAATTATGATTTTAAATAATGAAGAGGGATAGCCACCGGAGTGGGAAGGCCTGGCTATAACACCTCCATTACTGTCATGGTTTTGTTAACTTTTCTTAGATCTTGGAGAAGCCTCCATTTCCCTGATTTTTTTCTTAATTTCAAAAATAGGAGTATTCCAAGGGGAATTACTAGGTTCTATATGACCTGCAGCAACCTGTTCCTGCACTAACTGTTCCGCAGTGGTCAGTTTTTCAAGGCTGGGTGGCCACTGATCAACCCACACAGCTTCATCATTTTTCCATGAGATCTTATCTACATGGGGTGTCGGCACATCAGTGACCATTAGGGGAAATTTCCCAGTCCTGAACAGTCAATTCTTCGGTGAATCTGTATAGGCTCTTTTATGCTCTGAGCTTGTTTCCCAAGACCCTGTCCAAGGAGAAAGCCTTGCTTTAACATCTGTGAAGTAACCACTTCATTAGGACTAAACATCATTAATTTTAATTGTGAGAGTATGTCCTGTCCCCATAAGTTAACAGATAGATGAGGAATAACAAAGGGTTGAACAGTTCCTGAATTTCCTTCTTCATCTGACCATTTTAAAAGCTTAGAACTCTGTTCTGGATTTATGGTTTGGCCTATCCCTTTCAAGTGGGTGAGTGTGGCAGAAAGGGGCCAGGATGTAGGCCATGCTTCTTTTCTGAGGAGTGATGAATCAGCACCAGTGTTGATAAGACTTTCAATTTACCGTCTAGTTTTAATTTTAACATAGGTTTATTTAGAATAATCTTTTGGAC
The DNA here is from genome assembly GCF_964271855.1 of Acomys minous. Classification (NCBI taxonomy): domain Eukaryota; kingdom Metazoa; phylum Chordata; class Mammalia; order Rodentia; family Muridae; genus Acomys; species Acomys minous. Next base: position 77,888,232 of record NC_140487.1, read on the forward strand.
CCAGTAAGCGTCTGATGAACCAAACCCTTTATCACCTCTATGGTTTCCAGCAATGGAATTTTGGGTATTTTTTAGAGGTAGCAGTAGAAGTTGGGCCATCTTTGTCCTTTAGCTATTGTAAGGGGAGTCTTTGGTGAGGAAATCAAATTTCTCCAGTAAAGTCATTATCTATTACTCCTGGGTAAACCTGGAGGCCTTGAAGAGTAGAACTACTTCTTCCTAATAATCCAAAGGTATCCTGAGATAACGGGCCAAATGTCCCTGTTGGGACAACTTGTACTCCCATTTCAGGTGTTAATATTGATTGGGAGGAGGAACAGAGGTCCAATCCTGGGCTGCCTGGGGTGGCTCTTGATAGTTGTGAGATGTATTGTCCATCTGGGGGACAAACCCAATTGCTCCAAAGGTTTGTCCTATCTGTGGGGCCTGAGGCTGGCCCCTTAAATAGTTTCCCTGTTTTTGAGGCAAAACACTCCCTTAGGCATCTGTTTTTGACCGACACTCAGAAGCCCAGTGTTTTCTCTTTTTGCATCTGGAGCACAGACTAGGACTTTTTAGACACAGCACTTTTTAGGCTGAGAATTCTGAGCAAAGTCTTTTAGTGCTGCTCCAATGGTAAGACCAATGCCGTGGGCTTAACCGATTCCTGTACACTAACGAACATAGTTTGAAATGCCTTTGCCCCTTATGTGGGGGCGGATAGCCGCTTGGCAGGCAGAATTGGCATTTTCAAAAGCCAAATGTGTTATAAAGTCGGCTTCAGTTTCGGATGTACTGAAAAGCCTTTCTGCTGTGCTGGTAAGGTGGCTAATAAAATCGCTATATGGCTCGTCAGCACCTTGTCTTATATTGGCCAATGATGTGGTTGCAACCCCCTTTTGAGGTAGCTTTTTCCAAGCTTTAAGTCCAGCATTTTGTATTTGTGAAAAGAGGCCAGGGGCATACTGAGCCTGAACCTCATTGGTATCATAGGGGTTGTTCCTTTTTAACATGTCTAGAGTCCATTTTGCACTGTCCCCGCCAGCCGCAAGGTTACAGCGGGCAGTTTCTTTACAGTTTTCAGAATATTCAGACTTCCAGAGTATAAACTCCCCCCTGACAGAGTGGTGCGTGCAGCTTGATACCAGTCATTAGGAGTAAGCCAATGATCACCTAGATTCTCTAATATTGAAAGTGTGAAGGGTGCCATTGGCACATACTGTATCACTGCAGCTTTTAATTCTTTTATAGTTTTAAACTGGAGGCGACGGTATTGGCGTTCGGGTGTACATTACTCATCATCTCCTAGTTTAACAAGAGTCTCAATGACTGGAAATAAATTGATTCTCTGAGGAGGGAAGGGTCCTTTCATTGAATTAGGACTTTGACCAGTAGGTGGCACCAGAGTCAAAGCTTCAGGAGAAGCTGGCAGATTGGAACAGCTTGAAGCTGGGACTAATATCAGTTGTGTGTGTGGCGGCATGGAAGAGTGTGGTGGGCCAGAAAGTTCAAGGTCTAGCATTCTCAATTCTTTAATCAGTTCATTATGTTCCTTTTTAAGTTGAATAACTTCCTGTAGACTTTTGATTCTTGAGGTAAGGACCTTTTTAGAAAGGACACTGTCAGTCTGGACGTCTGGAAAAATCAGCATCCCGACAGTGAGGCGAGGTGCAGCAGAGCTCATTAACAGAGGGGGGAAGGATCTGGCCAAATAAGAGCGGAGCTAAGCGGTAAGGGGTGGTGGTGGTGATGAGTGAGTGGTGGCCATTCTAAGTTAGGATATTGGTCCGCTTCTTCCCTAGAATCGACCTCCTTTTCAGGAGTCAAACTGTCAATGTGGTGGTCTACCTCAGAAGGAAAGGCTTCCAAAAAGGGGTAGAGTCCACTGGGGGGGATCAGGTTTTTTAGTAACTGGATCATCTTTTATGTTAGGCTTTGGGGGGATTTCAGGGTCTTGGCTATTTCTGAAATCAATTAAATTAGCTTTTTCCTCATCACAGGGGATTGGTATGGACACAGAATCCCTCTCCTCAAGCAAGGGGGTCCCTATTTCATTTTTAAGGTTTGGGGACTTACAGGGTGGGAGTTGAGGGAACCCAGACTTTTTCTAAGTTCTTCTTTAAGAAAATTTTCACCTTCATCCAATACATTTTTAATATCCTCATGAAAGTATCTAACACTCAAGATATCACTGATCAGATTCCAATAAGAAAAGGCAGTGACAGGGACCTTTTCTGGCCCAAAGGTTTGATAGTAATCATTTAAAGCATCACCCACTCTCTTCCATCTTTTCTCATCTATGGCTCCTTCCTGCAGGAACCAGGGACAGATGTCCTTGAGAAAGAGGAAAAAATGAACTAAATCTTTTTTCTTAACCCTAGTTCCTCGTGCCTTGAGAGAATCTTTAAGTCCACCTATGAACTTCTCATGTACACAAATTCCCTGTCCCATAATATCACCATCTTCTTACCTTGGATCTTCTCTCATGGAGTGGGCATTTCTCTGCAGCAATCTCTATGTGGGTCTTCACTCATGGAGTGGGCGTTTCTCCACGGCAACCTCAATGTATGATGCGACTGCAGTCTTAAGAGGGTGCTTCTTGCATGTTCCCCTGTGTATCAGAGGTCACGTCTGGGCGCCAATTCTGCCCCTGCCCACGGAGTCTTCAAATGGAACCTGGGAGGGGGTGCTGAAGTGAAAGTAAAGGACAGGAGACATGAAGAAATGAGGGCAAGTCTGAACACTGATCAAGCCCCATTTATTGAAAATTCTTACAGGGTTTATATAGGCAATATCTAGGGCAAGGACAGGGTTGCTGTGGGAATCTAACAGCAGACATCCAGTCATCTATCCTTGGCAGGAAGAACTCCAAGATTAGGGAGTGAGCACTGAGGGAATGCAGCCATGGAAGCAAGATAAGCAAGCAGCCTCCCAGGATCTGGAGGAGCCCACTACATGTCAGGCAGCAGTTCCCACGTCCGGGTAGAATGGCCTAGGCTGACCTCAGCCTGCTACGTGCCAGGCAGAGGTATAGAAAATGGAATCCACAGACAAGGTGGAATTGCCCACTGTTTTAAGCCAAGAGCCGCTAAGGGCAGCTCCCCACATTTTCTCACCAATGCTAAGATACCTAGTCACAGAAATGTGAGAGAGATGCAGATTTCACTTACTACAGTAACTTACTCAGATCCTGTACAACCACATAAATAGGCAAAAGTTGCATTTTCTAAGGCATCCCCCCTTAGACATGAAACCCAATTCTAATGAAATTGAAGACATGACTTGGTCATGCCAGTAAGTTGATTCATTGGTGGGAAAAAAGTGATTTTTTTGAAAGCACAGTACTTGTACACATGTGTTTGTTTCAGGAATAAACACACTGTAGTGCATGTTTCTGAAACCAAAGACACTGATTCTATCTAAAACTGAAAACACTAAACAAAGCCATGTGTGAGCTTCTCTCACTAAAACTAAGCTCCCTACTCAAAGAAAAGTGAGAGAGACAGCAATTTCACTAAACACAGTCACTTTTTCACAACCAGTAAAACTGCTTCATAGGCAATGGTTGCATAATCTAAAGCATCACTCCTTAGTCCAATAACTGGTTCTAAAGAAAGTAAACACATGCATTGCTCATGTTAGTATGTTGCTTCTTTGGTTTGAAAACAGTCATTTTTGAAAGCACATTACTTCTACACAAGTGTTTGTTTCAGGAAGAAACACCCTATAGTGCATGTTTCTTTAAGCAAAGTCACTGTTTCTATGTAAAACTGAATATACAAAACAAACATATGGGTGAGATTCTCTCAACAAAATTAGGTACCCTACTCACAGAAAAGAGAGAGAGACTGTGATTTCACTAAGCACAGTCACTTACTCGGAACCTGTACAGCTGTGTGGATTGGCAAAAGTTGTGTAATCTAAGGCATCACTCCCTAGGCCCAAAACCCATTTCTAATGAAACTAAACACATGCATCGCTCACATTAGTAAGTAGCTTCTTCAGTGAGAAAGCATGTGAAAACAGTTATTTTTGAAAGCATAGCACTTCTACAAATGTTTTTGTTCCAAAGAGAATCAAGCTGTAGTGCATGTTTTTGAAAGCAAAGACACTGTTTCTATGGAAAACTGAATATACTAAGCAAATATATGTGAGCTTGTCTCACTAAAACTAAGCTCACTACTCACTTAAAAGTGAGAGAGATGGTAAATTCACTAAACTCAATTGCTTAATCAGAACCTGTACAACTGTGCTGATAGGCAAAACTTGAGTATTCTAAGGTATGAGCCTTTAGGCAAAAACCCCATTTCTATCGAAATTGAACACATGCATAGCTCATGGTAGGAAGTTGCTTCTTGGTTAGAAAACAATCATTGTTGAAAGCACAGTGCTTTTACACATCTGTTTCTTTCAGGAAGAAACACACTGCAATGCATGTTTCTGAAAGCAAATTCACTGTTTCTATAAAAAACGGAATACACTAAACAAATACATGTGAGGTTCTCTCACTAAAACTACACTCATTACTCACTTAAAAGTGAGAGATGTACCCATGTACATTGGAGGAACGCAGAAGTTCTTGGACCAGGTCGGCAGTGGTTAAGGTTTGCAGCTGGGAACACTCCAACAGAGGCAATTGGTGAGGTGACCAATGGGAAGTACTGCGGGAGAGGGGACACTGCAAGATTTGGGCCCTGTGACCCAATCTCAACTTGGAGCACAGCTCATACCCTGAGACCCAAATTGGACTTGGTGTACAGTTTGAGTGAAGAGTCCCTGGCTGAATTGGGCGCACGATTTTGGCACAGAGTCCCTAGCTGAATTGGGTGTGCAGTTTGGGCGCAGAGTCTCTACTGGACTTGGCGTGCAGTCCTGGCCGCCGAGACTCTGGGTGTAGTTTGGGTGCAGAGTTCCTGTCTGAATAGGGCATGCAGTTTGGGTGCAGAGTTCCAAGCTGAACTTGGTGTGTGGTACCAGCCCCCGGGACTCTGGCTGGGCTCAGAGTCCCTAGCTGAATTGGGCACTCAGTTTGGGCCCAGAGGCCCTACCTGAATTGGGCATGTGGTTTGGGTACAGAATCCCTTGCTGAACTTGGCATGCAGTCCTGGTCCTGAAACTCTGGCTGAACTCAGCGAGCTCAAGGTGCGGTTTGGACCTGTGACCCTAATTGTACTCAGTGCTAACTGGACTAAGTGCGTGGATTAGGCCCCAAGATCTGTTTGGGTCCAGAGAAGCAAACTGGAGTCAACACTCAGGTTGGGTCAGTAGATACTAATTGGATTCAGTGTGTGTGCGGTTTGCGCCCGTGACACTAACTTGGACTCTGCAAGCAGTCTGGGTCCTGAAACTTTACCACTGACTAGCAGAGCATTAGAGCTTTGGAACTAAGAAAATCTTGGAGAGACAGGGAGTAGAGTGGCCATCAGACCCCATCTGCCTGACCTGTTTCAGCCCCTAGAGAGCTCCGGTGCCAAAAGGGGATCCAGAAGGCTATGGACACTTTGGCTTGACCTAGCACACATTCTGAGACCCAGGACAACTACAGTAGAGCTGGGGATGACTGGCTGTGAGAGACTCAAACTACAGGGCTGGCTTCCTGCCATCCAGATCAGTGAAGCATAAGAGCTTCTGGCCTAGGGAAATCTTGAGAAAATGGGTGAATCTATCCTTAGACTCCCTCCACCCAAATCTGGAGGTTACCTGCCAAAACCAGAGACAGCAACATGACTAAAAGACAGAGTAAAATCATGTGCAAAGAACCCCAAAACAATATGGTGTCTCCAGATACCAGCTATCCCCCCAAAAAATAAAAAATAAAAACAAAAACAGAGAATTCAAACACAACAGAAATCAAGAAAATGAACTCAAATCCTTAGTAATGAGGATGGTAATGGAGGAAACAAATAAAATTCATAATCAAATGCAGGAAGACACAGCTAAACGGATGGAAGACTTAAAGAGGCCTATAAAGAGGCACTGAAAAAATTCAGGAAAATACAAACAATCAGATGAAGGAAATCAATAAAACTCTTTAATCTCTGAAGGCCTATAAAGAGGCAATGCAAGAAAATCAGGAATATACAAACAACCAGATGAAAGAAATAAAATAGTTCAAGATCTGAAGATGAAAATGAATTCAATGATAAACACACAGACAGAAGAAAAACGAGAACGTGAGACCTCAGAAAGGAAGGTGAGCAACACAGAGTTGAGCCTGTCTAACAGAATCCAAGAGATGGAGGAATGAATCTCAGGTTTAGAAGATACAATCATGGATCTGGAAGCAACCATTAAAGAAAATGCTAAATCTGGAAAAATCCTGACCCAAAACATCCAAGAAATCAAGGACAGCATGAAAAGAACAAATCTGAGGATAATAGGCATTGAGGAAAGAGATGCCAGACTCCAACACCCAGAAAATATTCTCAACAAAATCATAGAAGAAAACTTCTCCAATCTAAAGGAAGAGATGCCTATAAACATACAAGAGGACTACAGAATATCAAATAAAATAGACGAGAAAAGAAAATCTTTCTAGCACATAATAATCAAAACAAAATATACAGAAAAAGAAAAATATTAAAAGCTTCAAGGGAAAAGGGCCAAATAACATTTAATGGCAAACCTATAGGAAATACACCTGACTTCTCAGCAGAGACCAAAAGAGCCAGAAGGGCTTTGACAGAGATCCTGCAAACCCTAAGAGACCACAGATGCCAGGCCAGACTACTTTACCCAGCAAAACTATCAATAACCATTGATAGAGAAAACAAAATACTCCATGATGAAAATAAATCCAAAAAGTATCTATCCACAAATCCAGCATTACAGAAGGTACTAGAAGGAAAACACCATCTCAAAGGTACAAGCTACAACAAAAACTACACAGGAAATAGATAACTACACCATGGCAAAAACACAACCACACAAATATTCTACTGGAACTACATCAAAATTAAGACTCTTAACAGTCACTAGTCATTAATATCTCTCAACATCAATAACTGAATGGATGCAGAAACAAGATCCAACAATCTTCTGTATCCAAGAAACACATCTCACCCATAAAGATAGACATTACCTCAGGGTGAAAGGCTGGAAAAAATATTCCAAACAAATGATCACAAGAAGCACACAGGCATAGCCATTTTAATATCTAACAAAATAGACTTTCAACCAAAATTAATCAAAAGGGATGAGGAAGGACACTTCATACTCATCAAAGGTAAAGTCAACCAAGATGATATCATAATTCTGAACATCTATGCTTCCAATACAAGGGCACCCACATTTGTAATGGATCTATTAATGAAGCTTAAACCACACATTGATCACCACACAATGATAATGGGAGACTTCAACACCCCACTCTCAATGAAGGATAGGTCACTGAAATAGAAACTAAGCCAAGAAATATCATCATTAACAAAAGCTGTGAATCAAATGGATCTAACAGATATCTACAGAATTTTTCACCTGAACAAGAAGGAATACACTTTCTTCTCTGCACCCCATGGAACCTTCTCCAAAATTGATCACATAATGGGTCACAAAGCAAGCCTCAACAGATACAAGAGGATTAAAATAATACCTTGTATCCTATCAGATCACAATGGTCTTAGGCTGCAATTCAACAACAACAGAAATAACAAGAAGCCTACATGTACATGGAAAATAAACAACTCTCTACTTAATGACACCTGGGTCAGGGAAAAAATAAAGAAAGAAATTAAGGACTTCCCAAAATTCAATGAAAATGAAGGAACAATATACCCAAACTTGTGGGATAGATGAAAGCAATGCTAAGAGGAAAATTCATAGCACTAAGTGCCTTTAAAAAGAAATTGAAAAAATCACACATAAGCAACTTAACCATACAGCTGGAAGCCCTAGGATAAAAACCAGAAACACCCAAGAGGAGTAGACGTCTGAAAATAATCAAACTCAGGGCTGAAATTAATAAATTAGAAACTAAGAGACCAATCCAAAGAATCAACAAAATCAAGATCTGGTTCTTGGAGAAAATCAACAAGATAGACAAACCATTAGCCAATCTAAATAAGAGGCAGAGAGACAGTATCCAAATCAATAAAATCAGAAATGAAAAGGGAGACATAACAACTGACACTGAAGATATATAAAGAATCATAAGATCCTATTTCTAAGGCATATATGCCACAAAATTTGAAAATCTAAGGGAAATGGATGATTTTTTGACCAATTTCACTTGCCAAAATTGAGTGAAGAACAGATAAACAAGCTAAATAGTCCTATTTCCCCTATGGAAATAGAAGCAATCACTGATAGTCTCCCAACCAAAAAAAAAAAAAAAAAAAGCGCAGGGCCAGATGGTTTCAGTGCAGAATTCTACCAGAACTTCAAGGATGTGCTAATACCAATACTCTTCAAGCTACTCCAAAAGATAGAAATGGATGGAACATTACCAAATTCATTCTATGAGGCCATAGTCACATTGATACCTAAACCTCAGAAAGACCCAACAAAGAAAGAGAATTTCAGACCGATTTCTCTTATGAACATTGATGCAAAAATACTCAATAAAATACTTGCAAAATGAATACAAGAACACATCAAAAATATCATTCACCATGACCAGGTATGCTTCATTCCAGGCATGCAGAGATGGTTTAATATGTGGAAATCCATCAATATAATACACCATATAAACAAACTGAAAATAAAACACCACATGATGAAGAGAAAGCATATGATAAAATCCAACACCCATTCATGTTTAAAGTTTTGGAGAGATCAGGGATACAAGGCACATACTTCAACATAATAAAGGCTATATACACAAGCCAATAGCCAAAATCAAATTAAATGGTGAGATACTCGAGGAAATGCCTCTAAAATTGGGAACAAGGCAAGGCTGCCCACTCTCTCCATATCTCTTCAATATAGTGTTGGAAGTTCTAGCCAGAGCAATAAGACAACAAAAGGAGATCAAGGGTATTCAAATGGGAAAGGAGGAACTCAATTTATCCCTACTAGCAGATGATATGATAGTGTACATAAGTAACCCTTAAAATTCCAACAGAGAACTCCTACAGCTGATGAACATCTCCAGAAAATTGGATGGATACAAAATTAACTCAAAAAAGTCAGTAGCTTTCCTGTATACAACTGACAATTATGCAGAGGAAGATATTAGAAAAACTACACCCTTCATGTTGGCCACAAGCAGTATAAAATATTTAGGAGTTACTCTAACCAAGCAAGTGAATGCCTTGTTTGAAAAAAAATCCAAAACTCTGAGGAAAGAGATTGAAGATGACATGAGAAGATGGAATGATCTTCCTTGCTCATGGATTGGGAGAATTAACATAGTAAAAATGGACATCTTACCAAAAGCAATCTGCAGAGTCAATGCAATCCTTATCAAAATACCTACACAATTTTTTAAAGACATTGAAAGTTCAATTCTCAACTTCATATGGAAAAACAAAAAACCCAGAATAGCTAAAACAATCTTGCACAATAAAAGTTCCTCCGGAGGAATCTCCATACCTGATCTCAAGCTGTACTATAAAGCAGCAGTAATTAAAACAGCACTGGCACAGCAATAGGCTGGTTGATCAGTGGAATAGAATCAAAGACCCAGATATGAATCCACACACATATGGTCACCTGATTTTTGACAAAGAAGCCAAATCTATTCAATGGAAAAGGGATAGCATCTTCAACAAATGGTGCTGGTCTAACTGGATGTCTATGTTTAAAAAAATGCAACTGGACCCATATTTTTCACCATGCACAAAACTCAAGTCCAAGTAGATCAAAGACCTCAACATAATATCAGAGATACTAAATCAATTAGAAGAAAAAGTGGGGAAGAGCTTGGAACACATTGGCACAGGAGACAACTTCCTGAACAGAACTCCAACAGCCCAGGCCTTAAGGTCAACAATTAATAAATGGGACCTCATGATGCTGAGAAGCTTCTGTAAGGCAGGAGACACTGCCAATAGAACTAAGTGACAGCCTACAGACTGGGAAAAGATCTTCATCAACCCTACATCTGACAAAGGTCTAATATCCAAAATATATAAAGAACTCAAGAAATTAAACACCACTGAACCAAATAACCCAATTGAGAAATGGGGCTTGGAACTAAACATAGAATTCTCAACAGAAGAATATCAAAAGACAGAGAAACATTTAAAGAAATGCTCAACCTCTTTAGTCATCAGGGAAATGCAAATCAAAACAACTCTGAGATTCTATCTTACACACATCAGAATGCCTAAGATCAAAAATTCAAGTGACACCACATGCTGGCGAGGATGTGGAGAGAGAGGAACACTCCTTCATTGCTGGTGAGAATGCAAACTAGTACAGCCACTATGGAAATCTGTCTGGCGCTATCTCAGAAAAATGAGAATAACACTTCCTCAAGACCCTGCTATTCCACTCCTTGGAATATACCCAGAAGATGCTCCAGCACACAACAAGAACATTTGCTCAACCATGTTTATAGCAGCCTTATTCATAATAGCCAGAACCTGGAAACAGCCTAAATGTCCCTCAGTCAAAGAATGGATAAAGAAACTGTGGTACATTTACACTATGGAATACTATTCAGCCTTTAAAAACAAGGAATTCCAGAAATTTGTAGACAAATGGATTGAACTAGAAATGATCATAGTGAGTGAGTTAACCCAGAAGCAGAAAGACTCAAATGGTATATACTCACTTATATCTGCACACTAGCCTCAGGGGCATGTCCCATGAAAGTCTTCACTTACCAGGAAATTGGGACAGAGGGGAGGGCATCCTATTGGGATTCTAGATGAGAGAAGCATGGGAGAATGGCAAAGTAGAAGGATCCAGAGGGTCCTAGAAACCTACAAGAACATTATGATAGGCAGATTTGGGCCCAGGGGTCCCGCTCAAACTATTGCATCAGCCAAGGACAATACAGGCAGTAAACTTCAAACCCCTACCCAGATCTAGCCAATGGACAGGACATTCTCTACAGTTGAGTGGAGACTGGGGTCTGACTTTCACACATACTCTGTTGCCTCATATTTGACCATGTCCCCTGGATGGGGAGACCTAGTGGCACTCAGAGAAAGGATAGCAGACTACCAAGAAGAGACTTGATACCCTATGAGCATATTAAGGGGGAGGAAGTTCCCTTCAGTCACAATCATAGGGGAGGGGAGTAAGGGGAAAATGGGAGGGAGGGAGGAATGGGAAGATACAAGGGATGGGCTAAATAAACAGACTACAAACTTCTCTCAGTAAATTCAAGGTTCCTATCCTCAGAAAACTGTGAGAACATTGATTTCACTATGCACAGTCACTTACTCAGAACCTGTACAACTGTGTTGGCTTGCAAAACCAACTTGTCTTCTGTTTTTTTCCTTATGGATGACAGCTTGATTTACATGGACCCTCATTACTGCCAGTCTTTTGTAGATGTACCTTTTGAGGTACTGTACATGGAAAGCAAGTATTGTTTTTTTTTTTTTTTTACCATATTAAGCCAACTGTCATTTAGAGGTGTTCTAGTAGCCATGCTTTTCTTGCAATTACAAGTTGGTATTTTGCCATTTAATAAAACCATACTCAGCACTGGTCAAAGGCTGGCAGCTTGGCTGCTGAATGTTAATCTGTGATCCACTGTCTTCTCCATTTATGTCCATCTCCAACTTGTTAGGTATCTTGGTTGTACTGAACTAAATGACCAAGTCTGAGTACTTTTGCAGGCAGGTAGCTAAACAGTACATTAACAGAAGAATATATGGTATTGGGTCTGTCCTAAAAGGAGAGGAGGCAAAAGGGTGGTTTAAAAAAAAAAGCCAATCGACTTGGTGTAGACTCAATGGCAGCAGAGCCCTGGCCTATGCTTACGTTCAGGTTCTTATGTGATTTCGCAATCATTGAACCACATTCTCATAGATTCTTCTTTCCCTACAAGTGATCATTTTGTCATCCAGTCAGAAAAGTTTGAGTTCCTAAGTGAGATGGATAACTATTATATCATTTTTGTTAGTTTTACTAGTTCATGCTTTTACAGACTAGAATGATTTTGATTGCAAATGGCAAGGGCACTGATTGTGATGGACTCATGAGAACTGTGCTAAATGTTGTGTTTCAGAAATGTGTTTTGACCCAGTATTAATGCTTAATAGTATTCAAAGGGGTATGGATGAAAACAAACTGCAGTATTGCAGTCTGGCTTAGAAAGATGTATTATAAAACAACCTAGCCTCTTTTGTAAGCTGTGTGTTCTTTAGATGTGTTCCTCCATTCACAGAACATTGCATGTGAACATTATTTAACCTGAGGAGGTCTGCTAGGCAGCTACACTTAAGCTGGCTAAGGCCTCACACCTGCTAGGCAAGAGCACAACCACTGACCTGAATCTCCAAGCCTAAAATTTCACTTCCTGCTTCTGGCATAGCAAGTGAAAATTTTACATTGTGTTTTGTCCCCAAGTTCCTTGCTTTGATGTCTTGTGTATATGCCACTGAAACTTTGTGACAGACAGCAATTAACACTCACAAGCTAACCCTCTTTTATATTTTAATCATTAAAATAATTTTTTTATACACGAAGAAATTAAAATCACAAACCTTTCATCCAACTCCATGGGAATAATTACTTGTGAGCCTGACATTTTAAATGACTGGTCTAAGTCTATTATCTAAGCACTTTGTGTGATCAAGGATTGGTGTAAGTTTACTCTCCTGTTGGATTTGAATCTAACACAGAGGTGGCCTGCTCAGAATGTGTGCCTTTTGCAGAGCCCCGACACCCACCTTAGGTGAACTTCACCTGCCTCATCCCATTCTTTATAGGAATGAACAAGAATATAAAACAGTAGAAAAGAAAATTGGAAGAATATTCAATTACGGGCCAATAATTTCACACTCAGGAGGTAGGAGCTGGTAAGTCCCTGTGAGTTGGAGGCCACCTTGGTCTACATAGCCAATTCGAGGATAGCAGAGTTACACAGTGAGAGCCTATATCAAAAAATAAATGAAAAAAAAAAAACCAACAGTAAGAGTAACAAAATCAAACAAACAAAACTCTGAAGCTGACAGTATCAGTATAAGTCATTTACATGTTGGTGGTCTGTGTGTTATATTATAAGAATAGTTTTATTAATGAGACTTTAAGCATTAGGAAGAACCTTCATATATTCATGTGCACATATAAGATTAAAAAGAACTGTCATTCACGTGCACATATTTGCTCCATTTTTATTATAAGTAACTGTGATATGACGTATAATTTTTAGAAGACTTTTTAATGCTATACTAGGCATGCATGTGTATTGCATGTGTGTAGTTCCCGTGAAGGCCAGAAGGGGACATTGGATCCCTTGGCCCTGGAGTTACAAGCATTTGGGAGCCACCTTGTAGGTCCTTGGTCCTCTGCTCTTAACTCGCAAGCTATCTCTCTAACTCCCCACCCCCAACATAAAAGTTTTAATTCAGGTATGTGTTTATAGATATTTGGTTCATTTCTTACTTTTGGCTATAGAGATAAAACTGCTATGAATTTATGAACAATGAAGAATCCCTAAGAAGGCAGATTTAACTCAGTCTCATAAAGGTGGCTGGCTAACAGGGTTCTAGACAACATATGCCAACTCCAGTTATCTGTATCTCTTCCTTTCTTTGAGCATTAGAAATGCATCTCACAAGTTACAACTAATTGTTTTCCCATCACTTGTATCCTCCCATTCCTCCCTCCCTCAGCTTTCACCCTAATCTGAATAAATTAATACAATTTAAAAAGAAAAAAGAAAATGGAAGAAATGGACACATTTGTTACCATTTGGTTTTAGTTTTATTTCTTCCATAGATTATTTTTCAGTAAGGACATTCTATAGTGAGAAATTTTCTAGATTTTAGGAGAAAATGTATACTAGCAAAATCTTAAAGGAATTCATGAAAAAAATAATCCAGATTTAGGTTTTTCAATGTTAGTTAATGAATAATTTGTTATTTGAGTCGCTATTAAAGTTTGTCTGGGAGAGTCAAAAAAAAAAAAAGAAAAAGAAAAAAGAAATGCATCTCTCATTTGATGAACTGGCTTCATTTTGCTGAATAGCATGGTGCTGTGCAGGATGAACTTTTGACTAAATATACACAATGCTGGTTCTTGTGCTTTACATTTTTAAAGAGTACGGGAAAGGCTAAAATGCTCTTTAGAAAATGTGTTTATTATAGTCTTGATATAAAGTATTTACTTCAGTCCATCAAGTAAGGGTAAACTAATCCAAAACTATTCTAAAAATTACTGACATTTCACTGCCCATCTCGTAAAAAGAGGTCATTTCGAAAAATGGATCCTAGTTGTATGATAGGATTTTATTGTCGAAACGTCCAGGACTTTGAACGAGAGTCTGAAGAAAGCACTAAGATACTTTATTAAAATCACTATATATTATGGTTGTAAGTTACATGATTTCTACTCCATAACAATAAATGTGTAAACTGCTACATGTTTGTAAATTTCCTCCTTGAATGTTACTAACTTTGGTCAGACGAATGGAGCCAGTGACTAGTTAAAAGTGTTGTCCACTAGGTGGCAGTGTTGAAATAAAAATCCTGCTAACTGTGGCCTTGGGCAAGCAATTAGGTTACATCCTATTTGAAGAGGATTTTAAAGGGCACTCCCTTAGGGATAGAAAAAAAAATTAATGAAGTATTTGATCAACTCAAATTTCATTTCTTTTTAGTCCAAGTGCTTCTTTTAAGAGAAATGATATTTTTGGGTTTCTTAGGACTGCTTTATCAAGGAAGTGTGTTGTTAACTTTCCAGTCTTTCTACCTAACAGCTTGTGGAAATAGTTACTTAGCTAGTTACACAGCTGCTTTCTACATTTAAACTGGTGAGTGAGTATTGCTGAAACACACATAGAGCTTCAATGCCTCCTGGACCCATTACTTTAGGAAGGAAAAAGATGAGTTGCTTAAGAAGCCAGAGTAACTGGATGGTGTCTTTCTTGGTGCCAGTGGTTACACATACCGCCCTTTCATTGTGAGTAAAAACAGCCCTAGAATCACTGTGGGGCACTCAGAGCATGTGCTCATGTCATAGGGATTTTATAACTGTCTAACGTCCAGTTGATTTTATTCATCCAGGAAAGTAGGCATAGTGCAATAACATCTTACTTCAGCAATGTAAAATTAGCATGAAATATTAAGTACAGAACCCGAAATGAGAAGTTTAGTTTACTCTACCTGCCAAGAAAAAGGGGAAATTTAAGCTAGGCGCAGTGGTGCACACCTGTAATCCCAGCACTCAGGGAGGCAGAGGCAGGTGGATGACTGTGAGTTCGACGACAGCCTGGTTTACAAAGTGAATCCAAGACAGGCAAGGCTACACAGAAAAACCCTGTCTAGAGAAAGAAAAAAAAAAAAAAGAAAAGAAAGGGAAATTTAACAGGAATGTGACATAAAAAAATGAGCAAGTGAAATCCACGAGACCTTTCTCTGCCCATCCACACTCCTCACCTCCTCACCTCCTCACTCTCCCGGGCAACAGGCAGGCCAGTGAGCAGAGTGGAGCATGGAATTATCATTGCTTCCTTCTTGAAGTCATGGTTGACAGTGGATGTTCTGGCTTGATAATTCATTGTCTTTGTAAAATACCGTGTGTGCTAAAATACGTAAATCTAGGCAATCTGGCCATCGATATTGATACTGATATTTCCCACAGAAAGGTGGATTTCTGTTTTCTGTAGCTTACTTTCTGTTTGGGTCAGAGTGCGTTTGAAACGGGAGCACAGTCAAATCCTGTGGCCCAGGCAAACTGAAGCATCTACGGGGGGTGGGGGGGTGGGGGGGCAGGGGAGCTGCTTGCTGGTCCTTTTGATCAACAATAGCCACTGTGGTTTTCTTCACCAGTAAAGCAAAGCAATTAGAATTAATGCTGATGTATTAGGGCAAAGGGGAAGGGAAGCCATGCTGACACGTCTTCTGGAAGTACCAGGAATTTTAAAGGCCACTTAACCGCTTTCTGATGCTAATGGATTTTGAGTAGTGTCAAAGCTTCACTTTGTCAGTTGCTTTTGCTTGGGCGCTTCTAAGTTAAACACACACACCCCCTAAAACCAGCATTTGGCATTTTCAGTCAACCCAACTGTTTCTGGTATTTTTTTTTCTAATAGGCTTTATTTTTTGTTTTCTCATTTTGAAAATAAATCTAGGCAACCTAGAGTGCCATGTTTACTTTGAAATGTTCTATGGGTGTATAGTCTCCTTATGCTGTGTGGTTAAATGTTAATAAAAATTATTAAGCCAATTATTGGATGGAGTTCGGTCTGCCAGGTATGTACTTAACTACTACATACAAAGCATAACGTGACCGAGATGGAATTCCTGCTTGGAGTGAGACATAAAGCTTCTAGACTCGAGTAACATTTATGCTTAAGGAGGGAGGGTATGACAAGCAGACATATATTGCTTTGAATATGATAAGCGCCCACATGAAACTAGAAATAAATTGATGAGGAACCCAGAGAGATGGCATATCCAAGTCAAAGTATTTTATTGTGATGGTGATATTTAAGCTGAGCCGGAAAGTGTACGCATAGTTCCCACTGCTCAGTAAGAAGGGAACATACTTAAAGCTAAGGAAATGATCAGCCAGAGGCAAAGAGATACTGAGTTGTGGTGCATACCCAGAGAGGGGTCCTCTTCGATGGATGCCCAGTGTACCTACAGGGCGGGGTTTCTGTCCCCTCACTACCTAGCCAGGACCCTGAAGGGTGTGGCCTGGACACTTCAATTCTAACAAAGCAATATTCTACATCAGACTTGGAGAACTACTTGTAAGGTAATCCAGGGCATGATACTTTATATTTTGAGGTGTCGTTAAAGGTGAACATTTAATACATATATTCATTTCTCTTCATATTAGAAAACATGGGTGTAGTAAACATGCGATTTCCCCTTTTCATGTATTTTACACAATTGTTTAAGTTATATGAAAAGAAAGGCATTCATTAGTCACAAGGGAGAAAGCGTGCATAGGAAAGTGGTGAAGGCCACATACAAATGTCTGCAGTTAAGGAAGTCCTATTCTGGGAAACAGCGCAAGATGAGTGACACTGCAACGTACACTGACAAAATATTATAGAGAAGCATGAATGTCAGGTGTGAGCAGCACATTAATAATGGACTTTATGACATTATAATTTAAATTTCAGGCATATAGACATATGAAGAAAAATGCCTGTTTTCTACTGCTGAGCTTATGAAAAATTACACATATACTATAATTGGTTACAAATCCAGTGTAAGTGGCTCCTTCCACAGTTGTATTCTTTTCTTACTTGTTATTGGTAACTTTCAAATTGTATCACACCCATACTTTAAAGAACCAGAAACATCATATATTACTTTGTGTGTTATTAAATTTCTCAGTCTTCCTTTTGTTGATGGTCATTTGGCTTGTTTCTCAGAATCTAACATTGGTATTTCATATTTTAGTCACAAATAATATTCTACTTGTATTTTCTTTAAGTTGTCTGTCTATCTGCCAGCCTGCTTGTTTGTTTCCTTTTGAGACGGAATTTCTTTGTATAGCCCTGGCTGTCCTGGAATTAGCCCTGTAGACCAGGCTGGCCTTGAACTCACAGAGATCCACAAACCTGTGCCTCCTTAGCTCTGGGATTAAAAACATGCTCCACCATCTCCTGGCTAGAGTCATTTGTTTTTGTGTGTATGGGTGTTTTACCTGGCAGTATGTAGGTATGCCACATGCAATGCAGTGCCTCTGAAGGCCAGAAGAGGGCATCAGCTTCCCTGAGCTGAATTACTTACGGTGTGAGCTGCCATGTGGGTGCTGAGGATTGAACCCATGTCCTCTGCAAGTGTTATAATGACTGAGTCATCTCTCCAGCCCTACAAAATCTTTGTAAATCTGGGCACTACTACCTTGCTTTCTTGTATGTAGCAGACATATTCTAGGCAAATATTTCACTTGTTAATGATGTCTTTAATTTTAAGACAGCAAACTAATAACTGTTTTTCATGTTTTTCAAACTTATCATCAACAAAATATTTATTAACCAAAGACTGTAAACATATTCCTTTCTGACAGAGCTTTCACGCTTCTGCCCTCCACTTAGCAGCTTCCATATATTTTCCCCACATAGATGAATTGTCCAGGCTTCCAGTCCTGCTTCTGGCCTCATTCTCTTCCGAGTCTCGCCTGCTCATATCCCCCTTTCACCGGGAGCCGAGCTGTTCCTGCCTCCACGCCTTCTCACCACGATGGACTGAACACTGAAACCATGAGCTGAAGTCAGTCTTATGGTGCTTCTGCCAGCCGTTTGTCACAATGGATGGTCAGGTAGAGGTGGCTCAGTGCGTAAGAGAGTCTGCTGCCAGGTCCCACAGACTGAGTTATATGGGCCTAAGTCTCCACTTAGGGGTATAGAATTCTGTTTCTTCTTTATATTGTCTTGCTCTGTGTTTTATATATTTTGTGTCACTATCATTAGTTATGTGCAATTATGATGATTATTGGGTCTTACTCTTCAATTGAATCTACTGGCTGTTACACAGAGAAACACTGTCTTGGAAAACCAAAAGAAAAAAATCTATTTGTTGAGTGAAAAGTTTTATTAGATTTATTTATTTTATCTTATGTATGTATGCTCTACCTGCATGATGTCTGTGCCTCCCTGGACATGCTCAGTGCCCGAGGAAGTCAGAAGAAGGTATTAGATGTTCTGGAACTGGAGTTACAGGTGGTTGTGAGCCACCATGTGGGCGCTGGGAGTCAAAGCTGGGTCTCTGGATGAGCAACAAGTGCTCTAAATCACCAAGTCATCTCTTCAGGTCCTCAATTGATTTTTTTGTAAAGTAGAGCCTGGTGTAGCCCCTGCTAGCCTTGAATGCTAAATAGCTGAGGCTAGCTCGATATTCTTTCTTCCTAAATACTATCTATTTATTATTTGTATGGTGTGTGTGTGTGTGTGTGTGTGTGTGTGTGTGTGTGTGTGTTTCTACATATGTAGGTCAGAAGACAACTTGTGGGAGTCAGTTCCCTCCTTCTGCCTTATGGCTTCCCACAGCCCAACTCAGGCTGTCAACCCTGGCAGCAGGCTCCTGTATCCACTGAGCCACCGTGTTGGCCCAAATTCCTCATCCTCTTGCTTCTACATCACAAGTGTTGGGATTACAGGCCTGCACCGCCTCACCTGACCCAACTGAATCATTTACAATTATAGAATCATAGTTGCTTCCTCTATCTCTGGTACTATTCCTGCCTCGTGTTCTGTTTCTGTGTTTTGTTGTCCAAAATTTGGATCTTATAGGACTCTGAGCTCCCTGGTGTTCCTTCCATCTCACTCTGCTTCTGTCTGGGGTCATTCTGTATCTTAATGGCTTTCATAGTTATCTCTTTTATTTGTTTGTGCTGTTTGTTGATGAAAAGTACGGTTTTGTTTATGTATGTCTTTATTTTGCCTTCATTTAAAAGAAACAGTTTGAAATTCTAAGGAAAAGTTGAAATTATACTACAGTTAACTGCCCTGGAACTATTTGAGAGTAATTGCTAGCATAATGCCCCATTATCCTTGAATAATTGAGTGTGCAGCTCTTACAAATAAGGACATGCTCGTCCTAAGCTCAGTTCAGCTGTCAGAGTCACACAAGTGACACTGTTTATCACGTTATCACCTGAGCTTTAGAAGGTGCCTCCATACTGGCTGCTCTGCTACTGCATGGTATAGCCAAGGGGCCAGTTACAACAGTGCATGGCTTTCTGTATTTTGAATCTGCTTTAATCTAGAGAAATTTACCATCTTCCTTGACCAAGATCACTTGATCTTGTACTTTTAAAAATAACTAGTCTTGCTCAAAAAACAAACAAACAAAACAGGACATTTTGGGTGATTTTATAGCTTGTTCCTTGGAGTGGTTTTACCTGCCGTTTCCTCACGATTTTCAAATTTCCCAGCTTGGTCAAGAGTATACAGCAGGTGACACCGAATACTAAATTCTTACTGAATTTTAGTGGCTGGCACATGATTTCAATTTGCCCCTTTGCTGGTACCTAAGTCCTGTCACTAAGGTGATACTACCGCATCACTGCACTTAGGCCAGAGAGCCCTCTCCCGCCCTGGCATAGATGCCTGCTTTGCCCAGCCCCACCTAGTAGCTTTGGCAATGAATTGTCTTAAGGGTGTTCTCATGGGACATAGGACTCTGTTTGTAACCCTTTCTCCCATTGTCTTGTGGCCTGTGGCATCTCCCGATTCACTCCACCTCACTAGGTTCTCACTCATAAGATGCACTCGTCTCGTTTGCTTTCAGAAGCTTTCAACAGTGCTTTTGATCTATCTCCTCCATTTTATCTATCATATCCATTAGGGTTGCACTTGGTGGTAGAGTTATTTTGACATACACTGTTCTATCAGGCTCTCCTCCTCACAATGAAGTGGCTTTTCGTTATTTTTTAAAGCTATAAGTCTTGACTATAAAATAAAAAGATCCATTTTAAAAATCGTAAAATTATTTTTATTTTTTTATTTCACTAGAATTTTGCCACAGGTACTATGTATAGAAAGAGCCCTGTTACAATTTATCTAATATCCACCTGGAGGAATATGGTCCCTAAAATACGTTATAGACGTTCTAAAGTAAAGCACAGCAAATGAGAAAGAATTTGGTTACTCTAAAAATCGTGATGCTAGTTTAATGGGTCTTGCCCTCAAACTGGATCTTTCTCCACCTCACACCCTATGTGTGCAGCACTGGAAGCTTCTATCATCTCTCTTTCAGCAGGTGCTTTGAGTGGTAACTTCTGGCCCCTCTCATCACTCAGGCCCATCAGGACATCTTCCTTGAAATGTCCTTTCTAGTTTCTTACCAGTCCCCTTGCTACACCTGCAATCTGTTGTCAATACAGCTACCACAGTGATTTTATTTAGAGTGTGGTTAAGAGGCTGAAGACACGGCTCAGTGGTTCAGGGCACTTGCTGCTCTTCTCGAGGACCTGGGTTTGTGTCCTAGCACCCACATGGTGGCTCACAGCACCCACATGGTGGCTCACAACCACCAGTAACTCCAGTTCCAGGGGATCTGATGCCATCTTCCAGCTTCCGTGGCCATGGTATACATGTTCTGCACAGACAGACGGGTGAAAGACCCATACCCATAAAATAGTAAAATAAAATAAGGGCTGGAGAGATGATTATGAGCACAGCCTGTTCTTCCAAAGGTCCTGAGTTCAATCCCCAGCAACCATCTATAGTGAGATCTGGTGCCTTCTTCTGGCAAGTAGGCACACAGGCAGGCAGAACATTGTGAAAAATAACAAATAAATATTTTTTTTTAATTGAAAGTATGATTAAGGATGTGCTAGTAACCTCTCATTCATACCTTTATAGTTTCTTTTCAACACATTCAGAGTCAAAACTCCAGGCCATACTAACCTGTAAGGCTTTATGAGACCCAAGACAGACCGCTGCTTCCTCTCCCATCAGGCCCTGACTTCACCTTTGCCCTCTTCTCCCACCTCTTGTCCAACTGCACTTGACTGATCTGCTCCCTGTTTGCAGCAGCTACCCTGTATGTAGAATTCTCTTCTGACAGACATGTCCATGCTCCCTCTCTGATTTTTCCCACCTTTATTCATGCTCCCCTAGACTTCTAACTGTCTGCATGTAATTGCCACCTGTTTTGTCTCCTCAGAACATATTGCTATCATTCATATTACATGTATGTAGCATGTCTGCGCATTCTGATGCTTCAGGCATGCACATGTCTTTCTGCAGAACTGTCTTGGCAAAGTTAAGGAAACTTGTTGAGTTTATTGGAATTACCAGGACTTGGAGTTGTTTGTCACATTCTAGGGGTTATAAATACTTGGAAGGCATTGTTAATATTTTTCCTTAGATGTCATCACAGGGCTCAGTGCTTGAGCTATATGGAAAGTCTTTAGTATACGTTTACCTAGTCCAGTGTATTTTCTTCAACTGCTGAGGCTTTATCTTAACATTTATAAGTGTATTTACTTAGTATTATTAGTATATATGCTTTTCAAAAAGCTAACTTTTCTATGTATTAAGACAGTATGTACATAAATCTTAAAATCTGTTGATTGTGTCCAGGCTTCTCTGCTTAGGAGCAAAGTGATGACTTCTGTGGTTAAGCTAAGCTTGGCTAACTCCTGTCTTTCACACCTGTTTCCTGGAGCGCCTTCCCTCCTCTTCAGTGTTTCCAATTCTTTCCTGGGATTGATGAACCCAACTCCAAATTATCTGTTGCTCCCCTTCTTTTATGTTCTGGAGGCTAACGCCTCTGTTTCCTGTAGGGAGTTGCTCTTGACAATTTTGATGTCATTGTACATTATGGTCCCCCAAAAGGGAACATCTTTCTTTGGAAGTTCTCAGGTTTGAATTCTAACTGCTACAACTGCACAGCTCTCATAGACTGTGCATCTGTGAGCATGTGCAGTCCTTCTCTCATAGGCTGTGCATCTGTGAGCATGTGCAGTCCTTCTCTGATAGGCTGTGCATCTGTAAGCATGTGCAGTCCCTCTCAGATAGGCTGTGCATCCGTGAACATGTGCAGTCCCTCTCTGATAGGCTGTGCATCTGTGAGCATGTGCAGTCCCTCTCTGATAGGCTGTGCATCCGTGAGCATGTGTAGTCCCTCTCTGATACTCTGTGTATCTTTCTTGTTAGTGCTGTCTGTAACACCATTCTGGACTTGAGACTAAGTAGATGAAGTTTATGAAGTGTATTTAGCCTGGTTTACTCTTTTGCTGTAAATCGGTGACTGTGTATCCTCATTTGGCATCCTGTTCATTGAATGTCCAGTTTTTCTCTGCTAAGGAATTTTTCTTGAAATTGAGAAAATACCTTCATTTTATCTACCAGACCCCACACACCCAGATGGGGTTTTCTCTGTATAGCCTTGGCTGTCCTAGACTCTTGTAGACCAGGCTGGTCTGGAACTCATAGAGATCTGCTTGCTTCTGCTTCACCTTCCACACCCCCACCCCTGCCCTCGCAAGTGCTAGGATTAAAGGCATGTGCCACCATGCCCAGCCATTTTATCTTGCTTGCTCTCCTTTTTTGTGTTATCTCTTTGCATCTTTACCCTGCTTTTCTGTAAATTCTGGGGCAGGGGGCGGGCCTGCTGGCTTTCCATAGGTTCTGCCAGTAAGCCTACTTAGTCTGTGGACTTAGCCCTCTGCTCCACTGTCCTATTGGCAGTGTGATGGGAGTATTTGTATTTTCTCTCATATTCCTTTTCTAAATTCCTTTTTAAAATTGTTCCCAATCTGATGAAGAGGATCAGATAAGATACCCTTTTTATTGAGGAGCATATCACCTGATAGTACCACTGTTTGAGGCCAGAAAAATCACACACCCCCAAAACCCAAAGTTATTAAGAATTCATCACTGGGGCTGGAGAGATGGCTCAGAAATTAAGAGCACTGGTTATGCTACCAGAGGTCCTAGGTTCAATTCCCAGCACTCACATGGCAGCTCACAACTGTATGTAACTCCAGCTCTAGGGGATCTGACACCCTCTTCTGCTCTAAGCTATCCTACATATATATGATACACATAACTCACATAAGCATACACACACACATAAAAGTAAAAAAATAAATAAATACTCACATAAACATGCACACACACAGACACACACAAATAAATACATAAATAAATACTCACATAAGTGTGCACACATGTAAAAATAAAAGATAAATCAATAAAAACAAAATCATTTATTTATAGAATGGAGGTTAACATTAAAAAAACTCATATGGCTAGTTATCCTCTAGCTACAGAAGAAAATTGATATTAAGTTCATTGACTTTCGAGATCACAGAGACAATTCAATGCAAATCAATGCTTATTAAATAGAGTCCTTTTCTAAGCATTCTACACATTATCTCTCACTCCATTCCAACTTTCTGAGGTAGATACTGTTACATCCTCTCTATAGCCAGCGATATTTTATCAAGTTTAGCAACTGTCACAAAATCATAATTATCGGGGCTAGAGAGACAGCTCAGCAGTTAAGAGTACTGGCTACTCTTGCAGAGAACCTGAGTTTGATTCCCAGAACCTACATGATCTCGCACATCTGTCTGTAATTCAAGTTTCAAGGAGTCTCATGTCCTCCTTCTTCTGACGTCTGTGGGCACCAGGCACGCATGTGGTACACAGTCTTATATACAGGCCAAATAGTCGTACACATAAAATAAGTTTAGAGCAAGTGGTGAGAACTAAGTGGTACCACCCTGTGTAGCCCCTTTCAACAGCTCAAGGCAGCTCATCATCTCTGTCACAGGCTACTTCTTACAGGAGAGTCCACCTTCCCTGCCACAGACCAGCTAGTCCTTATTTCTAGGAGCAGGGAGCATATTCTTGACAGTCTTTTGAATTTTCAGGTAGATCCTGTTGTTGAAGAATGGTTGGCTTTTTGTGGTTTGTTTTATGTTGAGATGGAGCCCGCCTCCTTGTGCCTTGTCCTCAGTAGTCACAGCAGGAGAGTTAGTCTGCTCTTCTTGGGTCAGCATTCCCTTCTTCTGCAGTGGTGCAGTGTCCTGCATCCATCACTGTTTGGAAAACGTCTTTGTGAAATCACTTTGGTGTTTCAGGCACATGTTAAAGATTTTGTTTCCCAGAGATGTTCCTTCTACCTCCATGTTCTTCAACTGCATCCTTTTTCCATCTGGGGTCTAGTAAGAAAAAGATTGGATTTCCTGTATAATCTTCAGGGGTTTATAGTTTCATCAAGAAGACAAGAATAGACATTAGTGATAAATGGCTCTATGATTTAATAAATGCCACAAGACTAATATGATAATAACAGCAACAAGACTATAAAGCAAACACATTAGACACCAGACAGCCTTGGAAGGCCTTTACACATGTTAACAGATTCCGCCTGCACAGCAGCTCTGTTGGGTAGATGCTGCCATTGCTGCCATTTATGGCTGAATGGGGCGAGACAGTCTGGTGAAGTAACTCTCTCAGGCTCACACAGTTCTTAGGTATCTGGTTTTGAACTGGGTCTCCCTAGGGCCACAGCCAGTGTTAGTCCTCCTTACACTACACTGGACAAGTTTGTAGAACCTTGGAGGAGCTGTCAGTGTGGTAGGTAGTATCTGTAGAATCTGGGCTAGAGCTGGGAGAACTGATTGTCACGCAATCAAGAAAAAGCTGTGAGGAAGGACTAGAAAATAGTGTGGGTAGGAGCTCTAGAAGAATGCTGTGAAAAACTTGTGGTAGAATGGTTATGAATTGAGTGTTTAAACAAACAATGAAACTCTTTTGTTAACTTACCAGGACCTGGGAGATCTGCCCTTGAGGGCCATGGTTTCTCTTCTGTCCCACAGTCTCTGATCCATCTGACTCCTCTGCCAACAATGCTTCTTACCTTAGCGTCACTCAGGTCTCAGCCTGACCTTTTCTGTCCACAGAGCCTGAAGATCCCTTAGCACATGGCCTTGTTTATTTTTACTACTTTCCTTATCTGTGAACGGCACACAGACAGTGGTACTTGTTTAATCCCTGTCTTTTCCCTTTTTAAAAGGGAGGGTCCTGATTGTATTTGTGGCCATAACGTGCCCTCTCACTCAGGCTCCCAGGGTCTCAGTCACTTAGACGCACTTTGGGCAGTGAACCAGGGATGGGTGTGGATTAGACATTCGAGGATGTTTTGCTGATGAAGTGGGATATATAGATGCAACACTGTCACTCTCGTATACACCTGCTTCTGTCCTCTGACCTGGAGGCAAACTCAACATCTGGGAGGTCAGCAATCTTACTGTAATTACAAGAGCAGGCTAGGGATTGTAGAAACTGCTTTAATATCAACTGAACAATTCAGGTTAAAAAAAAAGGGGAGGGGGACGGACTTCTTGTTGATAAAACAATTCCTATTACTTAAAACCTTTGTTAATTGCTTTGTCTTGTTTTTGTATTTGCCACTTGCAACTACTAAGTAATAGAAAAGATGGTACTTGACATATTTTGTTTTTCATTTTTTTGGCTCACTTTAGGATGTGACCAACACACCCTGGGCTGTATCTCAGCACAGTGACTACAAACGGTATCAATAGAATCCCGTAGACTAGCGTGGTTTTACATGTTTGGCATGGGTAAGAGATCATTTTCTTGTTTAGTTATGTCTTTCTAACTAGCTTTATGATGAAATAAATTACTCAACTCTGTCCTAGACTTTTTCTTTTGAAATTCTGAGGCCTGTCAACCCATCACATAGGTAAAGTATGACCACATTTCTTTCCTGTAAAGAAATCTATGACTTGCTTTTCAGGTAATAAACAGCTCCAGCATGTACCTGGCTATGCTGAAAACAGAGTAGAATTTAGACTCCATTCAAGTCCCATTTGGAAATTAATTATGCTGTAGTAAATTAATTCATCTTAAAAAATCTAAAAATGGGGTTTTCTTAAATTTTTGGAAGAAGTATATGTTAAAAAGTTTTGAAATTATATGTATCAGAAAAAAAGGTCAATGTTAATTTTTCCATCTAGAGACAAGTGTTAATACTTTCATTATATTTTCTTCCAGTCTTCAAAATAAATGAAATTGTTTCAATATGCTCAAGGTTAAGTTATATGAGTAGATTTGTGTTTAGAGATATACAGTAGGGCTAGGCAATGTCTCAGCAGGTGAGGATGTCTTCAAGAAACCCTGATGATTTAAATTCCATCCTTGGTACTCACATAGTTGAAGAAAAGAATTGACTCCGGCAAGTTTCCATCTGATGTCCACAAGTACATATATACATATATAATAAAAGGTTATAAAATATTAAATAGTAAATATTTGAGCCCTGGAGAGATGGGTACTGCTCTTCCAGAGAACCTGAATTCAATTTCCAGAACTCATGTCAGGAAACTCACAACCACTAGTAACTTCAGCTTCTGGGACCCAATTACCTCTTCTGCCCCTCACCAGCACTTGTGCACACATGGCACACGGCAAATACACATTAAAAAGAAATCTAAAAAAAAATACAAGAAACATTTCCCTAGATCATTAAATAATTGACATTGTATTTAACTTTTGATAGTGTTAAATTAGTGATATTTTGTCTCTAATTTGATTTTTTTTTGCTTCTTTGTTTTTGTTTTGTTTTTTTCAAGACCTTGGCTGTCCTGCACTCATTTTGCCAACCAGGCTGGCTTCAAACTCATATTGGACCACCAGCCTCTGCCTCCCAAATGGTGGATTAAAGGTATGTGCCACCAGGTCTCCCTGGAATTTTTAAATGTACATTTTATATTATGTACTTTGGAAAAACCTAAGATTTTAATAACATTCTAATTGCAAAAGAACACCACTTTTCTTTAAAAAAAACAAAACAAGCAAAAACAGTTTCAGGATAAATTTTTAAAATGTATTTGTATTTTTTTATTCATGTCTTTGGGTTTGTCTGTGTGGGTGCCCACTGAGACCAGAGAAAGAAATTGGATTCCCTAGAGCTGGATTTGTAGGTGGCTTTGAGCCACCTGATAGAGTGCTGGGGACCAAATTTGGGTCCTCTGGAAGACAAGCAAGAGCAGTTAGCCACTCAGCCATCTGTCCAGCATTCAATTTTCCAAACTAGTAGTTATTCATAGTTTTAAATGTGTCTTGCTGTGGCACTCCTAGCTATGGGACATATCTAGAAGTCTGTTCACATGTTGCTGAAGTTGCTTGTACCAATAAATGAATTGTTGATGCAGTGGCTGCATCATCATTTGAGTCTGTTAGTTCTGAATCTGTCTATTTAGCAAAGAGAGTGACCTGGACAGCTTACAAAGTGCCCTTTGGCATTCTGGTTTTTATTTGTCATGAAATGATCAATCTTACTTGCCATCAATTTGATGTGCTGGTAGGTTTCAATTCGCCTCATCTTCTATTCAACTTTCTACTATGGTGTGTTTATAATAGTTGGATAACCTTTAGTGATTAACTTTAGCTTCACAATAAAACTGAGCAGGGAATATCCACACGCCTCCGTCCCCACTCTCAGTCTGCCCTGTCATGGTAGTATATTTGTTACAACCAAGACACTCAGATTGACATGTTGCTATTGTCCCAAATACAGAGTTGTAAAATTTACTCTGTACACTGTATATTTTGTGGCTTTTGACAGACATATTGAGACACATGTCATTATAATATCATAAACAGTAGTTTAACTGTCATAAGATCCTCTTTGCTGTGCCTGCTCTTCCTCCTTTCTCCTAGACACTGATATTTTAACTGTGGCCATTGTTTTGCCTTTTCCAAAAGGTTGAATATCAGAGGCCATCAAGTACACAGTCTCTTTAGATTGATTTTTCCCACATGGTGACATACAGTTGAAGTTTTTACATGTATTTTGGTAGCCCATTTCTTTTTAGCACAGATTAACGTTCTTTTTATTACCACATTTTTAATTTTTTCTTTCTAAAAAAAATAACAACATCTTGATTACCTCCAAGTTTTGATACTGTGAAAAAATCTGTTATAAATGTGTGTGTGTGTGTGTGTGTGTGTGTGTGTGTGTGTGTGTGTGTGTGTGTGTGCAAGGTCTTTTAAAACATGTATTTATTCTTATTTTATGTATGTGAGTGCTTCTCTGCATGGAGGTATGTGCACCATATGTGTGCCTGGTGCCTATGGAGGCGAAAGTATGTTGAGTCCTGTGAAACTTGAGTTCCAGGTGGTTAAAGATGCTATGTGGATGCTGGGAGCTGAACTAGGGTCCTCTACAAGAGCAGCCAGTGCTCTTAACTGCTGAGTCACCTCTCTACTCCTGTGCTGCAGGTTTTATGTAGACATTGAGTTTTAACTAATTTGGATAAACCTTTATTTTAAATTTTATGTTTGTGGGAGTTTTTGCATGTGTGTGCGCAACAGAAGGCAGAAAGAAGGCATCAGATGTCCTGGAACTGTAGTTATCTATGGTTCTGAACTGCCATGTGGGTGCTGGGAATTGAATCTTGGTCCTCTGTGAAAGCAACCAGTGCTCTTCACCGTGGAGGCCCCTGGATAAACCTTTACTATATTTCTCATTTGAGAGTCTTTAGTATTATTTAAAATAAATTCAGGAAGATTTGCCACTGATAGTCCTCAAAGTTGCAATCCATGGGTTTTATACAGGAGGCCTTAGATTGCAGGAGGGGAGATGCACTCTGTAAAAGTTTCCTTTCTGGCATTCTCCCTGGGGTGCAGATTTAATTCTGGTAATTGATGAGCATCTTTGTCATAGCTAACAGACCCAAATGAGTCCTTTCTGATCTTGAAGGGAAGGTTGGGAGATTCTAATGTTAGCTGTGCTGCGTTGATCCGAAAGCAGTGTGATGTGCACACTTGCTCATTGGATACTGGACTCTGAATGGCGTTAGATAGGTGTAAAATGACAGGCATGTCTGGCAGATATCCCAGCGGGTGGCTGATGGTAAATGATTCCTCAGATGCCAATCCTTTCTGATTCTTGCTCTGTATTTTTCATGTTTTTGCCCTTATCCTCTTTTCCTGTAGAATGTACATCAAATAAGTTAGAGCAATGTATAAATTAGAAGCCTGATATGAATTACAAGATCTATTTCATCATCTCTAATGTTTTTATTACTTGGTTGTTTTTAAAATGGTTCGTTTCCATGCAACAGCAACAACAAATGTGTTTTATGTTAAATGTCTCATTGAGATGTTTTTAACATCGTTTTTTAGTCATAGCTACCTATTCAAGCCAGGATTCAAGAGAACCTACAAATGTAATCCATGCATGCATACATATTTATGTGTGTTTGATAAATTACAGGCGATAAGAAACCATATTTAACCAATGACTAGTAATGTGTATATGTTCACTTGATATTCTCGCAGCCTTTTCATATTACTTGAACTTTGCAGAGTTTTAATGGTCCTTATTGGTTTCTGCTGGGCCTGTTGGCATAGGGCCATTGTGAGGCTGTGGCCAGTCCAAGAACATAGTGACATTATGTCTCAAAAACAAAAAAGAAAAAGAATATTTTAGCTAAACATTCTTCAGAGAAAGTTTTCTATTCATTTTTATGAACATCATTTACCTTTTAATAGAATTTATTTAACAAAAATATTTTAAATTGTTAAAGTACACTTGAATCTGCAATTTACAAACATGTATATTATGTAATAGATGCAGGTCTTCCACATGATTTTAGGGGCTGCTTTTTTTTTAAGGAGGTAAAGTGTCATTGTTATTATACAAGAGATCAGTCTTTCATGTTGACTGTATTAAAGCAGAAATATTTCAGTAAAAATTTTTAGTATAGGAACATTTGGAAAGACAAAACCTATTTATTTTTATTACATTTTTATAATTGTGGGCATGCACATGCCATTGCATATATGTGGAAGTCAGAAGACAGCTTGTGGGAACTCATTCTCTTTCCACCCACATGGGTGCCGGGGAATGAACTCAGGTTGTCAGGCTTGGTTGCAACTATCGTTACCCACTGAGCCATCTTACTGGCCCTCAACCTGAATGTTTTTAAAGAACTTTAAATTATTGCTTTTAGTCTTTAAAAAAAAACTTCCCTATCTGAAATAGGGAAGTTGGCTGACTTAGGCTCTCATAAATGAGAAAGAAGAGTGATTTGCCCACGGTCACTTTGAGGTTGTTGCGGAACTGAGATAAGACTGGATTTTGTGTCACCGTGATTTTATGTGTGTTGCTATCACAAGCAATCTTTCATAACATGTTACCACCATTTTGCCACGTTCTGGTTACTTCTAAAAAGAAGATAAATAATGAGTAGTTCTTCAGCATGACTACAAACTGAGAGGACTAGAAGACCGTGGGAGATGGTGGGGTGAAAAGAACTGGTCACCTAGCTTGTATTTTTATGGGTAAACTGTGTGGTGCTGGTCAAGTTTAGTCCTGTAGGCAGGACAATTAAAACAACAACATTAGAGATCTCTAAGTGGGAGAAGTGAACAAGACAAGGCCAAGACTAACACGTTTAGCTTTGTCATGTGGCCCTACCACGCGCAGATACACCCAGTGAGTGATCCATTGTGCTGTCTCTTACAGATGTTGAAACTATCCTCTAAGGAGAAGTATCCATATTCACTTTCGTAAATGGCCATTCCAGAGACTTTGACTTCACATCTTCTGCAGCCAATGAGGAAGACCTTTTCTTGGAAGATGAAAAGAAAAAATTCAAAAGATTTAGCAAAGAGGAGTTTGCCCTACTTTAACGATGAAAACGTGTGTGATTATGTGATGAGATTGAGGACAGTAGAGTCAGGGAGAATACCAAGTGAGCTTGAGCTCTCTCATGCTCAGATGCTAACTGCACATGTCATCTTAACAGTGCCTATTTGAAAACACCTAAACTTTAGAGATATTTTTCTGAAAGAAATGACTTGGTGGCTCTTGCTTCTTGGTGATAAATATCAAGTGATTCTGGTTTCCCAAAGATGAGCTAATGAAACACTACCTTAACCACAAGCCTTTCGATTCTCAGCATTTTCTACCTGAGCCCATCAATCCCCTGAAGGTTGTGTGATATATGTTCCCTCAAAGATTCAGATCACCAAATTACTTTTAAAAGCTTCATGTTGTGTCAATGACAAGAGACCAGAGACTGGATCTTCAGAACTACCCAACCTCCTGCTGTTAACGTAACCAGAGGGTGCCTTGGATTTATGTATCTGGACATTGAAATGGACATGTAAAATTATGTAAAAAGGATTTAAGGCAATACTTACCAATACGATTTTATAGCAGCTACCCTTTATGCTTGCTGCAAGACACTCTATGAGGAATGAATATAAAACATTTGTTTTCTTTGCTCTCTTCCTTCAGTTTTTTCTTTCCTTCCTTCTTTTCCTTTCTTTCCTTCTTTCTTTCAGGACTGAGACTTTAACCTAGGACCTTGTACATGATAGGCAGGTAGATGTTCTACCTCTGAGCTATCCTGAAGTGTCGATTTCCCCCACGTATTTAAAAGTTAAGTTGTCAGTAGTCTGTATATTTGTTTTAATTAGGTAAAGGAAATCACAGAATTGTTGTAGCAGTTGTTTCCAACCTTAAAAGGGAAATTTTATAGAAATACAATTTATTACCCACTTTCTAAGTCTAAAGGTGAATACCAAGAAAAATATGGATGCTTTCTGATTTTACTGTTCTTATAAAGTGATTTCATTGTGTTTAGGTGTTTAGATTTACAAGTTAAATCTACCTTAAGAATGTTTGGAGTTTACTTAGAGGCAAACTTGTTATGTAAAAACACAAAAGTTATCGCCAGGCCAGAATTATAAAGCAAATACTTTTAATTGAAAACATGAGCACATACAATACTTTCATTTTGGTTTTAATGTTGGGATTATTTTACTTTTCTCATTGAAAAAATTGTTTTCAGATGAATTCTACTTCTTTTTGGTGCATGGCAACAGTTCTGTTTCTCAGGAAATGGGGCATTAGCTATTTTACCAACCTGTGTTTCAGTACAGTGATGGCTTACAGAGTTGCAGCATATCATCTGTAGCCATTGGCCTCCTTTAC
Source organism: Acomys minous (assembly GCF_964271855.1). Taxonomy (NCBI): domain Eukaryota; kingdom Metazoa; phylum Chordata; class Mammalia; order Rodentia; family Muridae; genus Acomys; species Acomys minous. Next base: position 77,920,730 of record NC_140487.1, read on the forward strand.
CAGAGAACCCCTATGTTCACAAGCACCTGTGAAGCCAAAACAGAGGGTGGGAGACAGCATCAGTAAGCCTGAAGCACGAAAGCAGGTTTGTCATTTCCCATTGAGGATGGTTTATTGAATTGAAGCAGTCTAAAGTCTAAATTTTTCCCTTTGCCCCAGGTAAATTTGAATAAATTAAGTTCAATACTAATTTTCATAGAATGTCAAAGCAGTACAAGACTAACAAGCCAAGAATAAGCTGGGTGTTATGTGCTTCAGCCCTCTCCTTTCCGACAGTTACTGCTCCCAGCAGCCACAGGATTGGACAGTAGACACAGCACATGCAAGCACTCAGACCTTTATGTGGGTCAGTACTGATGCGAACATAAGAATGTCTAAAAGCTTGTCATAGGAGCACCTCCTCACCCTCCTAGCTTTTAAAAGATGATATTAAAGTAGAATATTGGAGTGAGACAAAATTCTACCTGGGCAGTGACAAGGAGAGAGAAAGTAGCAATTGTTAAATTCTGTTTTAAAATGTTGTTTCAGAATATTGTGTAGTCAAAACAAAGAAATTTTAAAACATAATCATCTACCTGCCTGGGAATAACGGTCTAGAATCAGAACCATTGAGCACACTATTATGCATCTAAAGTCTATTCAGTAACATGTAGGGGTGAATGGAGGTGCGGGTGGAAGTTAAGAGTGATGGGTTTGTCTGGGTTACTTTTGATTCACCTCATCTGAGGACCAGCCAAAGCTAGGCTACACTTTTCTAGAGAAGCAGGTGATGAACCATCAGGGTCAGGACAGAAGCAGTGCACGGCCTCACCTCACACTTCGCTTTGACCACAGACTTAAAGTTGTGCAAGGCAGTGCCAGGGACCAAATGGCCCATGGCCGACCCCCACCCATTCAGCATCTGCAGCAAACATCCTGTTTGGCCACTCACTAGGCATGCAAGGCATCCGGCTTAGCCCTGAGAAGAGAGCGATCCGATCCTGAGATAACCACAGAGACATCCTGCTTTGCCCCACCTAGGAAAACCCCTCCCCCTGCAGATGTTCCCGGGGCTCAACCCCAGAAGATTTTGTACTTTTCCATTACCCTCCTCGCTTACCCCTGCCCTCCCTAAAGCAGGTTTTAAAAAGCCTGCCCTTACCTTCAATAAACGGCTCTTGACAAGCTACTGTTTCCTTGAGCCCTGCGTCTCTCTCGCCCATTTCTTTATCCACAGGTTGCGACCCCCCTCGGCCCCCCAATAACTGACCAGCTGGACTGGTCAAGGCAGAAAGCACGACCAGAAAAGCTTAGGAGTTCTCTCTTCCCAAGGAGTTGCCTAGAGTCCTGATAGGAGGGACTCTCCCATTAAAGACACTAGCTCTTACCAGTCACATTTCAGAAGTGACTTTGTACAAGTAATAAGGGTTGATATTGTGAATTGAATTTTTTTATTTTGCCACTGTGTTAACCACCAGCAGGCAATTTTAAAAGTCGTCGTTACTGAATGAATGAACAAGTAAATGAAAAGATCCTTTATAGTGTATTTCCAAAAAATTTCCTTGAGGTAGTCATTTTTGTTGTATTACATTAGACCAACCCCATTAAATCTGTATTAGTGAAAAGGTAATCTCCGAAGGTTAAAACTCAGAATACCCTGGTAATCAGTTAACCTTCGGATTTGCCACTGTCTGTGGCCAACACAACCTATATGCTGATTCTGACTCTAGAGTAGTTGATGTTAAAGCACAAGGCAACAAAATTACTTACCTGTGCAATCCATGCGATTTTGGGTGAGAAACCTACATTTTAGTGATTTCTAGTTTATCTCTATTATTCTGTGCCAGAAAGCACTTTGTTCCAGTCAAAACATAGTGGCCCAGTTTTCTCCTCGTACCTCAGAGATGCTTCAGTCATCAGAAAAGGAGATGCTTACCAAGATGAAAGATAACCCCTCCTATTTTCAGAGGTGCAATGGGTTCTCAGGGGGTCAGAGTCTCACCCTGGTCACCAAAGGAAAGCTGGGGATCCAAACCTGCAGCTCTTCTCCTTGTGCCCCTGGGACTCTGTGGGAAGGTGGCTGTGCCCAGCAATATGGGTGGGAACTTGGGGTCTCTGGGGAATACATCTCCACAGGGTCACTGCAGGGCCTGGTATATTTCCACTTTGGAAGTGACCAATTACTGAGCTAAGATGTATTAGTCTAGACAGAAGGAAGGTGAGGGGGAAGAGTCCCAGAGTCGAGCAGCAGGGCAGACAAGAATGCTGTCTGCAGTGCCACCAGCTGAGTAGTGGTTGAGAAGAGGGCCAGTTAACCTAGTGAGCAGACATTCCCTCCAGGCTGAGCAACACGCTTAAAGGCAAACATGCGCCTCTGGAGAGGTCTGTCTGGGTTCCAGAGAAATGGGAACTTAGAACACCTAGGAACATGTACATTCACCAACTGAGCAACTATTGTCCATTGCCTCTAACTGCCCCAGTCCTCCCATACAGGAGACCGTGAAGCGCTGAATTGGAATGTGTCACCCACACAAGTGCTGAGTGGCAGAGCCAGGAACTTACTGACTGTGAATCCCCTTTCATATGGCCAAGGTGACTGGACTCCACCAGCAACATGTCCTTGGTGCTTTTGACATGAAAGACATTGTTTAGAGCAGCAGTTCTCAACTGGTCAAAAGACCCTTTCACAGAGGTAGCCTAAGACCATCAGAAAACACAGATATTATTTACATTACGATTCATAATAGTAGTAAAATTACAGTTGTGAAGTAGCAACAAAAATAATTTTATGGTTGGGGGTCACCACACATGAGGAACTGTGTTAAAGGGTCACAGCACTAGGAAGGCTGAGGACCACTTATTGAGGACCACAGAGAATCTGGAGCAAGAGAAGGCTAGAGTCTGTCCTATTCATGGGAACCTGGTACCCTGGTGGAGAGACAAGCCTGATCTTCAAACTCAAAAAGATTTGGGAAAATACAGTAAATTATAGGGAAGGCTATCAAAAAGTACAGGAATATGTGACAGACCTGCGCAAATAAGAAGTGCCACTTTATAATCAGAACATTACCACTTCATATTACTGTGTTTATATCATTTGTCTCACTTGATTCCCACAAGAGCCACATAAAGCACACAGGAAAAATAATTATAGGATTAATATATAAGCAGGAACTGACATAGTCACATATTAAACTCAGAGACACAGCTTGGGTGGTTCTGAGTCTAACCCATTGTTGTGTCCACCGACGACCAGGGCATATAAAAGATAACCATGCTGTCACTGGTCATTGGTTAGACACAATACAGGGCCTGCAGACAGAGGTCTTGTTGAGACAAGAGGGTTCTGGGTTATCTTTAAACAAAACCCTAAAGACACTGAGGCTCTCCATAGAAAGGAGCCATGTGCTAAAGCCACAGCCTTCATCTGCTCCATCGTCAGCACTTTCCATCATCTACTTCCTGCTAAGCCTTAGGGAGACTGACACAAAAACAACAGTCCCCGGAGGTGGCCAATAGCAGAGCACTTGTCTAACATGTGTGGGGTCCTGAGGTTAATCCTCTGTACTACAAAGAGTAAAGTCAAAGAAATAAATAAGAACAGTCCCTGCAGCCGGGTGTGGTGGTGCACACCTTTGATCCCATCAGAGACAGGTGGATCTCTATGAGTTCCAGGCCAGCCTGGTCCACAAAGCAAGTCCAAGACACCCAAGACTGCACAGAGAAACTCTGTCTTGAAAAAACAAACAAACAAAAATACAGCAAATTAGTGCAGGGAGATTAGGTGTGGTTAGGAAAGCCTGCTGTGAAGAGTAATTAGAGCAGGGGTTTTAGTGGAGATACAGCACATGTACATTTAAATTATTTACTATATTTAATAGATATCACAAGAGAAAATAAACCCACCCCTTGCTGCCTAAATATGTTGCTTTCATCTTTCTGTAGGTCATGTCCATGTAACCCTTGAAGCATGCCCAGTTGGTTGGATTTGGGTTTTTATTTAATTAATCTGTTTCTTGGTGAAAAGGGCCACCACACATTCAACCTTTCATGTTTTTATTTATAAAGCAGTGTTATTTTAATGGCTTTTATGGTGTTCATTCCTTTGACCTGTGACCTGTGACCTATGACCTGTGACTGCTTTCTACCCATAACCCTTTTGGATGCTAGCCCATGTCTACACTTGAGAGACACTCCTATTTTTGCATATAATTTGTTCCTGTAAAGACTTAAGATGGTTCAGTCTGAAAGGACTGAATAATAGATGTTTTAAAATAATAGTTTAAGAAGATTTAAAATACTATAAAAGGCAATTTAAAATATTTAAAAATATTTGAAGCTCAAATTATTTTTAATCATATAGACTTGACATGATCTTGATATAGTTGTAACTCATTCTCTTCTTATTCTTTTCTACAGTAGAACATATACTTGTCTCCCTTAAAGTAGATATACATTCACCTGAGCATTTCCCAGTGGCTCTTTATTTCTCTCTGTAGATTAATTAAATTTATGAGATCTGCATTTCTTACCAGTGGTTTTATCACCTTTATTTTTCTGTCTTCATGACATAGTTACAAAATAACTGGTAATAAAATACAAAAATTTTGTTTGTTTTTTAAGGTTATTTAAGGTAGTTGCAGGGGTGGGGGTGGGAGGGACATGACATGACCAGGTTATACATCTAATGTACATCTAAGTTCCAGATAAGTGTACTTATTGTCATCCTTAGAGTTAGCAATTTATTGCTATAGCAAACTACCTAGAATAATCAACTTAAAAAGTAGAAAGGCCTATTTTAGCTCATAGCTTAGGAGGTTTCTGTTCATAGTCAGTTGGTCCTATTGCTTTCTGGCCTATGATAAGGTAAGCATATCAGTGTAGGAGTGCATGTTGTGGGCAAAGAGAAAGAGGAGGTTCAAGTCACAATATCCCCTTCAAGGATAATTCCTTCCCATTAGACCTCACCTCCTAAAGATTTCACTACCTGCCAGTAGTGAGTGGCCTATGGAGGTCACTTACCCAACCGCAGTGCATCATGATGATGTGAAACAGCAGCTCCCAGCTCCCAGTTGGCTTTAAAAAAAAAAAAAAAGCTCCCCTCCCTCTGTGTCTCTCTCCCTCCCACGTTTTTTTAGACAGGCTTTCACTCTGTTGCCCTGGAACTGGCTGTGTGGAGCAGTTGACCTGGAACTCTAAGATCTACCTGTCTCTGCCTCCTAAGCTTTGGGATTACAGGTGTAAGACACTATGGCTGGTTTAAAACACAGCTTTTTGGAGCTTGATTTGTGTATTGACACTCATTTTTTTTAAGTGTACAGTTCTGTGGGTTAAAAGTTTTGGTTAGATGTGTGTGTCAGTGTGTGTGTGTGTGTGTGTGTGTGTGTGTGTGTGTGTGTGTGTGTGTGTGATCATATGAGTGTCACTGTACATGTTTGGAAGTGAGAGGAGAATGTCTTTTTTTCCATCTTGTGAGTTCTAGGGATCAAACTCAGGTAGTCAGTTTTAGTGGCTGGCCGCTCGGCCATTTCAGCTGGTTTTGTTGGTTGGTTGGTTGGTTGGCTGGTTGTTTGTTGCTTTCATGTAGTCATGAGCTGTGTAATGCTTAGCATTGTGACATGCCAGCACATGTTCATTATGCCAAGAAGGAGCTCTGTGCCTGCTAACTGTTACTCAGTTCTGTTCGTTTACTTCTCACTTCCAGCCCTGACACCCTCTGATTCACTTTATGTGAATTTACCTCTTCTGGGCATTTCTTCTGATTTCTTCATTTAGCATGACTTTTTTTTACATGCTCACGTACTTCATTCTTTTTGTCATTGTGAAATATATCAGCAGACTGATAAGTCACATTTTGCTTATCCATGGGCTGACTGGCATTTGTATTATTTATGTCTTTTGGCCTCCATGAATAGGCTATGACAGCCAGCCGTGTCCATGGTTTTATCCGGGTGTGTACTTTTGATTCTCCTGGGCATATGCTTAAGAGTTGCAACTGCCAATTATGGTGGAAGTTTTATGTTTAACTGTTTGAAGAGCTACCAAATACTTTCCAGGGTAGTTTCACCTTCTTCTAGTTTACAGTCATCTTTGAGGAGGGATCATTTGATTTTTTTCTTCTTCCTCACCCACCTTGGTCTTCCTAGTTAGTTCCAGTGTTGGGCATCTTGCCGCATGCTTTTCAGTTTTCATACCCAACAGAAGAGTTTAAGTTGACTGCTCATTTCTAAGTCAGATCACTTTGTCATTATATTATTGAGTTGTTAGGACTCTTTCTATGTTCTGATTCTACATTAGTTGTCAGTTTCTGGACTTTTTCTCTCAATCTGTGGGTTTTCTTTTCTTTTCTTTCTTTCTTTCTTTTTTTTTTTTTGTGATAAAAGTTTCTGTCCATAGTCAGTTGGCCCTATTGCTTTTGGTTTTGTGGCAAAGGACCAAATGGAGAGAGTGCATGGTAGAGGAAGAACACAAAATAGCTCTAATTTTAATCCAAGTCAAGTTTCTCTGTTTTCTGTGTTTGTGATCTTGGTGTCTATCAGAGAAGCCATTGCTAAATCTATGATAAGAAGAGTGCTTCCTGTATTTCTTTCTAACAGCCTTACTTCTTATACTCATTCATTCATTCTGAGCTGACTTTGTGTGTACTGTGAAGTAGATATCTGGATTTATCCTTGTGCCTCTGGCTAACCAGTTGTCTGAGCGCCATTTTTGAAGACTGTTCTTTCTCCTGTTGAATGGTGTTTGAGTTGTTACAGAAAATTAGTTGGCCACAAGTATGAAGAGTTAGTTCCTGACCTCAGTTGAGTGCCAAGAGGCACAGGGTGGAAGTGGGGATGGACAGGGATGGGGATGAGGACAGGGACAGAGTTTGCAACCTGGGGCCTTAGCTGTGCTAAGCACACCCTGCATCACTGAGCTGTACCTCTGATCCTGGACTCTCAGGTCCACTCTGTCTTCATTACTGTAACTTTTCTAGAAAATCTGAAGTTAGAAAGTCAGTTCTTGCCCATGCATTGGTGATGTACACCTTTAATCTCAGCACTCAGGAGGTAGAGCAGGCAGATCTTTGTAAGTTCAGGGCCAGCCTGGTCTGCAGAGTGAGTTCCAGGACAGCCAAGGGTACACAGAAAACTCCTGTCTTGAAGAAAAAATATATATATGTATATATTGCTCATGTTGTTTCTCGCTTCCTTTATTGTTTTAGTCACATCTTCACGTTTTCTCCTCTTTCCTCCTCCCTCCTTTCCCCCATTCCCTGTTTTCCTCTACCTCTTATATCTCTTGTCTCACTATGTAAATTATTTTGGCCTGAAACATGCTAATGTTATATAGGCCCCTGTCTCTGCTCAATCGAGTGCTGTGATTATAGATATGCCCCACCACACCAAGCTGCCTTGACAATTCTTGATCCTTGTATTTTCATATTCTAGGAATTTGTGTACTTCTGCCAAAACTTCTTCATTTTTCAATATCCGTTTTCAAAACATATGTTATTGAACTTTTTCATAACATAAAACTGATCCTAACACTAAAGGTAGATGCTTAGAAAGTAAAATTTATTGTATAAGGACATCACATTTGCCTGAACCAAGCTTTACAAATGTTGCTTTCTTAACTTAGTGCTATTAGTTTGGTTTTCTTTCTTTTTCTTTCTTTCTTTTTTAAAGGAGTCTTCATGTTCAAGGAAATAAAGCATTTGGGTTCTTTTGCTAAGCTTTCAACATTCTACAATATAGATGACAGAGTAACCTAAGTTCACACTGGCTCCTTCAGCTGTCACTTCATCACATGGATGTGAGCAAGTTGTTTACCATGCACTGGCTGGAATCATAACAACTACAGGAGTAGGTGCAGCACCACTGAGGGATGTATGAAGTCACAATCAGTGAGTGCTCAGCATGCTGTCAACTTTCGCCACTGTCTGTCTTAAGTTTGAAAAGGATTTAGAGATTTGTTTTGAACTGCTATTGGAATACAAGAATTAGAAATTTACTTAAAGGTGGAGAACACACACACAAAACACTAACACATGATAGACCCTCTGCCTTAAAAAAAAAAAGGCATATTAGAAGTTCTACCAGGTGAGATGATGTTTTATTCCCAAATTACAGCTAACATATGTTACAGGATTAGAAAAATCTTCATGGAAGGGGTGGCATTTGAGAGCAATATAAAAATCTAATAAGGTTGTATGTGTGCAGAAATGAGTTAGTTATCAGCACATGGCCTGGGGAAGATGGCTCTGTGGCTAAGGGTGCCTGATACTCTTACATAGGAGCAGAGTTTGGGTCCCAGCACCCTCATTGACAGGTGTCTTGCAATAGCTTGTAACTCTGGCTCTGGGATCTGAAACCCTCCTTTGGCCTGCATGGTCACTGCAGCCACATGCACAAGCACCTCCCACACACATATACAACACAATTGAACAAATAAAAACAATATATTTTTAAGTAGTATAAATGCAGAATCATGGTCCATAGGCATATTTTCTAAATGAAAGTGGGGCTGGGAACAGAGAGATCCTATAGGAACTTTTGAGGTGCCTGTGGCTGCTTTTACATTGGCTGAGGAGGCAGGGGGAACCACTGCAGGCATAAGTAAGTGATAACGCTGATGCTCAAAGCACACCAGTGATGTGCAGAGGGACAGTGTGAGGACTAACGTGGGTCTTGAGGCCGGACACCTGAGGGCTGTGAGGCCGTGAAGATGGCACAGAAAAAAGAACATTGCAAAGGAGGGACTTGATAGAAATCAGAACGGAGGTTTAGTCTTTCTTCCTCAATCCATTAAAGTTTAAAACCAAAAGATTCTTCAAGCCCTTTTCTATGGAGTCTGTTTTACCTGGGTATAAATCTGTAGACTCTGCGGACACACGGAATTTATATGGGGCTAAGAAAGAGCAGGTCACTTAACGCATTTCATTGTTAACCGGACGAACCTCTGAACAGACCCCAGGAATCCGTGAGCTCGGATGCAGAAGCTTGCATCTATATTTCCCTTCGCATGCAATTTAGACATATAATTTCTTTTATCTTCATTTTATTTTGTGGGTTTCTTTACTAGGAATGTCAGAAGCAAAATGTAGTGTTACTAGCCATAACTGTAACCTTGTCACAAACCGGACTCAACTGTTTTCATGTCACAGCTGATGCAGACATCCTGAAATAATTACATACCTTTTGTTGTAAAGATTTATGAATGTGTTGTTAAAGAAAGCAGATAGTTTACTGTATATCACAGTCCAAAAATATTTTAGTAACTTCCTCTCCACCATACATTTATTTTCATTATGACATAAATGTTTTCTGGGACATCCCACGGGTTTTTTACCACACTTGCAAAGGAGTTAATATGAAGAAGTTTTGGTAGAAGCCATTCAAAGTAACGGGAAGAAGCGAATTCAGGCTGGTGTCTAGAGCTGGGATTGTGGTGGACGGCAAAGACAGCATGAGCTCTACAGGAAAGGGCAGAGTCGTGGTAGAACCAGCATCTGGAAATGGATGTGTAAAACTGCTCACCAGAGGAATTGGAGCACTAGGCGGAGTCTCTTGGATCTTGGATTAGTTCGGAAGAGAGTTAGTATCCTCAGACAAACGAAACGTTGGAGTCAGTGTGAAGAGATAGGTAAGGTATGACGGATGGCAGTGATGGTGCTGACGGTGGCGGCCGCCGTGCACTGTGTGTTGTAAAACACACTCAGTTCATTCTTCCCAATTCATCTTCACCTTGGGAAGAAGATCTCTTCGCTGTCTCCATTTTTACAGACAAAAAAAAAAGTGTCAAATGCCTGGTTATTTTCAGACCTGGGATTTATCCTGAGTCCACAGCTGATTCTGGGTGTCCCCAAACTATATTGAGATAGATCTTCCAAAGGACAGAGAGGAAATCTAAAGAAAGTAGCACATTGGTGGTGGAGGATGACTGGGCTAGATGGGGTAAAGAGAAAATGGTGGTGGAGAAAAGTCTTGGAATTAAGATCCAGAAGAACCCTGAGCCAAAGACCCAGGCAGAATGAATAAAAAGTTGTGGCGAATGGAAGAGATGAAGTGCGCATGGCAACTGCTTCTCTTTAGGGGGTGCTGAGAATCCAGGCCCTGCTTTGAGGAAGTAAGTGATGCGCTAAGGAGAAGCTTACATCATGTGCTCCTTTCTCGCTCCTGGTTTTCATGGCTCATCTTGTGCACCCTGAGGTGAGGCGCCTAATCCCAGCAGTCTTATGAGGAAACATTTGTGCTTTCTCTTCTTTGGCTGACTCTCAGATCCCAAATTTCCAGACAATGTGAGTGGGAAAGACCTTTTGTTACTGTACAAAGTGGGGGAAATACCCGGTGGCACAAAACAGACCCAAGGCTTTGCAAAATATAGCAACTTCATGTCTGCTAATACGTTGTTATTTGGCCTTCCTAGTTAAGTAGCAATTTGTTGTTTTCACGCTAATACAAATTCTTGTATTAATAGGAGCATGGCCCTAAGGTTCTTCATCCGCCTGGGAAAAAAATGACTTGTTTGATGGTAAACAAAGAACAGAAGAACCAATTCACTGTCCTCGTTAAAAAAAGATGTTATGAAGCAATAGTGGAGTCATTTTAATTGTGGCCGTCTAATGCTCTCAATGAGTAAGGTCACTTGTGCTCTGTTTGTAGGAAATGAAGTACTGAAGAGGACATAGTACATTAGAAATGCAAAACATGGCCACATGTTCTCAGGATTTTGTCAGGGTTACATGAAAGAGCGCTTGTGTTGGGATGCCCAGCTCTGAGGGTATTCTCTGTTTCAGCTTGTATTTACAGAGATGTATGAATATTTGATTAATGAGTCATGGTCTCTGGAGAAATTTAATAACTGTATTGCTGTACAAAGCCAGGCCCTTAGCTGTTAACACAGATGCCAATAGTGTCATCAACACTGAGGCCCCTTCTGAATCTGATATACTCTGTGGAGTGAATTCCTTGCTTTAAAAAAAGAAAAAAGGATCTTTGAGAGGCATTCAGTTATCTGTTATGAACTTTGTTCAATTTACAGGCTAAGATTTGTAAAGATTTTTCCAGTGACTACAAGCAGCACTGGAAAAAATTCGGAATGATCTTTGTACTTTAATGACTACTCTCCCCAGGAATTAGTTGTAAAAATCACTAAGAAAATTTTTAAAATCTCTTGAAGATTGTCTGCTAGAGATTCAGTTGAACAGTTGTCTTTATCTTTAAAAAATATCCACAGAAATAAGGAATATGAGGCACAGGACTGATTTAGGAATGTAGATTTGATGTCTGTTTGAACACCATGATCTGAATTCATCATTAAAATAATGGAATGATTTGGGGGACAGTGATTGATAGCTAATTTATCCTTTCTCCATCCTTTACTCCCCCCATCCCTTTTTGTTTTGTTTTAAGTGGCTGTGGAGAAATCAATTCTAACTTTCAAAGTTTGGAAGGTGTTTTAGTGATGTTACCTCAGTTTAACTGATCAAGTAACAGAGAGAAATGTCAAAAAAAGATAAATTCAGTGTGGGAGCTTTTGCTGGAAGCTGTAACCTCGGGTTAGAATTATCCATGCTATGCAGAATTTCCTGCGACACCTCTCCTTAGGGCCACAATGCATTACAGCAGACGTGTAATGAAGCCGCTATAAAGTCTCTGGTAATTAAGGGGGATTTGACAGTAATTGCAAGAGTGAATCAACTTAATTATTACCTGTTTCAAAGAGAGCTAACCTGATGTTACAATCTAACCTTTTCTACTTTTAAAATGGGAGATTAAACAAGTATATGTAGCATTTAAGAATTAAATGTGTTGAAATAGAGTTGCATTAATATACTTCTAATATACATTTTAATGCCTGTATGCATACCAAGTTCTGAAGAACTAGAATTTGGTTCTCTGTGACCTATTTAAATTATCTGATATGTACTGGATATGGAACTGAGCTCATATCTCTTATTCAAATCAGCTTCCTCCCAAGCTACAGACAGACCTCCATGGTTCTAATGACCCTGCACACTACAAAATCAAGGATACATTCTTAATATGTTTGTCCTACAGGGAAAATAAACACTGAAACTGTTGTAATTGTTCACATTTTGGTACACTATCTTTCAGAATCTCAAAAACTCATTAAAGCCACAAGCACATCAAAGGCAAAGCCTTCAAATTATCTGGAAGATCTTAGATTGTTTAGTACATCCAACAGTACAAGAGCAAAACCCTCAAGTTTCAGCGCATTAGGCCTGTGGTAATGCTAATAAATGTCTTCTTTCATTTTTGTTTGTCTGTTTGTTTTGTTTTTTCAGGACAGAGTTTCTCTGTGTAGCCTTGGCTGTCCTGGACTCACTTTGTAGACCAGGCTGGCCTCGAACTCACAGCGATTCGCCTGCCTCTGCCTCCCGAGTGCTGGGATTAAAGGCATGAGCCACCACCCTGGCTTAAATGTCCTCTTCCTACTACTTATCTTGCTGCTGCAAGAAACAGAAGTGGGAAATGATGACAAAGTCACTATAGCTCTGATACGAATTAATGCCATATACGTAGTCTTAGCTACCTAGAAAATGTAGAAAATGTGTGTGGTTCAGATTTCTCTTTGCAAATTTTCTCAATGCCCTAATTTTCCCCCCACAAGCCCGATCTTACTTGCATCTTCACTGGCTTTACCTTTGCTAGTAGCCATTTTGACTGCAGTGATAGCAATTGAAATTATAAAAAGTCTGCTCCAGGGTAGTTTTGTCTTGGAGCATGGGTGTGTTTATTTGGTTTTGTGTTGCTGAATGGAGAGACCAAGTGAACTGGCTCCTTTGCCTGGGGATGAGTCATCAGACACAAGTTGAGAGCTGGAACAGGCTCACCCTCACTGGATGTTCACAGCGCTATTGGTGAGTTCTTACAAAAGGAACCAGAGGTAAGTCTTCATTGTGGGCAGCTGTGCCTTGCTGGCCAGGGTCAAGATGTTCTGATCATGGATCTTCTGCTGTGTTCCAAAATCAACTTGAATTCCTTGAAGCAAGCTTGAGACTATGTGGGATCAACCTTGTTTTCTGATACTGCTTCATGCTACTGAGCACACTGAGACAGATGAGTAAGGTAAATAATGGAATAATGAGTGGCACACTAATGTGAATTCTGAGTTATATTTGGTCACTGACTGACCTGCAGGCAAGATAAGCTGTCTAGAACCCCTCTCAGTTTCACTCCTTATCAAACTGAGTCAGGACAATGCCACAGAGTCTCTTCAAGCCCAATGTCTTTGGTTCTGTAAGAAAACCTTTACAAAGCCAGTTGCCAAGACAGAAGCTTAGACAAGCCCTTCCAAAACAACCTTCCTTCCAAGTCTCCTGGTCCACATGGGTCATGGGTACTTTTAATTCCTGTTCATAAGATTTAATTTACTGTCAGCAAATGTGTAGTGGTTGTAACCTCCCCCTTCCCCTCCCCTTTTAGGTGGCTTCTTGCCTATTAGCAGTGAGCAGAGGAGTTAAAAGGATACGAAGCTCAAACCAAGTGATTTCTGTGAGATAAGCAGTGTGACACTGTTGACAGGAGTGTGGAGGCATTGGCCAGCAAAGAGTCTTCCTTTAGACATCATGTTTGAGGGCTAAAGAGGGAAAAAGGAATCAAAGAGGCCAGGGTCCTACCCTGCTGACACCCACACCCTAATTATTTAATTGTATAGCTAATTACATAATTGTCTAACTTGTTCAGTACTTGCTGCTTTGGGCACTGTATGGAGTGCTTACTAGCTAGGCATTTTAAATGCAATTGTCTCGTTCTGCTATAAACAAAAATCTACTATTTCTAGGGAAGAACTTGGAGGCTTAGGTTATGAAGATTGCCCAGGAATACCTACCTGGCTGGTGAGTAACACATGCAGGATACAGTCCCACATCTAGGGACTCCACCAGTGGCTAAAAGGACCAAGTTTGGTTTTTTAGTTTTAGTTTGTTTCCTGGAGTTAATGAACCACACTGTTCCTTTCCTAGACACAGGTGAGTATTTTCCATGTTTTGCTGAGACAGCCCTGAATTTCAAAGTCATTCCCAGTGTCAGCATTTTCTATACCAGACATAACATGGAAACAAGTGAGGTATGAAGTCATTGCCCTTTTTTTCAGTTCCTTTCAACTCTTTCCCACGAACAAAGTGTGTACTAGCTTGCCATGGACTTGTAAGGGACCTCATGGTAAAAACATAGTTTTTGGAAGTTCTTGTAGCACAATGGAATGAGAAGGATCCAGATTATGCTTGCTCAAAAGAATCGTCTAAAACAATCATCCTGGGTTTTTTGATTATTAGAATATTAGAGCTCAAATATTGGATTAAGGATATATTCATTTCTGCCTTTGGGCAATAGAGAAGGAATTTTGGATTAGTAAGTACCAAGGTGATGACAATGAGAAATTACCTAGGGTATCCTGAAAAATAATGACATGTCTTTAAAGGTGGCTGGCTAAGTTTTAAAGGATTTTTTAAAAGTATAGCTCAGTCAGACCCCAAAGACAAAATGACTTGTTGAAGCTATGCACCTGTATATATGATAGGGTGCTGTTATAGTTGAATCTGTTTGTGAGGCTCACAGAAAATTTATTTTAATGGGCTTAGTTTCTGGGGTGGAAGAGATGGCTCAGCAGTTAAGATCATTTGCTGTTCTTGCAGAGGACACAGATTTGGTTCCCAGCACCTACATGGTGGCTCACAACCACCTGCAAGTCCACATTTAGGGAATCTAATACCATCTTCTAGCTTCTGTGGGCATCAGGTATGTCATTCATAAACATGCATACATGTATGCAAAACATCAGTACAAATAAAATAAAAAACAATCTTTAAAAAAGGTTTGGGTTTTCTTCTTTCCTCCTCCACAGTGGGCCATACACCTGACTCTGAGTCTCATCATGTCTTTTCACAAGATTTTCAGAATCTAGTGATTCCTGGCCAACAAACAAAAGCAAAACCATCCTATTCCTCAGTGGATTCAAATGAAAACTGGTAACACAATGAGGTCCAACTTCAAGAGAAGACACTGGGGAGAACGAAGCTGGGACTGTAAGAAATCACAGGATGGCAAGATTGAGTGTTTATACGGAATCATGGTCATCAGGCAATCCTACCAGACAGACTTGAGCATTTTTAACCTGGAGACTTGGTCATGTCTAAATTGGGCAGATGGTTTGCACAGTTGTAAAATGTAGAGCCTTTCAAAACAACAACAACAACAAAATGGTGTAGTCTTCGTTTAGCAACTTTAATATAACTAGAACAGATAGCCACCCATTTCCTAGCATCTTAGAAAAGCCTGCACTTTTAAAGTACATTGGCCATTAGCTGATTTTCAAGCCTACAGTTCCTAAAAGTGGATGGCAATCTTGTTTCAGAAACTGCTTTGCTCTGGTATTCAATTGGCGCATTGATGTAGAGTTGGAGTGATGAGAGAAGATAGTGAGCCAATGGAAGAGAGAAGCAATCTGAGCATCTTTTCGAAAACATCTTATTTTATTAGTTAAGTAATTTATTCGTATTAAATCCTGATTGTTATCCTCTCACTTGTATCTTCCTGTTTCCCTCCTTCGTCCCTCTTTCACCCTATTCCCCTCCCCTAGGTCTGTGACAGAAGGGGATGTCCTCCCCCAGCCTGCTTACTCTTCTTCTGAGTGTCACCAGGTCTCCCCACCAAGGGGAAGTGGTCAAATAGGGGGCACCAGAGTTCCTCCTCCTTTCCAATTTACATCTTCACTTCCTGAGTTCCTATTTCAAGACGCAACAGAACATGGGTGTTGGTTTCCAGCTATAAGGCTTTCTAAAGGGGTGTGGAATTTGAGAAAGAATGGAAGTTTCAGTTATCAATCTCTGTGAAACAAATCCCCTGCAAACATTTTCTCTCCTTCCTTCCTTCCTTCCTTCCTTCCTTCCTTCCTTCCTTCCTTCCTTTTTAAAATATTCATGACAGTTTTAGGACATCTGTATTTTTTGAATAAATTTAATCAAGTATAATACATTGCATAATTTGCAAACACATTAGTTATTCCTCGTACACACGAGGCACTATTCGAAGAATGGAAAAGGTTGTGAGTACCCAGCTGTATGCATTCTTACAAACACACTGTATTAACCTTAGAAGAATTTGCTCCTCTTTGTGATTCTGTGGGCTGGCTGGGCTCAGTCAAGGGGCTCCTCTGATGTACATGGTCACTCACGCAGCTGTTTTCCTTGGGGAATGTGCGGACTTGAAGTTGCAAAATGGTCCGTTCTCATTCAGGACCATTCTCCAGGTGGCATCTCCTTAGTCATTAGTCTAACCTAACTGTCTCTCCAGCATGGCAGTTGGCTCTGAAAAATGCCAAAACAGTAGCCTCCAGGCCTTTTAAAGGTTTGGGCAAGGATAAGCATAATGTCTCACTGTTATAAACAATTTGGGAAAACAACTCTGAAGGCCAGCCTAGACACATGTGTAGGGGAAGAGACAACATTTATTGCCCAGAGAAGTGGCCATCTTTAATCTACTGAAATCTCAATTTTAGGGGATCTCAATGTTTGCTTTACAATAAGGTTTTAACTTTCTTGACTCTTTAGAGCTCATGTAAGTTATCTCTTTAGCATAGGCAAGAGTGTTTTCCCTCAGTTTCCATCAAAGTCTCAGATACACGTTACTCAGAAAAAGCACTTGTATTATGACTTCAGGAAACCCCAATTTCAGAGATTACAAAGGATTCCTAACTGCCTGTGTTAGAGCTAGGATAGAGTTTCCCACCTCTCTTCCTTTCAGGTGTGTGAAAATGAGTCTCGAGTCCTAGGACATTTAAATTTCAGAATAAAAAGAAACATGAGCACATGATTGCGCCAGAGAAGGAATTTTGGCTGGGAATTTGGATGGGTAATTTCATTCTGCAAAAAGACCCTATCCATTTTCTCCTTGGCTGCTTAATTCTCAGTTCTCCATTAGAGTCTGAATTTAGAGTCATCTCCGACCAGATCCTGCTCTGCCAAAACAACAGAAAGTGCCAAGCTGCACGAGCCATGATGGCCAATTTGACATGAAGGCATTGTAAAAACAGGAGTGAGGGATCAGGTTTGAATTCCCTAAACTTTTTTTTTTTTAAAATACTTACAAAGGATTTATACACAGGCACCATGCCGTCTTTTTCTCTGAAAATGCAGTCATTGCGCAGCCAGCCAAGTCGAAAGCTGAAAGCCCGCAGACAATGGTGGGAACCGCATTATGGGGTGGATTGCACTGTAAAGACAGCAATGTGATTCTGAATCCCCCTTTCCCCGAAGGCAGCATCAGAATCACCAAGAGGCGCCAGTGCCCCCTCAAATGAGACACAGCAGTTCATCATGTCAGCTGCCGCCACGGAGGGTTAAGGCTATGGGGCTTCTGGCTGTCAGGAGCAAGGATTTCATCTTGGGGCCCCCCAGGCCATATGGAGGAAGCCTAAAAGATCATTCTGCACCTCCATTGTCTGGCATCTTGTCTCCATTTACCACCCCAATGTCCTCTTGGCCAGCCTTGCAACCCAAATCATGTTCATGTTCAAGAAATTAGCACCCTGAGACTTCCCTTCTCTTCAGTAAGAGAAAACGCCAGTAAATAAACTTACTCACAAACATGCAAGAGGATTGGTTTATTTTTACATGGAAATTTTAATACATGTGTACAAACTTAGAGAAGTATTTAGACTCATTATGTGAAGAGAAGTTGAAATTATTTGTGCAGAGTATAAAGTTACTGCAGAGGCAGGATTGTGAGGGAAACCCAGACACAAGCAGCTCTTTGGTGGGGCTACAATGTTGAGATGCCGTAAAGGGCTCCTATAGACTCCAGCACTCAGTTCAGATTTTGCACACAGTAATTGTTCATTGTAGAAATCTTCCGCATCTCCTCTTGGAATTGCTACATTGTCTATAAATATTTAGCGATAATGCATGATTGGGTTGTATTTACCCCTGTAGCTCTGTATTACAAATGCATCTGCTGAAATGAAAAGTGGTCACATTTTCACTAGTGCTTAATTAAATGCCAAAATTTATCTACATTAACAACAAAGTGGTGAAATTTATTGATCAATTCACATGATATAAGTTGACAAATGGCTTAAGCAATTTCCATAATTTTCTACACGTGTTAAAATTTGTAATGAAAAAGAACACTATATTCACACTAAATGGGAGCTGAGAGGGAGGCTTTGTCCCAGGGCCAGCGCCCTGGAGCAGTGTACGTTGTCTCCGCACCCTGTCCAGGCTTGCTGTTTGAGCTGAGTACAGATGGGGCTCTGACAGTCCTACAGCTGTTCCCCTAATTGTCCATTAAGTGTTCTATTGATTCTCTGATTCCAAGTACATGTCTTTCAGCTCAAGCTATCCTGTGAAGTGGCAGACACATTCCTTGTAGAATGACAGAGCTGCTCGAAAGCTAAAAATGTGCTCTGCCAGTTTCAATTGAGGGTGCTGCTTTGAAAGAGAAGGCTTGGTTAAAGGTGCTCTGTGATCGAGGGTTAGGCTGTATTTTCTAAACTTTTAGCATCAATCAATTAAAGTAGCAGCAGCATGGAGAGTTTTAATTCCTAGTTAAGGGTCTACAGATTATACCTGGCTGAGACAGGGTAGGGCGAGGGGATCAGTATCAACAACAGATCAGAGGGCTGTCTGCAGATAGTCCCCCATGCACCTCACATGCACAATTTTCATGTCATTGCAAGTTCACTTTTAGCACTAAAAAAAAATCATCTGCGATCCCAGATTATGCCAATTAGAAGCATGTTCAGGATCTCCTCTCTTTAAGCCAGAGAGTAAGAGATGAGATGCATATCCATTGCAAGGCCCATAAACATAGAGGCCTAGATAAAAGTGCGAAAATTCTTCAGGTTCTGGAGGGCCTCTTTGATCTAACACTTCCGGTGCACAGTGTTGCAGTTAGCTTAGCACTTGGTCTCACTTTGTGCAGCTGCACCTCAAGCAATGAGCTGCTGTCTTTAGAGTGTATCAGTCAGCCAGACAGATCAGGTTTTAGGGCTGGAACACAGAAACAAAGCGCTCATTCCCCTCCCCATCCCTTATGGTTTAGGTTGCTCTGAATAGCATTTGCTTTCTTATCTTAACGAGAGGACACAGCCTAGTGTTTGTATCATCTGGGCTTAGCTTAATTACCCTACAGCACGACTCTTGTTATCTGGTGATCTTTCATCTGTAAATGAGATGAACAAACAACGTTTGTTGCCGCCTGTGTCTCATTAATTTAATTAGGAGCAACCCCCCATGGCCTCCATTACAGTTGAGGGTCTCTGGTGTGATTTTTAACTATTGAATAAGTTTTGACATTTATCTAAAAATTTTAAAGGGGAAAAAAGACTTACCAAACACATCTCTGTATGTTTTATGTGCTAAGGATATTTAATTGTGTAAAATAGAACTAGAGACAATATGAAGGAAAATCACATTAAAGAATTAACTAAAAGCTATTTCTCATAATTTCTTCTTTAAATGTCACTGTTTTCATCTGTTCATCTTTTGAGCAATGTTTGCTTCACTTGTTCTTGTTGGGCAGAGCATTGTCCTTTTGAACAGTTCTGGCAGAAGTATGGCTCCTATGACCCTGGCCTTCTATACTGCAGAACAGACCAAACAGGGACACAGGGTGTCAGTGCTGTCTGTGTTTTCACCTGCAACAACTTTAGGGTTTAGAAGTAGTTCCTCAGTTTATTTGCCTTCAAAACATTTGTTTTAAAATTTAAAAGTTTGTGAGCAAATGAAATATCGCACCGTGTACTGCAAAATCTAATCACAGACCAGGGATTTACCTATTTTTAGAATGTGGACACTTCAACATAAAGCCCCCTAACCAAAGGATGATGGATTCTTCCTATCTGCTTTCCCTTGGAAAACAAGTGAACAACCCATTTCGAGCACTGCAATATGGTCTATATTGATACCTGCAAAACATTATTTGAATCTACTTAGGCTCCAACACTTTCAATTACACCGTTAAGCCAGTTTTTAAAGAAGATTTTTAGAAGCTTTCAACTGTAGACTTTTGTCTTGTTGAATGAACTTCAGCTCCACTAAATTTTAAGTAAATTTGTGATGACTGAGCAATATACATTGGCTGAGCTAGAATCCAATAACCCACAGGACAAATTAATTTTCAACAAAAAGGGCAGAAACCTCAAGTGCCATGAGTATATGGAGTCTCATTCTTTCTCTCTGGAGCCATTTTTGCAAATCACTACAGCTATTCATAATCTAAATCAGTCTCCTTTAGCAGCAGAAAGATCTTTTCTCATGACAAAACAGAAGATGACATTCATTAGTGCTAACTTGCGTAAGCTACCTTAAATTTATTGGTGCTCTTCCACTTAGCTGGGTAAGGATTCCTTTGTCTCCTGCTATAGGGAAATTTCAGCTCTACTACTTAAAAATATCAATTGTCACTTTTATCAGAACTTTTGGCAGTTTACTTTATTTTAGAAGTAAAACGGGTGTTTAAGGTTTTAAGACTTCAATGGGCGTTGTTTCAATCACATTTAATAGGTGTCTAGGATAGTAGTGTGATTACATTTAAGCTCTGTAATGTGTGTACGTGCACACACACACACACACACACATACACACACACCATATTTCCATCCATGTACTGCTGAGAAAGTGTCAGGGAAATGTGAATAGAGCTGAGTTTGGCCACTAGATTTCATAGAGAGGCAGATTCCAGGCACGGCTTGCTGAAGAAGGGCTGTTCTAAGCAGGGTCTTGGGAGCTGAAATCACCAACACCTGGAAGCTTTGAGATTTGCTTTCATTTTGAGACCAAGTCTCACTGTGTAGCCTTGGCTGGCCCACAGATCACTCTGTAGACCAGGCTAGCCTTGAATTCATAGCGATCTGCTTGCTTCTGTTTCCTGGGAGCTGAATTGAAGGGTGTACAGCCAGGCCTAGCTCTCCTGGAAGATTTTAAGAACTAGAGTCAGCTGCCCAAGCCTGGTGGACTACATGTTACTAGCTCATAGATGTTACCTCAAGGACAGATTTGATTTCAAAAATTACTCTTGGGTTCTTTTCCCAGAATTAGTCAGAGCTCTCTGTCTGTCTGGGTGGTGGGTTCTGATCTCTGCTGATGTTTTGTTTAGGTTTGGTAGTCTTCTGATTATGTCCTAACATAATCAATATTTTTATAAAGAGCAGCTCTCTACTCTCACAAATCTAAGTATTTCTTTAAAATCAGAGTTGTTGAGTATGCTGCTTTCTTTTTCTCTTTTTCCTTTTTTGTTTCTTTTCGTGTGTGTGTGTGTGTGTGTGTGTGTGTGTGTGTGTGTGTGTGTGTGTGTTTTGAGACAGGGTGTCTCTGTGTACCCTTGGCTGTCCTGAACTTGATTTGTAGACCCCAGCTGGCCCTGAACTCACAGAGATCTGCCTCCCTCTACCTCCCCAAGTGCTGGGACTAAAGGTGTCCACCACAAATATGCTGCTTTCTTATGCTGTGGGCACAGTGAACTATAGCACCCTTTAACACTAAGGGATGAGAGAGTCTTTTTGGGTGGTGGGTGGAAGATGGCCTCACTATGTAGACCAGGCTGGTCTAGAATTTTCGGTATAGCCTATGACACACATGAACTCAGAACCCTCTTTCCTCAGCTTCCTCATGCTGGCAATACAGCACATTCCATCATACCCAGCTTAGAATTAGTGAATGGGCAGGAGGATCTAGTACCTTGGTAATAAAACAGATGTTTTTTTCTTGGCAGGAGGTAAGTGACCACCTGCAGGAGTCGTCTGTGTTGTGCGTGAAGTCTTGCTGGGAATCCTAACTGAGACCCTATTCTTAATGTCAACCTGCTTCTGAAGTCTCTGTGTAAAACAAGTGCAGCGACGATTATTTAGGGTTTTGTTGTTTGTTTGTTTGTTGGGTTTCACCTGGCCCACTATGCTGTGTTGCTTCCTCACTTCTCCTTCCACACTCCCCGGCATGTGAGCTTCCCTGACAAAAGCTCTCACTTTCTCCTGCCCTCTGTAACTGGGAGCTGCTCTGGATTCTGTGCCCAGGGTTTTCTTCCCCTGCCATTACCCTCTGTGATGATTTCTTCCAGGCTAGAGGCTGGTGAAGATCATCTTCCCAGGAGCCACTTCCAAGGTAAGAACTCCAGCCTGCATGTATCCAAGCACCACCTGCTAGCTGCAGCAGCTCCCCCCAACACCCCTACCTCCCCTTATATGGAGTAGCATCTGGAACTAGAGAACAGTGAGGAGTTCCGAGGGCAGATAACTACAGCTCAGAAGAATGTAAATGCTATACCAGAGCCATATAGAAAGTCATGGAGGTGCCAAATAGGAAGGAATAATGAACTCTGGAAGATGGTGTGGGCTGTGGAGGAGTTCTTGTTGTTATCTTTAAAATAAACTTTAAAAAAAGGTTATTCTCAGGTAATATACAAATATGACTCCCCTGATACACCACACTTCCTAAAGTGGACTATAGAAGGTATTTTAGACACTAAGAAAAGTATTTGAAAAGAAATTTGTAGCTGGATATGGTAGCGCACACCATTAGTCCCAGCACTCAGAAGGCAGAGGCCCCTTTGAGTTCAAGGCCAGGCTGGTCTTCGTATTAAGTTCCAGGACAGCCAGAGCTACACAGTGAGACACTGTCTCAAAAAAAAAAAAAAAAAAAAAAAAAAAAAAAAAAAAGAGAGAGAGAGAGAGAGAAAGAAAGAAAGAAAAATAAAACCACTCATAATTTGGCATCATAGAAGCGAGAAGTTATGGAACATAGGCTAGGGCTTTTGATAGTGGAAGATTTTGGTAAGTTGTGTGAGTTTGTTTTTGTTTTGATCCCAAGTGTGAGAGATGGAAGTGCTTTTAATCTGCCCACATTTGATAACAGGCTTGTGAGAGAGCACATGATGTTTGTCAGCTGGGGACTGCATTGTGAAGGGGATGTGGCCTTTGTCAGTTGGAAAACATCTTGGTGCGGACTCTGACAAGATATATACATACATACGTACATACATACATACATACATACATGCATACATGCATATATATGTCCCCAAACAGAGAGAGATCGCTTTGCATCACTTTGCACTGCTTGGCATCACTTCACTTCAAGATGCTCCTAGAGAGAAATGCTCTGGAGAGAACTTCAAGGAGGGAGGCTGCTGTTGCCTCCGCTGTTACTAGTCCCTGCTGCTGCATTTGCTGTTGCTTTGCTAGACTGCTGAAATCCTGATAATGAAGAGTGGAATCTGCCCCCAAGGAACTGAGTCTGAAAAGGTCTGCTTCCCCTGACCCTACTAACCCTCTTTCTCTCCTACCTAGGGTCAGTGGGTTGGAAGGGAAGAACAGGAATTAAGGAATCCCAAGTAAAGTAGGTTTTAAAACACCAGAACCTACAGGTTTCTATGCATCTGTGGTCAGTTTGGGGGCTATTAAAACAACAGAGCATGGCTCTATGATTGTGCTTTCTGAAATGACTGTGCCTATAGACACAGTGTCTGCACAGACAGTAACCTGGAGTGGACAGGTATATTGAAAAGTGTGAGAAATGTCTGGGTAAGATGATGATAGCCTGGATTAAGGCCAGGGATATGGAGCTGGGAACGAGGAAAGGGCATCTCGGACATTCTTGAGACTTAGGCAAAACTAATCTTATTGGTTGTATCTTGGCGCATGAAGACGATAAAGCTTGTTTGCCCAATGAAAGTTCATTTCATGTCCTTAGGTCTAAATGACCTGGTGTTTCATCATTTGCTAAGAAGGGATGTTCATTTTAAGAGCAGTACTCTCCAACACACAAGCCAGTGCAGGGCAGAGCTATTTCTCCAGATCTGAGTGGGTTTTCAGGGCAAAGAGCCCAGCTTTAGAGAACCTTGGAAGTCAGTTAGTCTAAGTGCCTGCTAATGTCAGAACCATATCTGGAGGTTCTTAAATGGAAGACGAGGCCCACTTGAAATCCACGTTAGAGATAGAGAACATGACACCTGGCCTACCTTTTCTCATGTGGCAGTAAGTTGTGCTTTACACCCAGCCTTCGGTCTTACAAAACCATCAAGGTCTTATTCGGGGACTAGAGATAACAACTCCCCAGGCTTCCCCGGCTAAGCTGTCTCTTGTGGGAAATGGTTTCTGAACTCTGTATCAGCTTGTTCATACTCCTTGAGCATGTTTGAAATACAAGATTCAGGCAGTGATGGTAGCACATACCTTTAATACTAGGACTTGGTGTCTCTGTGAGTTGGTGGCCAGCCAGGGCTACAGAGTGAGTCCAGGATACCCAGAGATACACAGAAAACCCTGTCTCAAAATACAAAAACAAAACAAAACTAAAGTACAAATGTCCTTCTGAAGGTCCTTTCCAGCCATCCATCAGAATACTGCAAATTAGGCCTGGCCACAGTAGGCCATTGGTTTATAGGTTTTTTTTCCCAATAGTGTATTTCAAGGTGCTTTGTTTCTTGGCATTTAAGCAGTACACATAGTCTCTGGCCACCAAACCCCAAACAACATCTTTTTCCATTCTTTCAGTCCTGTTCAGTTGACTTTAAGAATCTGAACACATTTTTATATACGGCGCTCTTAAGTTCATCACCTTGAGTTTGCTGACTTAGAATCTGTCTGTTAAGCAAGTTTACTGATCCAAGACTCAAGATGATCGTGTCAACCTTTTTGTGTCTTCTGAAAAGTTGACAAACTCTAATAGTATCTGTTTGTGCTCCTTTCTTGTCTTCTCCCTTTCCTGTTCTTTGAGTAGTTCTGTCATCTTGATGGTATACTCTGCAGCAACCCCTGACATGGTCCATATCTGCTGCCTTCATCCTGTGTCACTGCTGCCGGTATCCTGCTGTGACTCTCCTGGCTGACGTGCATTCTTGGGTATATATTAGGTTTGTCGCTTTGGTCTCATGTTGCTGTTAATCTCACCTGGTTCATTTTACATCAAGCATATGATTACCGCTGAACTAGCAGATGCTGTATTCAGATGAGGAAACTTCCATCCCTCAAAATGCATATGCCACAAAAGGGGCGCATGTAAACATCCAGTCCTGTTACAGGCTCTGTTGATTTCACAACTCTTCAAGCCCTGGCCAAAAGACGATGTAAGATGTAAATAAAAGTCACAAGCCCTGTTGGAAAGCAGACATACAGTACTCAGGGCCCAGAGTATTGCCCTCTAAGAGTTTCCATGATTTGAATTGGTGGCCTTTGGACCACTTAAGATGGCTCCCCTCTCTGCCTTTGTTTCATCCTTTTATGGCATTAGGAGCTGAAGAAAAAAACCTTGTCTCCTATCCTTGGCCAGGAGTCTTTGCCCTAGAAGTGCCCAGCCTCTGTGGCTTCTCTTCGAACTCTCGCCTCTTCACACAGAAGTTCTCCTGCAGTCTCTGATGCTCCTGGATTCAGAGGTGGGTTCAAGGCTGTCACAGGGCCAGAACTGCCTAATTTCATAGTAGGATGAGGCCTGAGAAGTCACTGGGCACCATCCTCTATTTTGCCCGTGAAAATATAAGACCAAAGAGGACCAGGATGCACGTTTCCTCCTTACTTGAGAACTGCTCATGTCAAAGGAGCTACTTGGAAGTCACTGTTCCACACCTAGGGAAGGAAAGCGGCCAGGCAGCATGCAGAAAGCCAGTCCCGCCTCTCCCAAGAATGGAGAAACCACTGGCCTTTTTGTAAGGCAAGTTATTTCTAATCACTTTTCCTTGGCTGCTTCTGGCTCACAGGTTCTTCCAAGACCCACCTGTTTCCTTTAAGGAGCAGGATTTCCCAAGCAAACACAACCATGTTGTTGTTTGTCTCTCAACAGCTCTGCTGTGCAGGGAATGAGGGCTCCACTCTTGATGAGCCTGGGGACTCCTGTGCCAAGCATCTGATATATAGTGCGGGGACTGCAGGGCATCCGAGTTGTAACAAGAACAAGATGAGCTTGTGGCCTCGGGCTTCTAACCTGCTCCTCAACCCACACTTCAAAGAAAGTTATTACACAAGACTTAGACTAAATCAAACCAAACTGCAATGTTTGTGCACTGTGGCCCATTTTCAGATCTTGGTGTATCTCACCACTAGTCCCTCAGAAACCCAGTCTGGAACAAAACAAAACGACCCAATGATAATTTAGTTGTAGGTCTTTAAAAAATGAGCCAGACTGATTTATTTTGAAATTTCAGTTAAGCACAATGTCAAGAAAATCTCTGTGGCTATTTGTCATTTTTCTCCTCTTAGCATAGTCTGAGCAGGCAGAATAAAATTAGAAACTGGCTGTTCATAGGCTGTCCAGTCCTCATGGTAGGCTTGATTTTGCTATTAGAATATCAGAGATGTGTTGATGATGAGCTTCTGTCAGAACACTCGTCATAGCAAGGAAGACCTTTATTATGCCATCAGCTCAGTTTATTAGCCTTGTTATTCAGCTGCAAGAAGGAGTACAATAGATCATCTAAAAGATATATATTTCACCTTGGCTAGACCTACTACTCTCATTTTTTTTTCCTTACCCACAACCTGAAAAGCATGAAAAATCAGATTTTTTTTTTGTAGCTTTGAGTAAGGGAAGGTTAGGGCTTTTGAACTGCAAAAGAAATCGAGCTTATATTCATTGCTATTTGCTTTTCTTTTTTTCTTTTTTGTTTTTGTTTTTCGAGACAGGGTTTCTCTTGTAGTCCTGGATGTCCTGGATTTGCTTGGTAGACCAAGCTGGCCTCGAACTCACAGAGATCCGCCTGCCTCTGCCTCCTGAGTTCTGGGATTAAAGTGTGTGCCTCCATGCCTGGCTTGCTATTTATTATTATGTTTATATTTATTTGTATGTGTGAGTGCAAATGTTATGGCACATGGTCTCTTTCTATCTTGTGAGTCCTGAGGATGGAACTTAGGTCACAGACTTGGTTACAAGCATATTTATCCACAGAGCCATCCCTCTGGCCCCTGTTAAGTATATTTTATAGGATAGTTTAAACAACTGTGTGTGGTAGATGCCAACGTCCCTTAATCTAATAGTCAAACCATTAAAATCTGTCTCCCAGACCATCCCACCTGCATTGCTTGGATTTCAGAAAATCTTCTAGTTCAACTATGAGTCACTATAGTCTCATGATCATCTGGGGTCAGTTCTGGGAGAGACCACCAAGTTGTGTAAAGAAGGATGCTGGGACTCTGACTACAAGTGGTTTTATCCTGGTTCCAGAACCTGTTGCTTAAGGCCAAGGCTAGAATTATAGTTTTCTGCTCATAGCCCTCAAGTAGCTCCTCTCTTATTAGGATGGTGATTTCAGATAAACAAAAACCAGAGCTTTGCATTAGCACAGACAAAGTGAACTGTTTTATTCCCAATCCAAAGGCAATTACAGCTGAGCCAGGAAACCAGAGCCTCAAGCGGAGGGAGGGCAGCATTAAAGCCAAGGACAAAGTTATAGATGTAGGCCTGACTGGATGAGGACAAGGGGGCTCTTTTGGAGTCTGTAAACTGACCAGTGTCTGCAATGCATGCATGGAGCATTTCCATAATCACTCTTCAGCTTTTATACTCACAGTCCCTGGGTTTGTTTCTGACCCTGAGGAATCACAAGGAAGTTGGGGGATGTTATGCTTCGGAAGAACCATGCTCGGAGATGCCACAAAAGCCCTGCTGCTTGAAGCCAACATCTTGCATGTTCTTTGGAACTGCTGCCTCTATCTACCTTCTGACTGCTGGAGGTTTATTAACTGGCCTTCCCTGTACCCTCTGCAGCCTCAGCATAGAGGTGCTCAGAGCACCATAGCCACTGCACTAAGGGAGGCCTCAGTTTATGCCAGACATTTAAGGGATAGTAGGATCTTGAAATAGTTTGTGTGCATATGCCTATATTTAGGGAGAGAGCCAAAGAGACACCATGTTATCAGATGCCTCTGTAGCTCAGAGGAGGTTCATCGATCTATTGGAGAAATGACTGGTTTATAATGTCAGCAAAGTTAGAAGAGTGGCATACAGTACACTTGTGAGAGCTAGGCGATCAGTGTGGTGGGAGATGCTTGCAGCATGAGGTGGGAGCTTTAGATGTATGTTGGAGGATAGATGGCTCTGCAGAGAGGAAAGGGCAAGCAAGCCGCTTTGGGTAGAGAAATAAGGGTGAGTTTGAAGTGCTCGAGAGAACATCTGTTATATATTAGGTACTTTATACTATGTATGATCACTTGGACTCTTCATAGCAAGCTAAGGATAAGGGGCATATGACGTTCCATGTCACAGAAATCAGAGGCCAGGTCACTTGGCCTCAAAACCATTGCTCTCCCTTGCTATCCGGTAGCCATAGCACAAACAGTAGCAGTAGAGGGGCAAGAGTAACACATTAACACATGGAAAACAGAGGGACTGGAGTGAGTGAAGGGCAGGCCTTACACAGTAATAGGAAGGCTAGAGCCTATTGAGCAAGGCTTTTGGAGGGACTGCCATACACAAACAGTCCTAGACTCTGTTGCATGCAATTCTGAAGTGGGAAGCATTGTTACAATTGAGTTTGCTAGAGAAACCGGAAGGTCTAAGTAACCTGCTCAACCCCAACAGATAATGAGTTGAGATGAGTTGAAAATCAGCTTTACCCACTTGATTACAAAGACTCGAGTCACACTAGAACATTAAGAGTACAAATAGGCCAAAAGGAATTTATCTTCAAGGACTGGAATCTGAAGAGGACAGATACACAGACAATAACTAAAATGTGTTTGTGATGGAGGCAAGTGCAGAACAGGTAGTACCAGAGAGAGTTAGAGTCCAACTGAGAATGGGAACAGAATGTCAGGGACATCTGGGACAATGTTCCAAGGAAAACGATATTTCAATTAAATGTTAATCAAGCCTTTCCCCCCCCCCCCCAGAACTGGGAATCAAGCCTTAATTTGCACGTTGGCCACTGAGCTACATCCCCAACCTTGTTTCTTGTTGTTGCTGTTTTGTTTTGTTTTTTTAAAAGAAAGCTTTTCACTTGGAGTCCAAAAGTCCCTTGAAGTTTATATGTATCCCTGGCTGGCCTGGAATTCGTGATCAAACGCCTCAGGCTCCTGAATGCTGGGATTACAGGTATGTGCTTCCACTGCCATCACTTGAGAAACTGATTTTGACTTAGATTTTCTCGCATGTATTCTATTTTCTATAAGTGGGCATACTGGAGCTGCTGGTTCAAAATGGTGAATCCAGTGTCCATTTAGTGAATTTTCTTTCTTACACAGACAGAGGTATTCTCATACGCATACATACATTGCACAACTGCTCTTTTAATCTTAAAATATGAACACACAGGCCAGCGAGGTGTTTCCACTGGAAGAGGCACTTGACAACAAGACTTAGGACTTGAGTTTGATTGCTAAACCCACATGGCTCTACAAACTTGTCCCCTTGACCTACACACACACACACACACACACACACACACACACACACACACACACGAGAGAGAGAGAGAGAGAGAGAGAGAGAGAGAGAGAGAGAGAGAATAAATATAAGACCTTTTTAAAAAATCAACACAAAGACTGGGATTTGTAGGCTACAGTTCCTACCTTCACTTATTTGCTGACTGTGTGAGTGAGAGCTGCTGTTTTTAGGGAGACTCTGACCCTTTCTTTGACCACAGCAGCAAGCTCTGTGCATGAAGCTCAGAAGCCAAGATTATTTCTCATCATGTCACTCTACCCCAGGGATATTCTCAAGCACCTCCCATACTGCTTAGTTTTTTATTTTATAAAACCCACTTTAGTATATTCTAAATTATGTGACATAATAATATTATATGACATAATAATATAAATTATTAACACAGTTTATCATAATAAATAACATTGCATAATTAAATTTCATTCCATTGTAAGTGTGTAGTTGATTAGTTTTGACAAATGTATACAATTGTGTAATCATATTACAATCACGTTACAGAATATTGTCAAAGCCCGAAGAAGTGCTGTGCCCTTTGGCAATCACTGGAATCAGTTTTGTAGTAGTGAGTGCAGCTGGCAAATGAGTTAAGAAGCTGGGCAGAGCACGGCCAGTCTAAGGAAGTGACACCAGTGGAGCATTGTCTAGATGCCTTAGCTAAGGACTTAGTCCTTGATTTATTCAGACCTCTTATCAATGCTGGGGAGTCTTTCATTCTACAGAAGAGGAAACAAAACTCTGAGGAATTTCAGTAACAAGCCCCATGCTAGATGCTATCCAACTTGTGTTTCCCACAGTGTTGCTTTCTACAGCTAATATAGAGTGAAAAGATATGAAGAAGCACAGAAGCCAAGTATGGAAGACTAGATGCTATATGATTCTGGTTATTTGAAGTCCTAAAAAAGGTAAAGCTAGTGATCAAAGGCCAGTAAATGAGTAGGGAAGTGGGGAAGGGGTCCACTATAAGATGGGTTTTCCCCTAGTTATGGTCATGGGATATTGACTAGAACAGTAATTGCACAGCTGTATACATTTGCCAAAACTCATACTTAACATATAAGTATTAGATGCAAATTATATTTAAAAAGTGTTAGAAAAAATATAGAAAGATGTGGGAAATATTTCTTTGTTTAAAACTCAAAACAGGGATGGTGAGGTGCCTCAGTGGGCCAAAATGCTTGTTGAGCAAGCTTAACAACCTGAGCTTGATCACTAGAGCTCACATAAAAGGTGAGAACTACCTCCTTATGGCTGTCCTTTGACTTCCGTTAGAGTGCGCATGCGCACACACTAATGATAAGCAGTTAAAAGTCACAGCATCATTGTATTCAGAAATGTAGCTATTGTAGCCAGGATTACAGTGCAAGTATATTTTTATGTAACCTGGTGCTGAAAGAAATTTTTAAATCTGGCAAAGGATGCAATAGATGGCCACTGTGACTTGGAAATTAAACCAGTAAACTCAATTTTCTTGCACTAAATGAACAATTCAATATCCACGTTTCTAAATCCATTGCAAATGACTGCTGACCGAGGATCTGATTAAGCATGGCCCAGAAAGAGCTTGCAACTAGGACTGTTTACTAACATTTCAATTTCTATGCCTCATTTATTAGACTTAGAATAAAAAGGTGAGAGGGCTGTTTGGGATTGTCTTTAACCTTGATGATATTTCCACTGAAGCAGCATAATGGCTCTTAATTGCTTAAGTGAAGAGAGCGTGTTGACGTGTCCTTCTTTGGGCTAAGAGCTTCGAGCCTAGACTATTATGCTAATTCAAGCATTATATATACCTAAGTATTTATGAGGCTGACACCAGTGATGTTGCAGGTAAAGGGCTGTGAAATGGTCTGTAAACAGAGAGAATTGATTCGAGGCCCAAAAGCAGCGCTGGTAAAAGTCACAGCCATTGAACAGCCAACCCTACAATTTCTATCCAGATTGTCAACCTAGGTCAGACAGTGTCAGCAAGGCTGTCATTAGAGATCAGATGGGTGGCTTAATAATACGTAAACCAACCACACAGGAACTCTCACAGTGGCAGTGTAGTCCCATCTGGCATGGCTGTGTGTATGCGCCCACATGCGCATGAACTTTCATTATGGAAGCTTCACAGTGCTGTAGTCAGTGACTGTTAATGGGATGGTGTTTGACGAAAGAAAAGCTTTTACCTAGTCAGCTAAGACAGCAGCGTGACTTAACCAGGGACTGCACAACACAAAGAGGCATGGGGACATTGGAAGCTTTCCACATAATGGAGAAAGAATGGCCAACTGATATTGGTCTCTGATCACCTGCATCATCATCATCATTGTTTGGGTGTCCCGTCTCTTCCCACATTAGAACTGTGCAAGCCAGCGTCAAGATAATTATGTTGTTGTTTTTTTAAGTAATCATTTTTATTGTCATAGCCTTTGCTAATACAGCTTTCAAAGACAGCGTCAGGATGGCTTAGCTCTGTCTTTGCTTTAAAGCAGAATTATACATTTGTTTAACTGACTTATGGGATGGTCCTTCCCAGCCCAATTTACAGGCAGAAGAAAAAACGGTCACGACTCTCTTCTTCCTTGGTGCTAAACAGAAGAAAAAGTAAATGTGTGACATCAGTAGAGCAAGCTGCTGGAGACCAGTGGGCACATTTGGGTAAGTGTCTTGACCTCTGTCTGCCTCAGTTTCTTCACTCCTGACGTCATTTGTACAGGATTATTCTGGGTGTTGGCTATTGATAATGCAGGGAAAGGATTCCCTGCTGTGGACTCTCTTTGTAAACTTTGTCAATCCTCTAGGCAGCAGAGGCCTGAGGAGCTCCAGCAGCCAAGCCCTTCCCCCAAACCTCTATAATAGTCATAGAGGCTGTTTCTAGCCTCTGTAACTGTCACAAAGGTCATCTTCAGCCCCTCAACAGGACTCTTCCCAGATTATGCTAATTTTAGGTGATAAGTCTAAACAAAAAAAACACCAATGGCAGAGCAGGAAAACCCAGCAATCCCTTAGCCTCCTACAGAAGGCCAGGAATCCCTGAGCTCCCCCAAGTTCCAGACTTGAAACCCCATCACTGATGACCCTGGAAATCTCTGCACTAAAAAGCTTCACCCTCTAAGAAATCCTACATAAGGGCTAAGTCTGCTCAGTTTCCCTCAGTCCTCTCCAGGAAGAAGATCCCTCCCTGGCCTGGACGCACCCAGTAAAGCTCTTTTATGAGATTTCCTACCTGGTGTGACTCTCTCAACAGAAGAAGCATCAAGGAAGAGAAGAATAGAAGTGACAAAGTGCAGCAGCAGCTCTGAGCTCCTGGATGCCGTCCTGCCAACCACCCCACCCCCAACCCTCATCCACCACCCCGGAGCTGCAACACCTCTGAGGAGGCCGCCTCTCAGAGCTGTGTGGTTCCAGGACACCTTTCCATCCAAGTCGGAAGGCCAAAAGTGGGGTTGACGCTGTAAAGTGCTCAGAAAAGGGCCCAAACACCTAAGCATATACTAAAGTATGGTCAGCACGACTGATACATATTTGGCCTCATACATTTTAAAAAACAATTTGTGTCTGAAGTACAACCTTTTTATTCCATAGGGTTCATGGAAGTTATTCTGCTTCTAGGAAATGCGTTTAAAAAAAAAAAAAACAGAACAGAGCAGAACATAGTGGTATCTGTTTGTAATCCCAGCACTCATGAGGGTGCAGCAGGGAAAATCAACTTCAATGCTAATTTGTTCTACACAGCAAGACTCTGTCTCAAACAAGCAAACAAAAGCAAAAATAATCAAATCCTTTCAAATTTCCCTTTTTCCTTGCCAGTGAGCTCAGTTCTTCTAGGAGTACATCTTTCTCCTGTGGTTTCAATGCCTGTGCTGTGTGAGCTGGCACACGCCCTGGAAAGCAGCAGTAGCATCGTGTGCACATTCATTCAAGTTGGTTAAACTCTATAACCAAAAATATGTTGTGTGAGCATGGTAACTCACACCTTTAATCCCAGCACTCAGAAGGCAGAGGCACACAGATCTCTGTGAGATCAAGGCCAGCCTGCTCTACAAAGTAGGTCTGGGACAGCCAAGGCTAAAGAGAAATGGTGTCTAGAAAAAACAACAACAACAACAAACCAAACAAAAAAGAGAGAGAGAGAGAGAAAGAAAGAAAGAAAGAAAGAAAGAAAGAAAAAAGAAAATGGTGTGTGTGTGTGTGTGTTTGTGTGTATGTGTGTGTGTGTGTGTGTGTGTGTGTGTGTGTGTGTGTGTGTGTGTCTTGTAGGAATCAGTTTTGGTCTTTCACTATGGGGGTTCTAAGGATTGAACTCATGTCGTCAGGCTTGGCAGCAAACACTTTTACCAGTTGAACGATCTTGCTGGCCCACGGGTTGATTGCATTCTTCAGCCTCACTTTTGGTTGGGAGCTTTTGGATTCTTTTCCTTTTATTCAAGTAGCATTTTATGATTCTGTGTTACTGTTCCAATCCAAGGTGTTAGAGAGGAGCTCCTGTACTGGTTAGCAGTTATAATTGAAACAATTTTTTCTTGAAATAGACATTTGGTTATGCATTGCGATGAAATTCAGAATTGTGAATAATGACATTTAAGGTGACACAGTATGGAGTCAGGATAACATTTAACCATCAGGTGGCTTTTTACTGCCCCTTTAACTGTTTTCCTCTAACGTATACATTCATGAAAAAGTTTTGCTTCTATTTTAATCAGATCAAGGGGTCAATGGTTTTATGTTTTCTAAAAGTTTAGCATGTGTGGCCACATCAAGTATGGCATAATCTATAGTTACAAAAAGTTCTGTTTCAAAATCCTGATATGCTATAAATAGGCTATAAATGCTTATCTTAGAAATGCTTAAATATGCACACATGTTTTCCCAATTTTTTCAATTAATGGTTTGAAGTCAAGGTTTCTTTGAGGCTTTGAACACACAGGCATTTGTGTCAGAGATCCTGTTATTAGCCCAGTGTAGGTAGAAAAGCCAGTAAATAGAACACACCATCTTAAGGATTATTTTGTTTTAATCCTTCCAGGGGCAAGGCTGTGTGAATTCTGAGCAATAGTGCCAAGATTATTCATAAAAGTATGTGAGGGGGTTCACAGTCTCTAAATAATCCATTCAAGATCTCGTAGTAAGGCCTCTGTCAGAACGGTCCCAAGGAACAGCTTTAGAGATTGTACCCTCTTGAACTCTTAGAGTCAAAGAAATAAACAGCTTACAGTGGTTCTGGGTTCATTAAGGCCACAGAGACAAGGCTTTATAGTCTATCATGGTGACAAATAGATTTCAGTATGCGTATCAATTCTGATAGGTTAATGGGAGTTGCTTGGAGCTAAGCACTACAGGACTCTGGAGGCGCTGTGCAGGATTGGCAGGGAAGCTGCTGTGACCCATTAGCAATGCCTGACGTGGCGAAGTGCTGGAAGAGAAGAGCAATTTCAGCGGGGAGTGTCATTCCAAGTTACTGTGTGGTATGATCTTCCCTGACGCTCGTTGTTTTCAACTGACATAAGTTTAAGTTCAGCAAGGTTGGGCCAGTCTATATAATCACATCCTGGGGTCAGCTTGTATCCCTGTCTTGTGTCTCTCTCTGTCTCTGTCTCCTTATCTCTCTCTGTGTCACTGTCACTGTCTATCTCTCTCTCTCTTTTCCTTCCCTTCCCCTCCCCTCCCCTGCCCCCTCCCTTCTTTCCTCTCTCCTCCTCCTTCTCTCTCTCTCTCTCTCTCTCTCTCTCTCTCTCTCTCTCTCTCTCTCTTCCTGTAAAAATAGAAGAGATATTTCTGCATATTATAAACTTTTACTTCCTTGAACTAGTATGCTGAGTATTTGTGAAGTACTAGTCACATGCCAGGTATGCATGAAGAATAGGCATGGACGGTCTCTATTATTTGCTCAAAATACCTTTACTAAGCAAGTTAAAATATGAAAAATCCACTAAAATCCCCATAGATGGTCCAGTGCTCGGTACATGTGAAGTATCCTCCTACACAGAACTAGGTGACATGTCTGTAGCACAGCATCTCTTTACACCTTTCCCAAGAGGGAGCGCAGGAAATACTCAACTGGGAAGTTGAGAGACCCAGACTCTGGCCCTGGTTACATCACTAACAAGTTCAGGCACTAGGCCTGAGCAAGGCCCTCTACTACTCTGCCTCCATTTCCATCCCTGAAGGAGACGCTGGTCCCTGCCTCCCCTGATTATAATGTGTCTGGTCATATGGTACTTAGAATAAAAAAATAATGCAGCCCATTGCTTTGTGTAGTATCACTGTGGAATATCAAGTTCTGTTTAAAGTTAAATAAAGGAGAAATAGGAACTGAAACATATTATATTTTAAAATATTTAAAAATGGAATTTTGGGGAAAAAGACAAGAATTTGGCCCAAGTCTGGATATATGAAGAATAAAACAGGTCTGAGTCCTGATGTGGCCTCTGGCGCTTATAAAGTCTTTGGGAAAACACTGCAATTGCTGGAAACACAAGTTTCTGTGTCTGTTTATGAAGGTGATGACAGTACCACCTCAAACGACTGCATGTTGGAATATATGATGCATGACAAATCTATGACACTGGCTAGAATATAATGTAATTTCAATATACTAGCTGCGCTTTCACAACGCTTTATTTTTTTTAAAGTTTATTTTATATGTGTGACTATTGCCTGCATGTGTGCATGTGTACCATGTGCATGCCTGATGCCTACAGAGGCCAGAGGAGGGCATTCAATCTCCTGGAATTGGAGTTACAGGCTGTTGTGAGCTGCCATGTGGGTGCTAGGAGCTGATCCAGGTCCTCTGCAGGGACCAAGTGCTCTTAACCTCTGGAAAGACAGATATGAAAACCATAGAGAAGGCCTTGGGAACCTAGAGAAGTTAGCCAGTTGTCAAGGTCACAGGACTGAGACACAGCTACCCCAAGAATAGGATTTGAGTGCGTAGCTCTGATTCCATCAGATTCCAATGCTGATGAGATGACATGCACATTAGATCACTACTGTCCATATTCCATATGTTCTATTGACAGCTAAATGTGAGCGCTTTTGTGTAGTGCTGGGATCAAATCTAGGCCCTCAAGCCAGGTTCTCACTGAGTGCTCTCACGTCAATGCCCCCTTTCACCTTTTATTTCAGAGTCTTAAAGTTTGCCAGTGTCCTTGAACTTGTGATTTTTTTTTCTGAATAGTGGGAATGCAGTACTGAACCATCAGGCATGGCTTGCATACTCCTGAATGTGTTCTATGTTAGAGGCTGTCACAGTTCAAGGAAAGGGGAAGCGTGTGGTTAAAATAATAAAAATAAAAAATATCACACTAACCCAGTGAATTAAAATGTGTAACCATTTCACTCTCTTCCTTAATTTTCTTCAAAGGATCATTTCAAATTTGATAAGTAAAAAAGAAACAAACACAAAGTAGATGTGACTACAGACTCTGTCTACTCTCATCGTTTATGAGTTTCTTTTATTTTTTATATATTATATTTTTATATATTAATTTATTCATATTACATCTCAGTTGTTATCCCATCCCTTGTATCCAAACTTTCCTCCCTCCCTCCCGCTTTCCCCTTACTTCCCTCCCCTATGACTGTGACTGAGGGGGACCTCCTCCCCCTGTATATGCTCATAGGGTATCAAGTCTCTTCTTAGTATCCTGCTATCCTGCCTCTGAGTGCCACCAGGCCTCTCCATCCAGGGGGATGTGGTGTTTATGAGTTTCTGAACACAGATCTAGCAAGAGGAGGTTTGGGTCTCATAGGGCCTCCCCAACATGCAAGCATACATGCATGTATGCAGGCACGCGCGCGCGCGCACACACACACACACACACACACACACACACACACACACACACACACACACCATCTTCAGGCCAGATACACATGAACATGATATGC
>NC_140487.1:77962951-78035451 GCF_964271855.1 Acomys minous
TAGCCCTGGCTGTCCTGGAACTTTCTCGGGAGACCAGGCTGGCCTCGAAATCAGAGATCTGCAGGTGTGCATCACTTCGGTCTGGCTTATGACCACTTCTAAAATGCATACTCCCACCACAAATTGTGAAGCCCTTACACATGAAAAAATCCAACTGCCTTTGCGCCTATACACTTGCCCCATCTTGTGGTTGCGATGCCCTCCATGTAGAGAGAATTACATGAGGCAACACTCTTGTCGGTTAGTATAGTGGGGATCTCCGTGCACAGCTAGTGCCGATGTCAGAGTGTTCTATATATTTGGCAGAAATGAAACAAATTAGTAATTAAGAGCTAGTGTAATTAATTTCTTGAGTTGTTGAAAGCTGAGGTCATCGGTATAGGAGGAAAGTATAAGATAGTTTATAATTTAATTTGGAACTATCGATAGGAAGAAGTGATTTTATTTATTTTTACTATGTAGACACACTGAAAAGTCCAGAAAGAGTG
Source organism: Acomys minous (assembly GCF_964271855.1). Taxonomy (NCBI): domain Eukaryota; kingdom Metazoa; phylum Chordata; class Mammalia; order Rodentia; family Muridae; genus Acomys; species Acomys minous. The sequence goes on from NC_140487.1 coordinate 77,963,440, forward strand.
TCAAGTCCAGAAACATTGAACAGTCATAGCACAGGAAGAGCAGAAATCATGGCGCTGTCTTATTGAAAGGAACTGGGGCATCCCTGCCCAGGATCCAGCTTCGAGACAGGGAATACACAAATCATGTTGGTCACAAGTTGTCATAGGATTGCAGCTCACATGAAGGGGCTTTTAGCTAAGCAAAGGACAAACATCCATAAACGTCATAACTATAAGCTATTAAAAACCTGTCAGATGTTATTAAAATCCTAAGTTCACAGTGGTAACTGAAAAGAGAAGGAGAGCAGGTAAGAAGAGAGCACATCGTGGCAGAAGTAAAGGCAGCGAGCCAGCACTCAGACCTCTGGAAAGATTCTAGGGAACAAACACATCAGTCTGGGAACGGAAAAGGCCTGGAAAGAGTCGGCACGCGTCTCCTCTGTGTGAGTTGTAACTAGATAACTAAGGACGAGCTGAAGGAATGGACTGTTGTTTGCTTATTTTTTAAATTTTATTTTTGCAGTGCTGTGTATCAAGTCCAGAGCTTTAGACACCTAAGCAAGCGCTCTGCCACTGAGCCACACCCATGGCCTAAGAGTGTCTTCCTACAAAGCTGCTCAAGGTAATAAATACAAACGGGAAGATGAAATGAGAAGTTCTGCAGCCGCCAAGGAGTGAGTGGACTTGGAACTTAAGTAAGCTAACATCATCAAATAGACATGGCTACTGCAGGTTGAGGCTTCCCCTCCACTCACACCGCTTCAGATGTAATTAACACTGCCTTTTCTGTATGCCTTCTCCATGTTCCCAGCGTATACCTGCTCCATATATCCTCTTAATTACTGGGCAGTTTCTCTGTTTCTATCCCAGCCTCCGATAGTCTAGTGTCTGCTCAGCAGCTAAATGACCATTTTAAAAATGTAAGCCAATGCTTGTCAGTCTTTTGCTCAAAAACCTGGTAATGGCTTCCCTTTAGCATTCCTCTCTCATGTCAGCCCCATTGTTTTTATTCCTTTTTTGGCCCTAATTGAAGCTATGTAGCCCAGGCTGATCTGAAACTATTTATTTCTTTGTTTACACAAGGTCTCACTCTGTAGACTAGGCTGGAATTTATCTCAGATATCTGCCTGCCTCTGCCTCCCGGATGCTGGGATTAAAGATGTTCCCTAGCTCTTCACTGCATGCCTTGCTGTGCTTGTGTGACTGCTGGTGAGGCATTTCACTTTCTTGTACCAGCTACACTGCAGGTACCGTTGATTCCCTTTAACCCACTTCGTTATTATTTTTGTACCACTTGCTAGTATTTGTTTACCATCTCTCTTCCACTTGGTCATAAGCTTCAGAGGCACTGTCTGTGTTTTATCCATCTCTGTGTCCCCTGGAATAGTGTTTATGAGATGCTGTGTTAGAATGCATTGCTGAAAGCGTCACTCAGCCACCACAGCTTGTGGAACACAACAAGAAACATCTTATTTGTTTTTTGTACTATTAAACGTCTTTGCCTGGTGATTTGATACCATTTGTGGTGTTTCTAAGATCTTATGTTTATATTTTGTGTATATGCACGTTAGGGATCTGAGTGTATCCTATGTTGTGTTCTCTGGGGGGAAAAAGTACCAGAGCTCCCCAACAAACTTTAAAATTCTATCATGAAAGACACAAGTTTGAAAACCCAGAGGGGGGACAGAAATCAAGTTTGCCAGCTATTGGTCAGCCATGCTGCAGGTCAGGTGAGAGTTTTGTGATATATCATGATCACAGCTTCCATTTGAAACAGTGCCAGGGAGTGAGCCCACAGGAGGGAGCGGTGGAAAAGGACCTTTGCCGTCATACTCTCTAGGAGCCACTAGGTGGTGCTGTCAGAGTCGTGTGGTTTTCCTTGGTCACTGCCCACAGTGAAATAATGCAGAAACTTTAACCAAATAACTTAGGTTTTTGAAATCACAATAAAATCATGTAGCTACTGAAGGACATAAATAAGAACAATGATGAAACATTTAATTGAGTACTTAAAGAAAAAACACCACGATTATCATTAATAAAATTAACAACCTCTGTGCGTTGTTTATAATGTGTAGTCGGATCCTGCCAGTGAGGTCTTCCCACCAGCTTCCCAGTCTGATAGGAAATATGTAGTTATGCATATTTTGATAAGTATATTGAATTAGCTCTTGTTTTTCTGAGTTGACATATAGCAGGGTGATCGATAATCATGTGTTAAGTGAATTTTGAGAATTTAGTTAGGCACTTTGAGAAAAGCAAATGCTCCATATTGACATTCCTTCTTACAGGGCATGTTGCTTAACACTAGTGTATTTACAGAACTCCCATGTAGATGTTCTCTTTTAAAGTCACCCCCCAAAGAGCTGTGCTTAATTGGTTGAGCAACCCAGAAAGACTAAGTTCAAATGTCTCACTCGGCCCTTCTGCTTTATTCTTCGGCTCCAGGCCTAAAGGTTTGCTCTGGGCTCAGAGAAGTGTGTCTCAGAATGGCAGAAGCCAGCACAGACTCCCAGGGGTTCCACTTTCTGCTTTCTAGGTTATTCTTTTGATGGGGCTTACTGAAACAGAGTAGGGTGTCAGCATTGGCTCAGGGTCGCTGTCCCCTACAGAATCCCTCAGAGTCACTGCACAGCGAGTGAAGCCCAGTTCCGTTTTGCATGGATGCCTATCTCTTTTCTCTCTCTGACTCAACTGTGGAGGTTTCTATGCCAACAAAAGGTTATTTCAATCATTAATGTCTTTGAGCAAAGTACTATGCTAGGTGTGTGTGTGTGTGTGTGTGTGTGTGTGTGTGTGTGTGTGTGTGTGTGTGAAGACAGAGAGGTGATGTCAGCTCTGAGTTCCAGAAGCTTCCATAGTAGTTAGTAGAATATGAAAAGCGTGTACCTTCACGCTTCCCACTTCCAAGTCTTCTGACTTCCGCTTGGTATCAACAGAATTTCTGAAGCAGCAAGAGTGAGGGAGTGTCTGTGTCAGGAACATCTGGAGTGGTGGTACTGGTGGGGCTTGTCTGTGGAATTTGTATTTCCAATAAGTATCATTATTCCTGTGTGTGCTGAGGTTTGAAAAGCACTGCTATGATGTCCAAGATGGCTGCAGACCACACTGGCAATTTCAGAGAGGAAGACAGGAGTGTGTGTCTAACATGCATTGTCACATGGCAGACATTTGTTAGTCATCTGCGTCTTTGGATTCCTCTTCAGTCGCTGTAATCACCACCATCACCACCAATTTTAGAGTAAGGAAATCCAGGCAGAAGAGAGGTCCAATAATCTGCCCATGACACATAGAAAGAAAGGTGCATTACTCGAATCCAGAACCAAGGCTTTCAACCAGTCTCCTAACTGCCTCCCACAAATGCTGGCTTTCTGAGAAGCCTCAAAGAGGCCTGAAGAAGTGCAGAATTGTCCAAGTAGAGGACATGGGCATAATGATTTATTTTGAAATGTAATATATATCCACCAAGAACTATTGGTTCTCTCTAACCCCTTTATAACTACATTATATGATATTGTTTTTACTCTTCCACAGACACTAGAGTAGTTTTCCAAAGGAACAGAATAGCAATAGATTGAGTTCCTTTACTATATGGTGTCTGTACATGCACTGTCTTACCTAATTCCTATGATACCTAACATAACATATGCCTCCATTTAGAGATTAAAATATTCTCACAGAGCATAAAGTACTCCCCTCAAAGTGAATAATTATTAAATAGTAGATTTGGGTTAATCCACTACCCATGATGTCTGTTGCACTAATAAGGATACATTTAGCTATAGGCAACAGAAATCTCTAAGAAAAGTGACCTGAACAATATAGAAGAATGCTCTCACAAGATGGAAATATCAGCAAGTCCTGAGCAGGCTAGGTGTCTTGACAATGTCATCAAGATCCCAAGATCAATATAACCTTGCTATCAGTTAAAATTTGGGTAGTTTTATGGGTTGGATTGTGTTCCCCCAAATGCACATCTTCAATTCTAATTCCCAGTATTCAGAATGTAAATTTATATGTATTTATAATATTTATTATAGTTAATTATTTCATGTATGTACATGTGTGTGTGTATGTGTGTGTGTGTGTGTGTGTGCTGGCATGTGTGTGACACAGAAGTCAGTCCCCTTGTTACAACACATAAAGGCCTAAGGGAGTGAACTCTAAGGGTTGGTGGGAAGTTCCTTCACCAGGTGAGTCATTTGTGCAGCTGGAAATGGAATTTTTACAAAGGTAGTGGCATCAACATCATTATGGGACAAACCTGAATGGCATCCTTATACAAAGGAGAAGCATGGGCACAAAGACAGACACACATGGAGGGAAGATAGTGTGAGACTCTCAAGGGAAAGATGGCCACATTGTTAGAATGATGCATTTTACAGCCAAACAGGGTCAAGGACTTCAGGCAAGCACCAGGTTCTGAAAGAAAACGGGATCCAAACTTAAAATTATATATCGAAACCACCAAACAAACAAGTAAAAACTGAATACATATCTTTGGTAGGCAAGAAACTCTTGGCAGGGCCCCAGCAAACTTCCTCTCCACTTCACTGGTTAAAATCCTGTGCCCTTTCCCAGACTCAGCAGTAGCTGTATCAGTTACTTTCCTGCTGCTATGATAGAATACCCTGAGAAAAAGCAGCTAATAGGAGAAAGGGGTTATTCTGGCTTGTAGTTGTACAGGATAATCATCTGCCATGCAGCAGGAATATGAGACTTGTTGATACAATGAGACTTGTTGATATATACACAGGGATCACACAGAGAAAGAACTAGAGGTGGGCCTGAACTATAAAACCTCAAATTCCACCCCCAGTGATGTACTTCCTGTAGCAAGGCTCCACCTTCTAGAAAGTACACAGCCTCCCCAGACAGCACCACCAATGAGAGACCAATACACCAGCCTATGGGAGACATTTACTGCTCAGACCACAAAAGTGGCAAAGGCAATAGGATGCCCTTTTATCAGTTTAACCAGCTTGCTATGGACTTGGATGTGTCCTTCATAATCTATGTTAGGCCCCATTGCGGCTGTATTTAGTGATAGGCCTTAGCCTTAGTTAGCTTTCCTGTTGGCTGTGGTGAACATGTCGACAAAAGTAACTCAAGGGAAAATAGCTTATTTGGGTTCACAGTTCAAGGCTCAGCTCATCATGTGTTAGTTCTCTGGAACTTGAAGCAGCTGTGAGGTCTTGAGATAGCTAGCTGGCACATCGCATCAGCCTGTGCTCAGCTTACTATCTACTCTTTATGCAGCCCATGTTACAATCCCAGAGATTGCTGCCACCTATAGTGGGCAGGTCTTCCTAGCTCGATTAACCCAATCAAGATAATCACCCATAGGTATGCCCATAAATTCATCCTCCAGGGTTCTGGATCTCAGCAGGTTGGCAGGGAAGATTACGCACCAAAGAAGTAACTGAAACTAAATGGATGAAGAAAATGGAGCTTTAACCCATTAGGATTTGTGGCCTTATGAAAACAGGAAGCTTCTCTCTTTTTCTCCTTCCCTTTCTTCCTTCTCCTCATTCCTTCCTTCCCAGAAAAGCTATGTGGGCACTCAGAAAGAAGGCAGCTGTAATCCAGGAATACACCTCCCAGCATACAGTAACCAACCCTAACCAGCTTCCCCAGCTCTGAAACTGTTAGAAAATATGTTTGAGTTGTTGAAGTCATCCAATCTATGGTATTTGTTAGGGCATCAAGAACTGACTGTGCATCACCCTTATCACCCTTATTTACGGATAGCTTAGAGGTTAGAGAGCATGTTTCGGTTGATAAAGTGCCTCCTGGACACTGAGCATGGGGGAATATGTCTGTAAACCCAGTGCTGTCTAGGTAGAAACAGACAGATCCCTGGAGTTCACTGGTCAGTTTCCTGACAGCCTAGTCAGTTGGTGAGCTCTAGGTTCAGTGAGAGATTCTATCTTAGATGATAAGGTGGAGAGTGATTGAGGAAGACACTCAACATTGACTCCTGGTTTCCACATGCACGCATACACACACACACATACACACACACACACACACACACACACACACACACACACACACTCAGAGAGAGAGAGAGAGAGAGAGAGGGAGAGGGAGAGGGAGAGAGAGAGAGAGAGAGAGAGAGAGAGAGAGAGAGAGAGAGAGAGAGAGAGACCACATGTCCACACACATTCACCTGCATGCAGATATGCACACCTGCACAAGAAGAAAGTGTAGAGGCCAGCTTCTCCTGAAGTGCATGGTCATGTGTTGAAGAAACTGTTGAACAAGATTAAGTTCAATCAAGAAGAAAGATGGTTAGGGAGAAGGGATGGTAGGCAGCTACCAGTGACTACTCTATCCCTGATCTTCTTCATCACACCATAGGTACCTTCTCTTTTCTTTCTTTCTTTTTCTATTTTGATTTTTCTTTTATCTTTCTTTGGTTTTAAGATTTTACTTATTTTATGTATATGAGTGTTCTATCTGGATGTACACCTGCGCACCATAAGAGGGCATTAGAGGGCATGAATGGTTGTGAGCCACCTTGCAGTTGCAGGGAGTTGAACTCAGGACCTCTGGAAGAGCAGAGAGTGTTCCTAACTGCTAAGCTATTTCTCCAGGTTACACAGAATTTCTCTATGTAACCATGTGGGCTGTCCTGGAATTTGCTCTGTAGACCAGGCTGGCCTCTAACTCAAAGAGATTCTCATGTCTCTGCCTCCAAGTGCTGGGATTAAAGGCATGTGCCACCACACCCAGCTATATTAACTACCTTTTCTTTGTCTAGGTTTCTCTGCATAGGATGAGAATACTTGTTTCTATGTGACATTGACATAAGAGAAGTGACCTATGATTTGTAAATTAATTTGATTTAAATAAATGTTACTTCTTATACACCTTGAAGCTCTGTGCTTGAGTCAGTGCCCAAAGCAGACTCTCAAGTGGAGGTATCACCATGTCATTGGAAGAGCATACATTTGCCCCCTCCTAGTTTTTCTGTGAGACCATCTTATGGGGAGGGAGGGCTGAAGGATGGGCATTGAAGCAGGGACTTTGGGATCCAGAATGACAAGAATATCCAAAAGATGTCTTCACCACCCCATGAGGGCCTTCCTCAGCTTCGCCATAAAAACCCAGACTTGCAGTTGTCCATGTCCACCACTCAGACCAGCTGGTTGTCTCCCACACAAACCTGCAGGCCGTACTGTGTTTCTAACAGTCATGCGGCTCCTTAGGCATGGAGAAGGGAAGAGAAATCCATTAAAGGACCCTGGATATAGCGGGGAGAACTGTGACAGTATAAGTATGATGTAATTTAAGTATTTTGGCACAGCAAATGAAAGGAAATTACATTTCCTATTATCTCCCAACAGTTATTGAAAATGAAATGAAATATATTCTGTACTCTCCCCCAAAGTCAGGGTTTTCCCCTCTCAGATGTGGGTTTTTCCCTCCACAGTTCGTTCATTTGGAATGCAGCCCCTCTTCTCTCAACATGGAGGCATATCCTGTTAGAAAACATTCAATGAAAAAAAATGGACAGAAAAAGTATACTACTTCTTTAAAATATATTGCAAGAATACTCATTTTCAGCTTTTTATTACAGCACTAGCTGGTATTCTTGCATGCAATTTTGTAATTTATTCTGAACATTCTACTTAAACCTTTTTTCAATAGCATGATTTTATTAGAGTCAGCTCACTGGACTTTCCCAAAAAGGTATTTAAGATCAAATAAAACCAGTGCTTGGAAAAATATCATTACAATATGAAAGCAGTTACAAAAACATTAGTACTGCAAAGTTTTATTTCAAATGGCTGAGCTTGCTGTACCCGGGTTATGGTGTTTCAAGTTCTGCAGACATACTTTCTGGAGAAATGGGGAAAACTGTCATCTTAGCAGTTTTTGCACATGATACGGGGTAGTGGGGGAGAAAGGAAGGGGTATAAAATTTTAAAGTGAGGAAGACAAAAACTTTAGATGCTGGGGCATTGGTGAGAAAAAGACTGTCTTTTATCCAAACCCTATCTTCTCAAGCCACACTTCCTAACCATCCTGTTTCTCAGCTACCCCCACAGACAGGACAGAAACATCCACGATAACAGTTTACTGAAAGACAAGACACAGTTTTTTAGAAAATGCTGAAGACACCTTCTAAAGACATATATGGGTCAATTCTGAACTTGGCTGTATCCTGTCTCTGACACACTCTGGACAGGATAGTGAGCGCACTTTTGGTCAAGTTCTGTCTTTAGCATCTCCATCTGGTCAGGCTCATAGGAAGTCTGTGGAGGGTTGGTGGGCTTCTCACCTCTGGCGGTGAACACCTCACCACCTCTTCTTTCTCACAATCAAGTCCTAACGCCGTCCACGTAGACTCACCTTGGACCCAGGCCACGGAGCTGACCAGTGCTTGCTCACTGGACTTCAGTGTGGGGTTCCAGAGGCAAGCACCTTTTCCTGCAATCAGGAAGCATCTCTCTATTTCCCAGGCAGTTTTGCCAAGTCTATGACCGTGGGTCCAGTGGGTCTTCCTTTTGAGGGGGTTGCTGTCGGTCAAAGGCCACTGCTTATAATGGAGAAAAACATGATCTGTCCTGTTCACCAAAGTGCTGCTGGATCCTACACTTAAGAGCTGCTCTGCTCTGGATGCACAGTAGGTTTGGTCAGTGAAGAGGAAATAAATTCACATTTTTACATACTGGCATTTCATGTAGGTGATTATTAATCCGCACGCAATTCTTTTACCCAATATTTCTCTCAGCTCTTTTCCTCCAAGCATCAAGTCTATGGCAAAACACTTCCATCCTGAAGTTGGCAGATTAGGTAGCTTCTGTGTGGACTTTCAAATGCGACTTTTTTTAAATTGCGAGTTACTATTCATATTACTTTTCTAAGGAGAAATATGCTTAAAAAGTAAAGTCTTTATTGCTTCTTAAAAGGCCTAGCACTCTGTGATAAATTCTCATATTTTGACTGTTAATATGTTTGAATGAAAATTATTTATACATTTGGGTGAGGTTGAGTGGTTTTCATTTGATTGCTGCCTCTGGAAATGAAAGCAGAGTAGCAGGAAATTTACATGTCATGCTGTGATGTATATCCAGATTATGAGATGATTGTGCGGCAGACGAACCTCACGTAAAGGCATTCCCATCACACTGTGACAACTGCAATTCCTGACAAGGCCTCTTAGTTTTGGGGGCTATTATCATTGTACAAGAATATAATCTATTGACAGCAGGGCTGTTTAATACATTGAAAGGCAGACAGTGGAAGAAATCTTAACTGTTTTCATTCGCCGCTGCACAAGGGCACAGATCAAAAGTGAATTATATCTAAAGATATGCACGTATGACGATGGGCTGCATGGCATTCATCAGCCTGTTTAGTCATGGTTACGCTGAGGTGGGGGAGAGCCAATGCTGCTGGCATATGTGCTCTGAAATAGAGACTTGAGCCTGAAAATCACATCATTGCCCAGTCAGAGAACAAACGGGGCAGAGATCTCTTTAACCCTGGCTATCTGCCTGAGTAAGTTGTACCAATATCCTCGTCTGTGCCAGTGCCTCAGGCTCACTAGGGTCATATGGGTGGCAGTGGCCTGGGTTTATCCGGGGTGAGTGAAGAACTTGTTTATCTTTTTCCTTCCTTGTCTCATATGGGTGTGCAGGTGTTGCAGAGATGGCTGACCCATGGCTTTTCGGGATGCTCAGAGTTAGACCAGGTACAGGGCACGCAAAGCACTCCTGGAAGGGATGATGTATGGCATCGCTGGCCCTCAGAACTCCAAATGACATGCTCAGAGTATTGGTAGAAAAGGGCCACTTTTCTGTTTTCTCGTTGATGCAGAGTTGCTCTGGACTTCAGGTGATGGAAATGCACTCTCAGGCCCATGTAGGCTTGGCTGTCCTGGAACTCACTCTGCCTCCCAAAGTGCTGGGATTCAAGGCTTGTGCTGCCACTAACCGGCTGTGACAGAAGTTTTTATAAGTGAGTGGTGCCATCGATGCTCAGTGTCAGCGGACTCAGCTTGCTCCTTGTGATGAGAAAACTCAGGTATGGCTAAGGGTCATGGTGATTTTCTATGCAATGAGACTCATGACGAGCCAGAGTGAGGATGCTGAATTCCCACATTCACCAAGGCTTTGCAAAGTACAACACAGAGTTCAATCATTTTACACATCAAAAGATGTCCAGGGGCAGTTGAAAAAGATGAAGAGGCCTGATGAATCAATGGCATGTTTCCTCAAGGAGTTAACTAATCAGCTGATATTCAATTCATAAACTTAACATGGCTGAGTGGATATAGGGGAGAAAGAAGAGAAAGGGTTAAAATGTCAATGCTCAACTCAGTGCCAGACACATCTTCTAGGGCATGTGAGTTTCTCAAATCTTGTGAATGAAGGGAATGACATAAGCCACAGCCACCTGTCTTACTTCTCAAGCCTAGGCTATTAGAGTGAATGTATAAGTATTTTTGGTGTCCATTCCAAAGGTGATCCTGACAAGAGGCCTTGGATCTCCAAAGGCTGCAAAACATTGCTGAAATCTAGAAGTAGGCCAAGACTAAAGGAGTGTGGAAATAAGCATCCTCTGGCCCCTGGAGTGGAGTGTCTCTCAGTGATGGGTATGGGGGGGCAGCCTGGGAAGGGGTTCTCTCTCTCTCTCTGAGGCAGAGGGAGTGCTAAGCAGAAGGAAGCCACCAGTGTCTAAGGGCTGCACCCTGTGACCCATTCTAGGACAGGCAAGGCCTTATTTCTGGTGTGAGCTTTGTGAGTGATCAGCGTTAGTTTAGGTCAACAAACATTTGCAGACCACTTTCTATGTGTGAGGACAGTGGGACATACTGATGTCATCCCATATTGCAAAGGTCTAGCAGGCCATACAGGTGGGTAGAGAAGGAGACAGCAGCAGTCAAGAAGGACTTTGTGTTTTACACTGATGTATCTAGCATAGGCTCAGAGAAAGGACACAAAACATTGCTTTAATAAGCTTCTGGTTTTTGTTTTGTTTTGATTTGGTTTTGGTTTCTCAATACAGGGTTTCTCTGTGTAGCCCTGGCTGACCTGGAATTCACTCTGTAGACCAGGCCGGCCTCAAACGCAGAAATCCACCTGCCTCTACCTCTCAAGTGCTGGGATTAAAGGCGTGTACCACCACCGCTTCCTTTAGAGGCATTATAGATGTGAGAAAAACTGCAAGGACAGTACAGAATTGAATATCCCTGTACCAGTTTCTCTCATTGTTGAGTCCTTGTATCAATCTGGCAAATTTTTTACATATAGTGAATGAGAAGAGGAGGAGGGAGAGGAAGAGGAGGGGGAGGAGGAAGATGATGACAGAGAAAGGAGACCTGTAGAGAGAGGCAGGATTTCTCGAGGAGTGGAGCTTTCTAGGACTCGGTCTCAAGGCCTGGGGAGACCCAGCTGACTTACTGTTTTAAGATGCATATTTATACGTATGTTCATCTCTGCATCTCCTATCTTTTCCTATGCTAGTTCACGTGATCATTTTATCACATTGGCATTAACCATCTATACATCATTTATGTTTCTTGACTTTTCACACAACGCTCTTATTTTGTCCCAGGAATCCAATCAGAATGATACATGACATTTAGCTGTTAAATGTTCTTGGTCTCCTCTTGGCTGTTACAGTTTCTCAAGCTTCTTTGGGGTCTTTCTGAAAGTTTGGGACTCAGAACCTTCTGATTGCCAGGCAGGCACTGTGCTGCTGAGCTTCATCCCCAGCATAACCTGGCAGTTTTGAGACTGACTAGCCAGAGATTTCTGTTTAGTTTCCTTCAGTCAAGGTTTGTCTGATGTTTTTTCTCATAATGTTCTCTTTTGTTTGTTTGTTTCACCTTGACATGAGTAGGCGTCATTTGGAAAGTGTGAACCTCAACTGAGACAGTGCAGTATGTAGGCATTTGGTGATTAGTGGTTGATGTGGGAAGACCCAGCCACCGTGGATGGTGCCACCCTAGGCAAGTGGTCCTGGGTTATCAAGTAGCCTGTGCAACCTTAGAGAGCAAGCCAGTACACAGTTCTGCTTCAGCTTCTGCCCTGACTTCCTTTCATTGTGGGTGATAAGCTAAGATATAATAAACCCTTTCGGTCATGGTGTTTATTACAGCACTAGAAGGCAAACTAAGACACGTGTCAAGTATGTGGACTACGAACTATCAGTGCCCATGTTGACTTAGGTCACCTGGCACAGGTGGTTTGTGCTCTATACCTACCTCCTGACTGTGCTATGTTCTTTAGGATGTGGCCAGCAGGCCCAGTTCACACTAGCGATGCAGTCAGACTCCATCCTCAGGAATATGCTTTGGGATGTGAAGGTCTTGGAATTCTCTCAGACTGAGTACAAAGAGCTGTTGGCCTTCTCTGCTTTTTTAGGAAGCAGTGACAAAAGTGCCCTAGAGAGAGGAATGGATGCAACTGAAAGAAAGACAGACAGAAAAGGGGACCTGTAGAGAGGCCGAACTTTCCTCAAGAATGCTACTTTCCAGGATTTTGTCCCAATCCCTGGGGAGGCCCAGCTGACTTACTGTTTCGAGATATATACCTATAGTTTTGTTCACCTCTGTAACTTCTGTTTTATTCTCTTAAGCTAGTCCATGTAATTTTTGTTAACACATGATTAATGTTCCCTAGGATATTTTAGAAAAAACTTTAATATAATTAAATGTATTTGTTTATTTGTTATTGCTTTATTTAGGGTGTGGATTTCAGGGATTGTATTCAGGTTGTCAGGCTTGGTGGCAAGCACCATTACCCATAGAGCCACCAAACTGCCCCGATACAATATTATAATTAATTCTTTGAGAGCTTCACACATATCTTGATCAGATTCACGCCCACCCTCCCTTCCTGCCTCCTCATGGATCTCAACTTCACGTCCTCTTTTAATATTTTTTATAATCCACTGAGTCCTGTTAGTGGTGCCCACGTATGCACAGGCGTGGAACCATCCACTGGAGCATGGTTAACCTGACAGGGACAACAAACCTAAAGAAAACTGAGCCTTGCTCCTTTAGCAGCCAATGGTTGTCAACTGCGCCTCAGCTGGAGACAGAGGCTTTCATGTGCCCATCCCCTTCTGTGTCAGAATGCCAACTGGCTTGATCTCCAACAGGTCTTGTGCAGGCAACCACAGCTGCTGTGAGCTCACGAGTTCTGTGGTCCTGCCATGTCCAGAAGTCACTGTTTTGCCCCACCCTTCCCCAAACCCTGGTTCTTACAGTCTTTCCATCCTTTCTTCTATGATGCTCCCAAGCCTTGTGGGAGGGTGTGGGATATACATGTCCCGTTTGTGGCTGAGAACTCCATTTTGGCCAGTTGTAAGTCTCTGTGTTAACTGTAGAATAGTTTTTTTGATGATCTGTTAATAACATTTATTTATTTTCTTTGGGGGATTACACACACCATGGCACATGTGTTGAAGTCAGAGAACCACTTTTGGGAGTGGGTTTCCTTCTACCATATAATATAGGTCCTGGGGGGTTGAACTCTGGTTGTCAGTCTTGACAGCAGGCACCTTACTCAGTGTGCCTGCACCATTTTTATTATTTTAAATTGTATATGTATATGTGTGTCTGTCTGTCTGTTTATGTGTGGATATGTGCACATGAGTACTGGTGCCTACAGAGACCAAAGGTGTAAGATTTCCTGGAGGTGCTGTTACAGATGGTTATGAGCTAGCTACCTCATGTGGGTTGTGGGAACCAAACATGGGTCCTCTGCAAGAACAACATACTCTCTTCATCGTTGAGCCATCTCCTCGTAGGATAGTCCTAAGTCATTGCTGAAATGTTCTCCCTGCAAAGAAAGTGTGGGAAGACGGCCAGCCAGAGGCAGGGAGAGCTGGTGTTTTACTGGAAGTTGAGGCTCTGGGGTCCAGGCTCTGCCTTGGCACTTTTGTGATCTTACAGGAATTCTTTGGCCTTGATTTTCTGGCTTATAAGACTGATGTAAGTGCAGCTGCTCCACAGAGCCATGTGACTTGATAAATGTAAGTGCATCAACAGTGTGACGAGTGGCTCAGTGGCTGTTGTTGGCTCCTTCTCTCCCAGCTGCCTTGTTCACACTAATAGTGTGTCCCACTCAAAACCCCTTGCAAATGCACCTGTGGTAGATCCAGCGCTTTACTGAATTGCAATTTCTCTTTCATTACCTCTCAGACTAAAGGTTTACCCCTGTGTCTGTAGCGTTTAGCATGGGGATGTGTACACAGAGCTTACTGGATATGTGCTTGGTGGATTAATGAGCACTTTGACAGCTCAACTCAAAGATTTGCATGGCACCTCCTAACACAATGGAGGATGGACAGTACACAACATGAACGGAACCACAGGGTGGAGGTATGCCTTCCACATAGGAGGAGTAGGAAGAGGAAGAGGAGAAGGAAGAGGGAGAAGGGGAGGAGGAAGAGGGGGAAGGGGAAGAGGAGGAGGAAGAGGGGGAAGGGGAAGAGGAGGAAGAGGACAGTGAGGAGGATGAGGAAGAGGAGGAAGAGGGGGAGGAGGAGGGGAAAGGGGAGAAGGGGAGAAGGAAGGGAAGAGGAGGAAGAAGATGATGATGAGGAGGAGGACAAGGAAGAGGAGAAGGAGGAAGAGGAGGAAGGGGAGGGGGAGGAGGAATAAGAAGAGGGGGGAGGAATGCTTCCTGGCTGTGAGGGCCCCATCAAAACTACAGCTTTGAAGTTTATTTTCACATCATGCCCCGTCTCAGTTGAGCAGAAGCCTGTGACACTCAGGTTTAGCTCAGCAGAATCCATCACCAGCAGAGACTTAAAAACACGTCTGTGCTCTGTACTTATTGAACACACAGGAGTATGAATATCAAGTTATTCGGCTGTGAAATAATATCAACAAAGTTAGTTATGTTTAATTTAACTGTTGAATGAAGGTTTAGCAATTTGGGACTGAACCTCGATGAGGAATGGAGAACAGGCAAACTAAACAGTAAATTCGCTCTCCTAATGGCTCACCACTGCTGGGAGGAAAGAGCTGATCCATACTTTCCCACCTCTACCTCTAGCCATTAGTGGCAGGGCCTAGCTGGTCTTTCTTCTGCTCTCCACGAGGGAAAAGCAATTCACAAATCCCTCATGGTCCCAAAGCCCAAAAGGAGCCAGAAAGAAAAGACGGCCTCCCCTTGTTCCAATGCATGTGCTCAGGCACTGCTCTGGGGTAAACTTCACGCAATCTCATTTGTGCATGTGATATGATATAAATTATGGTGTAGGACAGTGGTTCTCAACCTTCCCAACTCTGTGACCCTTTAATACAGTTCCCCATGTTGTGGTGACTCCCCAAAACCATAAAATTATTTCATTGCTACTTCATAACTGTAAATTTGCTACTGTTATGAATCTTAATGTGAATATCTGATGTGCAGGATATCTGATATGCAACCCTCAAAGGGGTCACGTCCCACACACTGAGAACCACTGGCTTAGGAGGAAGTGGTATGCAGAGTTATGGCCTGTTCCTGAGAAATGTTGTGATATTTGATGACGCCATGATCCCTTTTCCATCCCCTCTTCCTCTCCCCTTCCCTGCCCTGCCATCTCCTCTACTCTTCGAACCTTTTCTCTTCTTTACTTCTTTTCTTTCTTTCTCTAGTTGCTCACTGTGGACCAAGTCTTGGGAAAGACTTAGGATGAGTCTAACCAGTGACGGTTGCTGCCTGCATTGGCACGTATAGCTTACTGATAGAAATGGTTTACCGGATAATTGCAAAATATAACTTCAGGTAACGAGAAGCCCATTAAAGGGCAGGGCAGGGTACTGTGAGAGAGGGCCTGACCTAGTGTGAGGACTTGCCATGAGACGGCCTCAGGGAAGCCTTGCTTGAGCTGAAATCATAAGCACTCCTTATGCAGCCAAGAAGAGAGTGACAAACAAAGGCCAGAGGGAGCATGTGAAAGGCCTGAGGCCTGGCGAACAGTACCTCACGGCTGAGTGGTTGATGTGTGGTGGCACACTTAATTTTTTTTTTAATTTAATCCTCATAACAATTTTACGAAGCAGAAATTATTGTCCTATTGTACAGATTAGGAAACTGAGGTTTCTTTAGCTCAGAAGTTGGGATTCAAAAGCAGTGTTGTTTCCACACTCACTGACCTGCCCAGTATCACACAGGTCACAGTGGTAGACTCAGTTCTGAAATTGAGGTACGGCTGGTGCTAAGGCCCTTTTTCCTCTAATGACTCTGCCTCCTGGCCTCAAGCAAGAGCTGCCACCCCAAGAATGAAGGACGCTTTTAGGCTTTCAAGGCCAAGATGCCTGACTTGCTTGTCACTCACTGGAAGGGCTTTCTCCTTCCTTCTTCCTAGACAATGGAGGCCACCTTCATGCCCTCTTGTGTTCTCCTCCTAGCTTAGTTCTACCTGCTTTCCCATCATCCTCAGACAGGAGCCATGGCTAGGGCCTTCCCCGGGAAACTCACCTTACCCACGGCTCTCTGCCCTCTCAGAGGAATGAAAGTCCATTTTGCAGCTCAGGAGATGAAGCTGAGGGCTGTGACGTTGGCCCTTTGCAGCCTGAGTCTCTGCAACCTTTAAGAATCTCACCCATGTTGTCAGATATCATGGAGGAGAAGGAAAACGGCCAGCTCGGCAGCTCCCAGGCTCCTCTGTCCTCTGTCCGAATGCGTGGACCAGCTGCCATCCCACTGTGCCCAGAGAGCGTGATGAACACTTTGGGAGAAGGGGTAATTTTTAGCTAAAGAAAAATGCCGCCTCCTTGCAAGAAAATTTGGCCACTAACTTCATGTGACAGGTGTAATGGACGGCGGAGGTTTTGGGGGATGCATAGTGGAAAGCAAAGTGCGAGAGGTAATAAGCATCTTGGCATTTATTCTTTATGTAGGAATATTTGTTCCTCAAAGTCAGACTACGTGGAATATTAGCATTTGAATAAATTATTCAAGACCTTCTAGAGAAAGCAAGGGGAAAAATCTTTCCAGCATTATAACATGGCAATCTATGAGGTGGTAGAAAAGAAGGCTGTCATTTTTCCTTCAATTACAAAAGGCAAATATTTATTATTTATAAGTATTCGCCTTGTATAGGCTTAAATGTTATTTATGAACCTGTTGCACAGTGATTTTCAATGTAACTCATTATTTTTAGCCTTAGGGTGTTGTAAAGGAGCATGGAAATATTTAATGACACTCTGCTAGTCAGCGCAATTACACTGTAATCATTATGTAAAATGTGCTATTAATTAAACCAATTTCCAGTTAGAACATTTGCTTCTGCGGGGCTGAGTCTTGGTCTTCAGCAATCTTTCTCTCTGGTTTTCACCTATTAATTATAGGATTACTTTTTAAGCTACATATGATGAAGTATGTTTTTATTTTTAAGCTTAATACCATTGATGAGGGATATTTGTCAAATGGGACTGGTGCTTCTGGGTCAAACGATTCTATCTTCTCTACTGAAAAACAGGTTTGACTTTCAATGTTATTTTTGTGTAGCAGGAATGAATATATATATATATATATATATATATATATATTCAAACTTTTGCACATTCCTTTTTCTATTCAACTAGTATTATTCACAATACTAGTTGTTTCATGACTTATAAAAATCTAATTGTCCCTTAATGCATGAGGATACTGGTTCTGGGCATCTCTGCTTGTAACAGCAGATTCTCAGATAGCCGAGTCTCATAGAAAGTGCTGTGGCGTTTGCACAGGACCCATATGATCTCCCCCAGTGCTTTAAGTCACCTCCTGGTTTCTTACCACCGAATCCAATGCAAATGACACATAAAAGGCTGTTGTTTTGCTTAGAGAATAATGACAAGGACAGCTTTGTAGATGTTCAGTAAAGACATGAATTCCTCTTGAAGCTCAGTCCATGAAATTGAATTCATGGAGCAAGTTCGGAAGTCCATTGCTCTCCCTTGAGTCACTGCAGTGCTGAGCTGACCTCAGAAATGTCCTTTTCCTGTGTAAATGTGCTGCATTAAGCAAGTGACTTTTCTGCCTGACAGAATGGTCTTTCTTAGCCCTTCCCACTTTGGTTCTCTCTAATGCCTTGTACAACTTCTCTTTGGGGCAAGGAAAACCTGCTTTGAAATGTGAATGATTCCTCATGGCTCTAGCAGTATTTCTTTAAATAAATATGTTATAAATACATAAATTTTATACATTTAAATATATAAATTTATAATATGTAAATTTATATATTTAAATATATAAACATACATGTGTATGTATGTTCATCCTTTTCTCTGCCTAGAATGACCCCTTGCAGAAGGAGAGAAGGAGAGGGAGGACAAGAGGAAGCCCATTTGTCAGAGGTCCACCATGAAGGCAATGGGTATTGTTGTTCAAGCTGCCAGGCTGGCCTCCATCTTTCTGTCCTCCTCCCACACCTCCCAAACACCTGAGACTCCAGGTGTGTACCATGCCTGGCAGAAAATACTCCTGAATCATTGTCACAGATCCCAAGGTGTCCTACTGCCTCTATCTTCATCCTTTCTGGAAGAAAGTGCTGCATACATATCTAGGGTGTATATTGACGATACCCAAATACCTGTCTATATATTCCTGTGCATACAGCTCCTCCACAAAGGTGGGTCTTCTACATGAACATTTCTGGAGTTTGGTTCAGGGAAATCCTTTTGGATAAAACTTTATCATTCCTCTTATTTGTTCCTAGAGTTGATGCCAGCAGCAGCAATCATTGCTGCAGTGTATGAGCATGGGCAGCCTTTTTCAGCCAGATCTATGGTATACCCAGAAGCTGGGATTCAAGAGCCATGTTATGTACAATCTCTCCTAACTTGCCTCATACTGAAAAAACATCCCTGATGATGCCATCTGCGAGGAAAAGGATGACATCTAATAGCAGGCTCAGTGGACCTCCATGGCCTTGTTTCTAGATGGTTCCATTCCTTCATTTCTAGGAAAGAGTTGGTGGTATCCACGGCAGGATAATTTTAGCTAGTGAAGGAAAAATAATAAGAAGGTACTGGGATTTTCAGGGGGTTTTTCAAATGGAGCCAAGGTCACAAACTAAAAAAAAAAAAAAAAAAAGGTTAAGAAATGTATTAAAAGCTTAAAACATTTTAACTTCAAATTTTGTGTATGTTTGTGTCCATGTGTGGGTATGTGCACATGTGGGGGTGCCCACGGACTGTGGCTACCCCCTGAGGCCCGTGGAGATGGAAGGATTCCCTGGAGCTACAGCTTCCCGAGGATGTTAGCTGTTCGATGTGGGTGCTTGGAACTGAACCTCCTCACAACAGAAGTATATATTCTGACTGGCTGAGCTGTCCCTTCAGCACCAAGATTAGAACTTTTTTTGGGGTGGGGAGACAATTTTAAACTTCATTGTGTGTAAAATTAAAAGAAGAATAAATTAAAAGTCATATGTTGAACCAAAATTTGCTTTGAACAAAGTATTAAAACACAATTGCATTTCTAAAATGTAACCATATGTATATAGTTGTATTCATTAAGTGAGCTAAGTCAATAATGAAAAACATCAATGGGGCAATTGCATGAATGAAGACATTGCTAAATTCCCATTTCATCGGGCATCAAGACCCACCAATCTCTTAGTCCTTTTCTTGTACATTTTTCTGTATCCATTCTCTGCATCTGGTTGGATCCCTGGATTTGATTTCATTTTCAGTGTGACACTCTCCACAAGTATATTTCATTGGCTGCTGCTTTGGGGGTTGAACATCTTTCTTGGTGTCCATTGTTAGTGCCTCTGCAGCTCAATGATTCCCTTTTCTTTGCACACCAGCCTCTTACAGTCCTCAGAACAGGACTTTTTCTTTTAATCACAAAAATGCTGTACACAAAAATAGCCTGGATGGCTGGACGCGGTGGTGCATGCCTATAACCCTAGCACTTGGGGCGGGAGAGGTGGGTGCATCTCTGGGAGCTCAAGACCAGCCTGGTCTACAAACTGAGTCCAGAACAGCCAAGGCTTTACAGAGAAACCCTGTCTCAAAATCAAACAAACATAACCTGAATGAAATATTTACATCATGCATGGCGCAATATACAACATGCTTTTGTAAATCACGAACACTAATTAACCAACAGAACAAAGGTAAGAAGAGCATGAAGTAACAGCTCAAAAATACATAGAAAGATACTCAACCTCACTCCTATTTTGTGAAACACAGACCAAAAGAGGACAGCTGCCCATGACATGGGTTTGTGCGGTTGGGAGACCACCTGTCTTCTTGAAACCCTAAGGTTTGTGTTCAAGGACTCTTACAAAATGTTCAGATTGCTTCTCGGTTGGCTTAAGTGTGGAAAGCAGGGCAAAATAAAAGGACACTTCTGAGTCCTCCAGGAATCATGTCAGGCATTAAATGACTTGTGGGATGTCACCCTCAACTCCAAGTTAGGGGAGCTAGGATTTGAACATAAGTGTGTGCCCTTTCAACGCTTCACTCCATCACTTCTGCTGTGACCTACCTGACTTCCTGTGTCGGCTCTTGCTGGGGGCTCTAGCTTCCAGTGAGGTCCACGAGCCTCCCTTCCGTAGAGAAGCTGGTAATGGGAGGTGAGTAAACTACTTGCCCTGTAGCCGGGCACAGAGGAGAAAGTGTAATAAGGGATTGGCAGTAAGTGCCCAACTATGCAGTCCATGACATTAGGCCCATGAAGTAAGTTGTTATGGAGACAGTCTGCTCCAAGCATCCATTATTTCAGTTTACCCCTTCTTAGGACAGTGGCTAGTCATCTGAATGAGATAAGTGCATCTAGGGGCTAGAGTAGAACTGTAGAAAAATCTGTTTTGTTTTGTTTAATCTAGAAGATCTAAGAGGTGTTTCTTACTTCAAGATAAACTGTAGATGGTGGGCACTCAAAGTGCCCGGTGACAGTGTACGTAGTGAGAACAGGTCGAAGTCTGGTTTGTATCTTCAAGGCAAAGCCACATTGGCTTTATGGCGCTTTGAACTTGGGTATGAGACCAAGAGAGATGCCAAGGATGGTGTCCATGCTAATGGCCAGAAAATGAAACCTCGGTTAGACAACGATTCTCTTTTTGACAAATATTCCTAAGGAAGTGCCTGGAAAAAAAGCTGTTTCGACCTCCATTGAAACCTCACCCAGAAAAGAGGCCAGCGCCTCAAGTGCAGAAATCCCTAAGACCTGGGCTGAGGGGGCAATGCCGAGCAGTCGTGAAGCCTTGTGAAGCCCCCAGCCTGAGCCCGGGCACACTGTCTGCACTTGTGAGGCATCAGCCTTGGTCGAGACAAGTTCCTGCCCTCACCCTCAGTGTGTAAGACACACATGGGCCAAATCTTTTCCTGCCACAGTCTCTCTTGGAGGCCGCCCAGGTTCTAGGCACTTAGGAAGCAATCTGGGTTTGCTGGGCTCACCGGCATTTTGTTAGTCTTTATTTCCAGCCTGCTTCCTTCCAGATGAATTGGGTGAACATATCCAGGCTCACACAGAGGAGGAATGTTTCTGAGAAAAGGGCAAGCAGCTTGCAAACTCCAGCTGGTGAACTGTTTTCAGTGACTCTGTTTTTAATATACATTGCTGACCCTAATGATGGTCTATTGAGATGAGGGCAAGGAATGCCTGATCAGGTGGAGATTAATTTTTGACTGTGTCGCCTGGAATGCATGAAAATGCACTCCTTTTTCTATTTAGACTCCCAGGATGCTTTGATTGATTGACTAGTTTACAAATGAAGGTGATAAAATTAGGTTGAGGACCACATACATTTCTTAAAATGAGGCTGGCTGGTCGTGGAGACAATGAGGTTTGGACAGATTGTATTGCTGGTTTAGGCAATCTTCTGAGCATGTCAAGATTTATGGACCTGTACTGTAATGTTACAATTGCAGCTCACCGATATAGGTTTCTTTTCAAATTCTTTCCCATTTTATTTGAAAAAGGCCATTAGAGAGTTATAGACTATTGAAAAAGCTTTTTCTTTGCTAACCCTTAATAAACTCTTCCAAACAAGGAGTAGTGCATTTTTATATTAAATTTAGACCAAAATCTATAAAACATGCTATCCCAGGTTGGATAATTTGATTATTATTATCTAAATGGAGTTATGGTTCATATTGGTTTGCAGTAATATACATAGTAAATAAAATGTAAGTTGAGATTTGTATAAGATCACAGGACACAGAGTTTCCGTTTTTGTTTTTGTTGTTTGTTCTATATGCTTTAAGGTGGAGGTGGGACTTTAGCCTCTTTTCCACGAGATGAGATATTAAAAACAAAAAGAAAGAAAGAAAGTATTCCCAGTGGTAAAATTAATGCTGCGTTGTACTAAAAACAAATAGCTATTAATATTTACTTGTTCTCATTACCACAGGAGAAAGTTATAAATGTCTTAGGAGTTACCCAACTAATAAGATTTACAAAGGGTACTGAAAAAGCATGAGAAAATACTCAGCAGAATTAGGAACAATTATTCCATTGTAAGTTATGATGTGAGAAATAATAGATGAGATTCTGGAGTTATTTATGAATTAGTCAATTCTGTTTCATACATTTTTGCCATCAAAATAACTTATGAAATCATTTTCTGGGTCCATAGCATTTTATGAGGCTTCTGTACTTAGTTAAAGATTTTCTTCCCAAGGGTTTCTGCAGCTACTCACTCAATCCTTGGACAATGCCCAGATTTTGTCCTAAGTTTTCCAACTCTGCAGGCAATGCATAGGCAGTCCAGAATGTTCTGGAATATGGTCAGGCTGGCTCCTTATAACATACAGAGAGGTTCTGAAAATGCACAGATTTAGTAAGGAGGAACTCAAAAGGGGCTGCAGTGATGTGGGTGAAGGGCTTGGCCTGGTACCTGGCTCTCAGTAAGTGCTCAGGAGGTCTTAGTCATGATTATCATCGTTACTGATGTTATTTTTCTGATGCCTCTTGTTTCCAGGAGGCAAGATTAGCACAGTATGAGCCAAGCCCTGTCTAGCCCTGGCCATGGTGGGTGACCTTGACTGCATCCGTTAGCAGTTGAGTCTCTCTGGCCTTAGGGTATCCAGTGGCTTTTGGGGTCTTTTTGTTTTGTTTTGTTTTTTCGAGACAGGGTTTCTCTGCGTAGCCTTGGTTATCCTGGACTCGCTTTGTAGACCAGGCTGGCCTCGAACTCACAGAGATCCACCTCCCTATGCCTCCTGAGTGCTGGGATTAAAGGCGTGTGCCACCACACCTAGCTGGGGTCTTTTTCTAGGATGTGAGAAGTAGTAATGAACACAAAACTCTTTGAGATGCAGAAAGATTTAGAACACTAATAATTATTTTTAATCATTTTAAAGTACCTAGCCCCAAGTTGTTGTTGTTTTTTTTTTTTTAAGTGAAACTTGGACCAACATGAGCAGTCAGAAGTGGGAACTTCTGAATCTGCCAGGCAGTTCCTAAGGGGGCTGCCAGTGTGAGCACAAGGATTTAAGGGGGCTTGGGGTCAAGCAGTTTGAAGAACCCAGCTGAACATGGAGTGCTGCCCCTGATTTAGTTCAGAAGGGGATGAACTTTGAAAAGTAGAACATCATTTCTACAGAAGGTCATCGTATTTCTCGATGATTTACAAGGCGAAGTCTTGGACTGTGCCGGGTCTGTTTTAGATCCTCCAGTGCCAAGAGAAAATATGCTGATGGAAGGAATAATGCCTGGGTGGCTGGCTCCGAGACCAGAGAGATGGAAGTAGTGGGTTAGCCACTGACATGAGAGGATGTCTCCAGAGCTCCTTGGATTCTTCCCTAAAGACGTTGCAGGTTGGAAGTTTCAGAGAAGGGCCTTTGCTGACCTTTAGCCCCCATAGCTAGCAACTACAGGCTTTTGCTTTCCCTGGGCTGGGTGAATGCATTTTCTCCTGCTCTGGTGGCCACTCCTGCAAGAGGACACACACACACACCCACACACACCATGCCACACACACATACCATGGGGTCGAAAAGAATGTGTCTTCAGTGGTTAAAAGCACTGGCTGCTCTAGCAGAGGACCAAAGTTTGAGTTGCAGCACTCACGTGGAGGCTCACAACTATCCATAACACCACTTCCAGAGGATTTGATGCACACCAAGCATGTGAGAGATGCACAGACAGACAGGCAAGCAAAACACTCATACACATAAAATAATAAAAATTAAAAATATCTGTGTTATGGCTGCTATTCCTTAAATATAACACATACTAGCATCCTAGCATTAGTCAGCCTTGTCAATTTTCTCAATAACATTTTATCCTTTAAGAAGATCGTTCATGTATAACAACAAACAATCATCTCTGGTATCTAGGAAGAGAATTGTTCCCAGACTGCTAACTTGCTAACTATGGTATTAATCTTTTTATTTTTTAAATGTTCTCTCTCTCTCTCTCTCTCTCTCTCTCTCTCTCTCTCTCTCTCTCTCTCTCTCTCTCTCTCTCTCTCTCTGCAGGTACTGTGGAGACCAGAAGAGGGCATCAAATCCCTTGTAGCTGGAGTTACAAGCAATTGTAAGAAACTGAACTCAGGTCCCCTGGAAGAGCAGCAAGTACTCTTGCTTGTGAGACAAAATCTCCCTATAGAACCCAGGGTGACTGCAAACTTGCAATTCTCCTGCCTCTGTCTTTCTGTCTCCCTGTAATTATGGGTTCTGCTACCACATCTGGCTATTTCCATTTTGAACAGAAAGTCAGGCTGTGCATATTTTCATGAACATTTTATAAACATTTTGTGAAGGTTTCATGTAAAGCAGGCCACCATCCCTGCAGTGTAGACAGAGCAGAAGCTCACCAGCAGATGCTGGAAGCCCAGAGGGATCCTATGGAGTAGAGGGAACTGAGTCAGGCCTCTGTGGCAGCCAATCAGGCTGAGGCTCTGGACCATGGGTGGAGCAGAAGCGCAGCTGATATTTCCCCAGGGCTTCTCTCACTATTCACCCCAGCAGAAGGCACAACTGATGTGTCTGCCATGGTCCTCATATTGGAAGGCCATACTTGTTTTCTTCCCACTCTACCGGCCCAGACCTGCTGCATCATCCAGTGATGTCATCCATTGAGTGGCAAGAGACGAGGCATCTCGTCCCAGCATGATGTCATTAGTCTATGGTAATCTTTCTAAATGTTTGCAAGAAAGATATGAACTCTTAGCAACAGAGGTATTTAAAGGTTTGGATAAGTTTGAAACACTGCGATTTTTCAATCTTCCAAGCTACCCTATCCGGGGGCCTGTGAGTCTACAAGTGTCTGCCATCTTTCTCAGTGTGTCAGAGAAAATCGAGTGACGGATCACTTCTCGGTGTCACTGCTCGCGACCAGTGACAATCAGTGAAATGATTGTGTCTGCCTCTACACATATCTGTAATTGATTGCCTAAACCCTACGACTCTCTCTCCCAGTTGATATGATGGAACACTGGAGTGAAATCACTCTCGATGAGGAGGAGCCAGGTCCATTTGTTATTTACTTCCCTGCCTGCTTCCCTCTCCCCATCCGGCACCAATTGTCCCACAAGAGAGCACATTATGGTAATCAGCCAGAATGTATGTATAGGAATCAATCAAGGCAAGAACCATCGCAAGAGTTATGACATTACAAAGTCTGTTTGTAACTTTTGATTTATGGAAGATTTTCCATTTTATAAATTGGGAGTGAGGCATGTTGGGATGGCTTAACCCTTACATTCCCCTACAAGGAGAATGCATCAGCCACTATAGCTAGTAGACATTAGGCATTTTAATTATCAAGTGCCCTGAGATGACTGGTGCTCATATGTGTTGGGCTTGTGACACTAGGAACAGCCTCACATTCTCTGAACAAATTACCTGTCTTTTGAAAATAAAACCGGCTCGTTTGCCAGACATGATCAATGTAGGGCTGACTACTCTCCACAATGCTTTCTTTTGCCCGGAGCATGGGGAGCAGCCATACCACACTGATACTCTGGGGGACCTCCTCTCTCCTGTCACTCTCAGCACTGATACTCCTGGGGCTTCCTCTGTCCTGTCAATCTCAAAGGACTCCATAGAGGCCAATCTGAAACCTGTGAGATACTGAGCAAATGGTCTCATCCCCTCATTCTTTACAGAATTGCTAAAATTGTGGTAAAGGCAGGCCGAAAGTGTTTCCCAAAGTGATGTGTAGTGTGTGTTATTAAGGCAAACAGCAGAGGCTACAATCATAGCTCTGTAGAAGACAGGAAATGGGGCTCTAGCATCAGCCAATCACATTTATTAATGTCCGGACCTTCTGTGTTCAGCCAGTACATCAGTCATTGCAACCTTTTCCCCAAAGGATGCTGTGCTCCTATTGATGGTTCCATTCTGCCAACATGGAAACAGAACCAAAAATATGAAAATTCCTGTCCAAGATCCAGAAAGAGACTTCTGGTTGTTGCTAGCATAAGACCAGAGGCCAGGGCCCAGACTCCTGGTCCAATGCTTTCACTTAACTGACATTGGGCCTCCACCCATATATATATGGAGCACCCTTGGAGGTGTACTTCTTTCTCTCTTAGGCCAGGTTCTGAGGGCTGGATGTTCTCGAATCATCACAGGCCACTGGTGGGCGTGTACTTTGGTCATGCTAACCCCTTCCTCAGTAGCTCTGTCCCCTCCATGGCAGGACCTTAGCAGTGCTGGCCACTGTCATCAGCATGTCTGGCATACTCATTACTTAAGGTAAGACAGGATCCTTCCTTAAAAATGAATCTGGAAGAGCCTGTCCCCTTCAAGGTCACAGTCACTGGATCTGTGTTTCACTTGGCAACCTGATCACATCATCCCATGTGGAGCCACTGTCTGTTTCTCTTTTATTAGTATGGTGGACCTATTCTTCTAAGGCTCCCCACCAATGTGAATCTTAAAGCTAATAAGAATGCAGATCCCAGAAGACCTCCTTTCTCTCTGATAATCCATTAGGAACTCAAGATCGCTGTCTCTGGAAAACTTAAAAAACCATTTAAAAACAAAAAGATGAATAAATGAAAATGTTATGAACCTGGAAATGTTAATTAAGCCATTCTCAAGAAACAGGCTTTCCAGCCCAGATTAAAACATCCCATTACTTTTAAATAGTTATCATCTTTCTCCTTGAAATAAGTCCAAATTAAGGACAAAATCATTATAAAAAGAAATAGTAAAGAGACAGAAAATGGTGTTAAGAATTTGGCTATCAACCAACATTCTCAAGTTAGAGGAAACCATGAAGGCTAAAGCCATAAAATTAAGTCTGTTCCCAGACACCCTGCAGTTATTGCCAAGTGGGAGTCTGAGTACCTTGACTGGATTCATAGAGCGAGCATCCCACAGATCACCCTGTGGATGCTTCACTTTTTAGATTATGGAACCAAGATCGAGAAGAAACGCCACTTTGAGGACAAAACACAAAACTCTAGCCTCCTGGTCCTCATGTTCTATCCACTGCAAACAAACCAAAGGAAATTTTCTTCAGGATTAGTGCAATGACAGCAGAATTGCTGTTAGACAATTGGTTCAGTGTCTCTATCCTCTTACCCAGCAACACAGTTCCCAGG
Organism: Acomys minous; assembly: GCF_964271855.1. Classification (NCBI taxonomy): domain Eukaryota; kingdom Metazoa; phylum Chordata; class Mammalia; order Rodentia; family Muridae; genus Acomys; species Acomys minous. The sequence continues at coordinate 77,990,881 of NC_140487.1, forward strand.
TACTTTTCAGTAAAGAAGCAGAGCAGAGCCTTGCTTCTCAGACTATTGTTTATCGAATGATCCCAGCCCTTAGAAACACAGGCAAACAGTAACAAGACAGAGGAGAGACCGAGTCCCCCAGAAGATGCAACAAGACCCGTGCACTAAGTAACATTCCCATGCCCATTAGAAGGTGTGTTCAGGTTCCTTGGGGTATTATTTATTCCATTTGGCATATAATTCCAAGCAGATTTGGAAGCAGAACGTTAGTTGTTAGCACTCTGACAGCAAGACAAGGCAGCTGTCATTTCTTATTGATAGCCATTAGAACTGACAACCAGTAGCCTTATCCGGGAAGCAGATAGAGCACTATAAAGGAGAAATAACCACACACTATAGTGGACTGGCCCCATTTCATTAAAGGATGATAAGGCCTACAAAGTGTGTTCTGAGGCCACCACTGTCTACCTCCAAGTGTGACAACTTTGTTTGGCTGATCACATGATAGGCGTGTGCACTATCATGGTGTTGTCCCGTGCTTCACAAACTCCTTCTAAACTTTGAAACTCTGCAAGGGAGGTAAAGACATCCCCCTTTTATAGATAAAGAGACTGAAGTTTAAAAAAATCAAACAAACAACCAAAACCAGAATTATGCCCGAGGTCATGAGACCTATAAAATACAGAGTGAATTTTGAACTTGGGAGAACAGAGTCTGAAATCTCTCTCTTCTTTCCTTTATGCTCTGTGATTCAACTTCATCCTCAAGGCCTGGGCCAAGAGAGAAAATGACACTGTATGGCATTAGCCTCTCAGTGAAAGAGTTCAGGGGGATGAAATGCATTTTAGAACAAGCCACTGTATACCTTCTGCGTGGTTATATAAATATGAGGTTCACTAGTCCCTCAATTAAGAGTCATCACTACTATGTGAGGTACAGCTGATGACCTTCAGTTGTATGAAAAATAGGAGCCCCTCTTTGAGTTGTAGCACTTAATATTTCTAACTAGTTTACTAAAGTTATTCTAAAATGTGTAGCTCTATCTATTGTTTTGACTTAGGTCTCCCACAAGGGGTCAGCTCTGCAGAGATCACAGGCTGACGATTTAGGATCCAGACTTGTAATCAATAAAAACATAAGAAGATAGAACAAAGATCCCAGAGAAATGACAGGAAGGATTAACTCTGCCTGGTAGTAAAGGGAATGAAAGGAAGTCCTCATTTTAGAATAGTTGGCAACTAAATATTACACATTCAGTTTTTGGTTTTTGTTAATGAGACTCATACCTGTCAAAAGTAACCACAAAACAGTAGTCCTCCACAGTGCAGTGATGATTTAACATGGTTCTTTCTCCCTGTAGCTTTCTGGAAGGGGATGGGTGGTATGAACTCCCTCACAGAAAGCAGGAAACAAGCTGATTTTCTAGGCTCCTGACACATGTATATGTATTTTGGGGCCATCCTAATAAACTTCAGAATAAAATGATTTTTTTTTTACCATCAATGTAGAAAACCGAGGTCCCAAGAAGTTAACTAACTTCCTAAAGTGAAATACGGCTGGCCAGTAGCCAAGTCAGAAATAGAATTAAGGTCCTTTGACTATGGTTCAGTCACTTTCAATGATAGCGCTCTGTTTCTTGTGTAATTTGTCCTGATTGGATTCCTGCTTATTCCTCATATACTTACCAGCCAAAAGTAAGATGCGCTTTCTGCATCGGTTGCATTCCGTGTTGCACTGCAAGAGTCAGGAAAATATGAACTGCTCAGTTCCACTCCACCCTCCCTTCCTGAAGACCTTTGCCATCAACTGGTCAGTTAACATTCCTTGCTATCTATCTACCACATGCCATGTACCAGACAAACACTGTGATGTACGTCCCTTCAACAAAACAAAGCAAACAATAAAACAACAAAAAATATTTTTCAATTACAGGAGGGAAAAATATACATATATACAGGTAAAATTACAAAAGGAACTGGTAAATGGGGCTGTAACAGAGACAGGCAAAATGGCAAAGCATCAAGGAAGCAGAAGGAGAGGTGACTCTGCTGCTTTTTGGAGGCCATGACATCTCAGACCTTCATGAGTGAGGGTGTCACTCTGCACCGCTCTGCACTGTCAGTTCCTGCTGAGCAATGTCGGAACAAACATGCCCCAAATGTTAGAGGCTGACAGGAGTGAATACTAGTAGGCTACATTCCACTGTAGGTGTGGTCAGGCCAACCCCTCTCATTCCAGGGCCTGTGGAAGGAGCAACAGCTGTGTGTTGAAGGCCTACTCTCTCACTGGTGCAGGACAGGATCCCAAGGGAGGAGGAGACCTATTTTGTTGAGAGAAGAACCTGCAATTCCTGTTTAAAATCCCTGCTTGCAATGGGAACACTGTTACCTTTGTCTAAGGTCCATGTTCCAAGTAAGCTGTGTAGCAAACTCAAAGTCAACGGAGTGGGAATGTCCCCTTCCCACAAGGAAGCAGGAGCAAAGGCAGAGAAGAGAGGAAATGCTGAGCAAATAACACAACCCATCAAATGTTCTCACTGCCCCCAGGCTCTATTTATTCATTATTTACTATTTACTCGTTTTCTCAAAAGAAAAATCACTGTTCCCTTTGGGCTCCTCTCCATTCCTGCCGGATGACAGCTGAGTTGACAAAAGTGAAGGCAGATAGGCAGTAGCTGCATTTTGGTATACCTCAGCCACCTTCACCTCAGGAATGTGTGTGAACCTGCCCCCCACCCCGCCCCACACACACTCATCTACAGAAAGTTTTTCATTGTCAAGAGGAAACACAAGCAACTGTTGTTAGTGAGCAAATCAATGAAAGAAAGACCTGCCATGTTCACTGCCCTCATCACCTGGTCGTAGACTGTGGTTGCGTTTACTGATAGCTGATACATGGAAGGCATCAACCAGAAGTGCATTGTGCACACTAATAACACGGTGTATCCGTTGACTCCAATGTAACGGAATGTGAAATGACCATTGGGGAAACTGTTCCTCAAATTATTTGTGTGAATTTAATTTCCTTTTTGGGATGAATTTTTAATTTCTTAAAATTCCACAATAAGTTGGTGGTATTTAATTTCTTGAGCCAATGGACAGGACATTCTCCACAGTTGAGTGGAGAGTGGGGTATGACTTTCACATGAACTCTGGTGCCTCATATTTGACCACGTCCCCTGGATGGGGAGGCCTGATGGCACTCAGAGGAAGGATAGCAGGCTACCAAGAAGACACTTGATATCCTATGAGTATATTCAGGGGGAGGAGGTCCCCCTCAGTCATAGTCATAGGGGAAGGAGAAAATGGGAGGGAGGGAGGAATGGGAGGATACAAGGGATGGTATAACCACTGAGATGTAATAAGAATAAATTAATAAAATAAAAATTAAAAAATCCCACAATAAGCACATGTTTACTTTTGCAATAGAATGAAGTTTTTAAGCACAGAGTAAGGTGTGACATCACATATGAGCAACACATAGTAATGCTAGAAGAGTCTGGGAAAGCATACCCCATCCTTGTGAAGTAACATGTGTACCTTTGCTGTCTAATGCTAAGGTATTCTAAAAGGCAGCTTTCACTTTTTAGGTAGGATGGCACCAGTGTGCCTGTGTGACAATGACAATGCTTACATCAAGCCATGGAGCAGAGGAAGCCAGAGGAGGACTGAAACAGATATGATTGGCTTTTTCCAAACTTAAGCAGTTCACTGATGTGGGGGCTAGGCGGCCACTCTTCACTGTGGGTTTCTTTAACAAGCAGGTTCTAAATGTGGAGTGGCTCTGAAACACCCGTGCTCATTCGTGTCAGAGCTTCCAGTACCAGGGGTCCTGGTGGTTTTCCTCTGTGCAGGAACTTGGGGTCAGCCTCCGGTTCCTCACCTGTGTCCTCAAAGACAGTGCTGCAATATAAAGCCTGTGAAAAGGGAGAGGAGCAATTGTGGAAGGACCAGGAGAGGAAAGTGGCTGCTATGATGCCACCTCCAGTCAAATGATGTCTGTGCAGCACACGTGGGCTCCAGGAGGAAGAGGAAAGAGTTCAGCGGAAGCAGCCTGCAGCCTGTGCTTCCGGTGCCTACGGTGTGCCAGGCAGAGTGCGAGTAAGCGTAAGTATAGGGCAGTGTGTATAAGATGAAGAAGGCTCGTCTGCCCTTCAGAGAACTCCAGTCTAGTTAAGATTGCAGGATTCCATTACTATTTTATTTTTACATATAGTTAGAGGTCAATATCGAGAACACTATTGCAATGCAATTGAACAGAGCTCGTGAGAATTCTGAGTGTGCACCAGGAGCTCCAGACTCCACCTATAGAGCAGGAGTAGTGAGTGGCCTTAGTTATGTCAGTTTTACATTTGTATGTTTAGTGAGAAAGTGCTAAGAGGCAGACATCTATTAATGTGCAGCTTGTTGGAAGCATAATCCTAAGCCTTTAGAGGTGCTGTTTCAGTTCAGGTATGACCCCCTCCCCCATGTATTTCAGATTTGAACCACTGCTGGTCATGCAGTCTTTGAGAGGTGGCTATTAGAAGGACTCTTACATAAACAATGGGCTCAACCACTCATAGGTTCATGGTTAGGAGTGGTAGAAACGCTCACAAATGGAGCTCCATTTGAAGAGGTAGCTTATTGGGGGCACATCCTTGAAAGTGGTGTCTTGTTCTGGGTCCTCACTGTTTCTCAGGTTCCTGGCCGTTACAAGATGAGAAGTTTCATTACACCAGACCCTTGTCCCATGACAGAAACAATGAACCAGCAGCACAATGAATCAAAATGAATTCTTCCTCCCTGAACTAGATCCTTCCAAGTGTTTTTATCATGGAGATGACAGCATAACATAGACACACAGGCAGATTAGTTTACATGAAAACCTACCTACCCGGTTGGGAAATGGAAGAGTGCTTTGTGGGCTAAACGCTTGGGATTTGGAACCAGGCATTCCTAGATTTTAATTCCAGATTTAACACTGGACAGACACTGTGACTTTGGGCAAATTTCCCAACCATTTTGAACTTTTGTTCCTGATTTAAAACAAGGTTGGTTATCATCAGGCGGTGGTGGCACACACCTTTTGTCCCAGCACTTAGGAGGCAGAGGCAGGCAATCTCTGTGAGTTCGAAGCCAGCCTGTCTACAGTGTGTGTTCCAGGACAGCCAAAGCTACACAGAGAAACCCTGTCTTGAAAAACAAGCACAAAGAGATTTAAAGCAAGGACAGCATGTCTTAGGAACCAATTGCCTGAATTCAAAGCACAGATTGTCTGCGAACTAACATTGTAGTTTTAGGAAAAATCACTGAACGCTTTTGGGCTTAAGTCCCTTTGTCTTAAAATGGTGTTGATAGTAATGTCAAACTCGGTCTGTTGGTATGACTCCATGAAATAGAGAACAGAAGTTCTCTGAGCTGTGTCTGGCACCCTCAAATCACTCAATGTGTTTTATCCTGTTGTGACACACTATACAGTTTGCTATAAACATTAAATGAGAAAATAGCAAGGCCTAACAATCATTAAACATTTAACTAATGGCAACAATTATTATAAATGAACAACTGGAAGAAGAATAAACACATCATCATAAAAAGAAACCAGTGAGAGGACAGACAGAATGGAACAAGGAAACAATTCTCAAGCCACAGACTCACTCATCACCTATCCCAAGACAGAAGAACAGCTAGGGCGGTGGCCCTGGGAAAAACAGTGTGCTTCTCTGTCTCTAACATTGGTGAGCACTTTGGGACTCTGCCATAAACATGTAGGTGAAGGAAGGCACAAGTGATTTTTTCTAAGAATGCAGGAGAAGGTCTCCCTAAACACAGCATTCATTGCTAAGAGCTTCCAGGATTTTCCAGAATTCTATCTCCTTTTATAGCATCTCAAAAGTCCTAAGTAATGAAATAAAAGCATGGTAATAGGTAAACACAATTATAGTACCCAGATAGCTGCTTGGCAGACAGGGGTATTTGGGAGCATTGGCTGGGGTCTCGTTTTCCATAACCGAGCCCAACCCTGCTGTGATCACTATAGTATTATGACCTGTGGGGTAGAGATGATTCCAGCTGTGATATTTCATTTTTGGGTAGCTGAGATAGTAATGAAGGAGTTGTAGTCAAGTGAATTAATCTCCCTAGCTATTCAAGAGTGAAACTTCATGTACAGCAATTTGTTTTTCATGGTTTCCCCCCACTCATGCAGCCTTTCAAAATTACAGAAAAATAGAGGGAGAAAAAGGAAGCCAAATACAAATATTTTAACCTTTTCTAAGCATTGGCATATTTGCTGATTGTTAATAATAACAGCAAATTCGGGCCCTTGGTGCACTGCTTAAAGTTCACATGGCAGTCCCTGTTAGCCTTGCTCCAACCAAATAGGAGTCATACAGAATGGGAAAAACATTCAGAGTTGGTGTGACCAGACTCTGAAGCTGGTTTTATGCAGTTTAAAGGATCAATCAGGGTTTATCCAAAATCCCAAAGCACCCTGTCAGTCTCACGATGTGGAAATACTCAGACAATTATTTTAACAAATACAAGCAAATGATTAAAGAGCTAATATTGAGAATGAAAGACTCTGACATGGGTAGAGAATGACATATTGCACAGACATTAATCCTCCACAGATTTGTTTTTAATAACACTGATGTATTGGTTGCATATAACTATTTCATTAAGTCTAAATTAAATGTATGAGTAAGCATATTTAAAACACGTAAATGTATTGCTACCGTATTTCATTTCATTTTATATTTCCACCCAGTTCTGACAATTTTCTGAATTCGAATTGACTAGATGAAGGGAAGTCCCTGGCTTTTTATGAGACCTTCTTTCTGACATCATTAAGGGGCTCTGGGAACCATACACCTCTGAGTTCTAAACACACCACTAGTCAATCATCATGCAGCAAAGACTATGTGCTGATCTGCCAGAAAGAGATGCTATGGGCCCCAACAAAAAGGGAGAGATTGCTTCTACATAATAGCAAAATACACATTTTGCCTAAAAAAAAGAAATATATAAAGCAGAGAATCTAATACTGAAAAGGCTATCTTGGAATAACAATCAAGAGCACATTGCTGTGCACAGCTCTTCATTTATGGAGAGCAAGAGGCATTAATATACTTGCCTATAGCTTGTGCATTACTATTCCCAGCTATGCAGAAAGGGAAGGTGATTTACAGCCACACATTCTTTGTTGCTGTTCCAACATACCTATTGTCTTCCCTGAGCTCTGACTGGCTGGCTGACTGGAAGAAGGGATGGTGCTGGCCCGCACTCAATCATTATGGGTGTCTACAAATAGAGCAGGTGTATGTGAGCTGGGGTTTTTCAGCTGTGTATACCCAGCAAACCAATCAGAGCTCAGACAGAACAATAGCTAAGGGTTTACTGCTCTGTAAGTTTCCCCACCGATTCCCACTGCGACTGATTATATCACAGAAGTTCTATAAAAATCACATTAAATGCCAACTAAATCAAGACTTTTCATGCCTCTTTTTCAAAGCAATGAAATTCAGGACAAACACTATACTATGCATGAAGATCACCGCCTGGAGATCCCAGCTCTTCATTTCCAACGTCGTATTTGAAAATGGAACCCGAGGAAAGCGTGGTTTATTCATTTTGTTGTTTTCTGTGGTGCTCACACGGCTGCCCTGAAAGCCCACGATAGGAGAGCTCAATTAAGAGGCTTCATAATTTTCACCAGTTAACTTTGATTAAATGCACTGTCTTGGAGGGGAACTCGGCCAATCTGGGCTATAAATTACCTGCAGTGAGTTTTCAACTTAGAGATTCTGAAATATTAGTACCCGGACAGGTCATTTCTTTCAGAGCTGGACTTTACACCTGATTTGGAATGCTGTACTTCATTTTACCAGAGTCAAGAACTGAGAGCAAAACTGCCCTATGCTGCTCGGCACAACAGGTCCCTAGAAGCACATGCAGGAAGAGACATTCCTTCCTTCCTTCTGCTTTCTGCACTGGCTGTATCAGCTAGTGCACGCGCGAAGTTAGTTAGAACTACTTTTGACCATGTTCCTCTAATTCACTAGTTTCTACCAGCTTACCCTGCACAGCATCATGAGCTAGCCTTTTCAGATTAGACAGATTAGTCAACGCCTCATGAAAGGAACAGGTTCACACTAGGAAGGGCTTCCAATGTTTACATAGGTCAGCCAGCTTTCCAGACCACCAACAAAGGAAAATGAAGGCTTTCAAGGTTCCACCAGGAACCAAATGAGATACTGAGGCCACTGAAGGAGAAAGCTGGCTGCTTGCATCTTTGGTATCCCCTACCCCCGGGAATGCTTTAAGAATGGGGCTAGAAATCCAATAAAAAACAGTTTGTATCTGTACTGTCAGTCTTTGAAAAATAGCAAAGGTTTCAGTTTCTGCTTTAAGAACTCCAAGCCTCAGCCGGCCATGGCGTCGAACACCTGTTATCCCAGCACTAGGAGAGACAGAGGCAGACAGATCTCTGTGCATTCAAGGCCAGCCTGGTCTACAAAGCGAGTCTGGGACAGCCAAGGCTACACAGAGAAAAAACTCAAAAAGAAAGAAACAACAAAAACCCAAACCCAAACAAAACAAGAACCCCAAGCCTCTGTTTACCTTACACATGAAACAGGGTTGGTAAAAACATTCACTTTACTGGGGTTGGCCTATGGAATAGTAAGCCCTGGTCTTTTATACTATTGACATTTTACTCAGCTGGGGCTCCATTGTTTTAAAAAAAATGATGTCTGTTGAATAAAAACCAGCTTACATTTTCAGGTACTCCTTTTGATTTTTTAAACCTTTGACATGAACTAATTAATTCTGTCCAAACATCAATTTTGGGAGTTGCGTGTAGAATTATTTTATCCTCTCTTGATTACTGGGAGGTCAGGTGAAGAGGAATGAAGTGGCTTGCCAAGGCTGCACAAACTATCACAACCTGTATTCTTCCCTGGGAGCAGTGGAGTGCAGGCTCTTCGTCTGCATGGGGTGATAAGGTGGTGGATACAGCTGCCCTCTCAGCTGTGCTTCCCAGGGGGATGGGTGGGGAGGAACACTCAGTCCTGCGCTCTGCATTGGAATGTGAATGGTGTTTTGTTTTCAGACTAAGATTAAGGATTATTTGGCCTGAGGGAGGCTAGGAGAAGTGGTAGCTTTTGCAAAGTTTAGACAACTTACCTGGAAAACAAACACAAACAAACGAGCAAAATAAAACCAACAATGTAAAACCCTAACGTCAGCAACAGCACACTTCGGAATATATTAGGTTTGTAAATCCAGGCTGCAAATTGTTTGGAGAATCTCAATTAAAGCCCTTATAATATTGTCATTCGTAATCAGCTCACTATGAAAACAGGGCTTCGAGAGGGCACCAAAATCATTTGAACTTGCGCTCTGTAATAGATTTGAATATTCAGATAAGGTCAGTGGTCAGAGCAGAGGCGACAGTTTTGGTCAATAAACAGGTTTAGTGAGACGAAATCTTTTTGTCTACATGGGAATGGCTTGTAGAAATCGGCTCTCAGGGGGGAATCAAAAGATTAAATTCAGCTGCGTTGCCAATTTATTTGCAGGCCAAACAAGTGTGTGATGCAAGTCTCTGCAGGGGTGGGGCGTGAGGAGGGGGCCTGCTCCCAAGAGAAGGCCCTGTGAGCTGTGCCAGAGAGGGCTCTAGTGCAGCTGTCCCCTCTGCAGCAGAAGCCAAGCTTAACTTAACGCAGTCAGCTCCAGCAGGGAGGGAAAGTGCAGCTTGTGTCTCAGTAGGGGTTTCTACAGGATCCAGGAGAAGGGAAGCAGCTTGAGGACTTGAGATGCAACTTCTACAGAAAGATGGAAGCTCTGCCATCATCTGTTTTCTGTACAGTAGGAACCCCAAGTAGTGGTTGGTATGGTTTCTGCAGAACCAAAAGTATTGGTGAAGTCATGTGATGCCCATGGCTGTAGTGAAGTCACAAGATGCCTCGCAGACAGGTGAGGTCACATGATGCCACAGGGTCACAGCTGCCAGAACTCCTCGAGAGATTCACTGAGAGCTTGTATTGCTCATACTGCGTTAGAAACCTTTTACTGTTGCCAAATTTTGGGAGATCCCCTCACTCAGTATGGGGCCATGACCCACCATTTAAAAAGCTATGGGTGAAACAAAAAAGACAATGATCTCTCTTTTGTGCTTGGAGTTTAGGGTTTTTCTCAAATGCCATTTGGAGTCTTTCTCCCTTTCCCTCTCACACACACCGACCACCTGCAAATCTCTCTGCATCCTGAGGACCACTGAAGCTCCTCAGAGGATGAAGGAGCACCGAGGCTGCCCATCCCAGCTGTGGCTGCTGACTTTGCAGAAGCCACACAACGTTCCAGCACACTTCCATTGGCCATGACATAGTCACGTGGCCATCTCCAGCTGCGTGCGCAGGCAGTTGGTGGTGCAGTGTTTTATTGGCCTTTATTAGAGACTGGAGTTCTAGTGAGAAAGGGGGGCGGGTGGGAAGGGGAAGAACTGGAATTAAAAGCAACTCAGGGAAGCCTCAAGTTCAGCGGCACTCTCTCTCACCTACGGTTTGTTCTTGATCTCCCTTGGTATTTGGCTATCTTAGAATATTATCATTTGCCTTTATAAAGTCTCATGTCTAACTATGACATTTTGTCTGTGATGCTGGGTGATGTGTCTTCCACTAGGAAAACTGAGGGGGCTTTTGTTGTTGTTGTTGTTGTTGTTGTTATGTTTGTTAAATCTCAAGCTCTGTATTCACAATTCCACATCTTTTGTGTAAGGTGTGAAGTAAATATTATATATTAACAAACGAATCAATTCTGTTTGCCTGTCTGCATTTGTCTTAGGAGTTCGGAGGCAGAGTTACCACATCACTTCAGTAAGTGTTCAGGCACATGTGTGCAGGAACTCCTGGAGCATGTGGACACTTTCTCCACGCTAGACTCTTGGTTTAATGTTTTTTCAAACCATATCCTCTTTGATTTCCTGATTTATTCAGATTTACTTCTATAGCAAGGGATTGTATACTTTAGAAGCCCATTTTAATCCTTCTGGGTGGATGTTCAGGAAAAGCCTTAGGTAAAGTAAATGGATAGAATTTATGTATTCAACTGGGGCCTTCTGAACAAAATTGTCTTAAGTGTGGGAAACATAGTTCAACAACAATAAGAGAGAATTGACATCTCTTTCAGCACATTGTTTGATGGTCCCAGTTTCAGAGTACATTAATGTTAGTAAAGAATAATTAACTAACCATAAAACAGGAGGCTGCTGGGAAGTCAGCAGTCAGCAGCAGCCTGGGTGAGGCCCACCAAGGAGGCTAAGGATGATTAACCTGTGTCTAGGTTATAAAACGGCCCATTTGAGAACTGTTGCCCCTGGATAGAGCACCTGGATTTCAATCGGATTATTGAGTGAGAGGTCTTCCGTGATGCTCAGTGTGATGATGGGTATCTGGTGGCAAGTTGTTTATGATAAGTGGAAAAGCCAGTAAAGATGAATGCACATTTGAGTAGGGTTTACTTCTTTATTTGAGTTGTGTTCAATTTATGTATATATAACTCAAGACCCGCATATTTAAATGATGCTGGTGTGCCCCTAGGTAATGGAGAGGGGTTGCTGCTGAGCATGTAAGTGAGAATGCTATACTGACTTCGGTCTTGTTTAAGTGGGATTTTACTATATGGAGTTGTTATTAAATGAGAGTTTGTCATTGAATGGTATTTTTGCTTAGCATTTTTGCTTGGTGCAAACTTCACCCGCTGCCCAACGTTTAATTTAGCAATGCTGCAGACCAAAAGAGAAATTGCTCCCACCAACTTGCAGTATATAATGTGTACTTGTTTGTAATCACAACTTTTTATTTCATTTTTCATGAAGTATACACCTTCCAGGCAATCTTTTATCTTTTCATGTTTTCTCATTTAAAAGCAAGTTCACTTACTGACCTCATCTCTTCAGTTTCCCTCATGACCAGCACACCCTAGGCTCTTAGCAGTGCTTGGGAACAGGAATTCCATAGCATCTCAGTTCCAGTTCATATTAACCCCCCCACACACAACTGTTTAAAATGTCTTTCATGATTGGAACTTTTTTGATGGCCATTGACATGTGTTCTTCCTCAGATTTGATCTTCTCTGGGTCCAAGGACACAGGTTTTTTAGCTCAGAGGGACATCAGTTAGGGTGGTCACAGATACCAGTCTCTGGTTTCATGACTCTTGCCCAAGGGACTTTTTCTTCTCTTCATTTTCCCTTTCTTTTTTCTTTCCTTCCTTCTTTCTTTCATTCTTTTTTTTGGGGGGGGTTCAAGACAAGGTTTCTCTGGGTAACCTTAGCTGTCCTGGAGCTCTCGCTGTAGACCAGGCTGGCTTCTGCCTGCCTCTACTTCCCTAGTGTTGGGATTAAAGGCATGTACCACCACCACCCAGCCATTCTTCATTTCTTTTTTGCTTCATTGTATTGACTTTCTGATAGTGTCTATAACATCAAACTGCACATATTCATAAAATACTACAGGTTTGTGGCTAAATTTAAATAATATTATTTTCATTAGAAGTCATACATTATAATAGAAGAACATTTAGAAAATATAAAATAGAAAGAATTCTTTTTGTAATCTCTGATATCTCTCCTGTCTGCATCTAAATCACTCATGCATCCTGCAGTCCAATATGAACACAATTACAATGATATACACATTTGATTTTGCTCTAGATTTGCCCCCACAAAATTTTGTTGCAAATTCACAATATGATGGTTGAGAAGGCAGATTCAACATCATACTGTAGGAGTCTAATTTTTTGCTCTATTGTGTACTGGCCATGTGACCCTGAGTGACCATGATGACTCAGCACTCAGGTAGGCACAGATAGAACACTGTTGATAAGTAATCCAAGGCATGGCTTATACTGAAGTTGTTCTAGAAGTGATGCTTACCTTGGCAAACTGCCTCAGCCTGAAGGCTCAGTTCCTTATCTAACACTAGAATGAAATCAAACGTACACAGCTCAGTGAGTGTACCATAGATGTTAGCTACTATCGTAGTGTCATGGACACATCACAGTTCATGTCATAGTATTCTGTTCTTTCTCCCGCCACCCTCTTCATTCTCCTCTATGTGACCAGTTGACTCCTGGCCTTGCCCCTCACCAGAATCTGCTGTTCCTATCTCATGGTTTGGATCCAGAAGTCAAATCCCAAGGTTTCAACGTAAAAAATGATAGGGGAAACAGAAGTCTGAGTCCCATATCTATTTTGCAATAGTGACAACTGCTTCCAAAACTAACAAAAATCAAAGGCCCATAATGGGGGTAGGGAGTCATAATAAAGAGCCTCTTCCATGAGACTTGCAAGTTGTCCTCCTTAAAACACACAAACATTGAGCCAACAGCATAGAAGAAGGATCGATGGCTTGGGTCTCAGGACTCCCTACTAGCCTGCTCCTTCCCCTACAGAAACCAATCCTATTTGAGGAGGTTATCTGTGTCCCTAGATTCTGATGTTATTCTTCTCCCTCCAACAGTCTCCACAAGAGAGAGGAAGGAGTGCCTGGTGGCTGTGAGGCCCGCCCTTCAGGGTGAATCATTGTCGCGGCTCCTCTATTATTTAAGGATGCTTTCTTTGGAAGGCATAACATCCATAGCTACAACTTTAAACAAAATCTTGCTTGAAGGTCAGAAAGAGAGCTCAGTAGTTGACAGCACTTGCTGCCCTTCCAGAGGACTGAGTTCAGTTCCCAGCACCAAGCACGACCTCCCTCTAGCTCCAGGGAATCTGATGTTCTCTCCTGTCCTCAAGGGCACCTGCAAATGTACATGCACGCAAACAGGCAGGCACACATAATAATAATAATAATAATAATAATAATAATAATAATAATAATAATAATAATAATAATATTCTTTGAAACCATAGATTCTAGATGGCAGCATTTCATCCCTATTGCCAAAATGGGATGAGATATGCCTTTCAGAGTTCCCAGTAACCCTGTAATGTCACCTGATGCCACCAAAGAAAGGCAGGAGAAGAATTCTGCTCAAAGACGGGGCACCTTTGCCATGGTCTTACAGCTGGTCACCACGTTGCCGACAATGACTGTGATGCTTTCCATCAGTGAAGATTGTCTTCAGGTGAAATCTGGCATTGGCATTCCCTTTTGCTATCAGAATGAACTGTGGTAACAACACCACTACAGATATGAATGCCACTGCACACGGAGGGTGCGTCACAGCCTTAACACGCTGTGCAAAGATCTAACAGGACAGTGCTTCTTCAAATTTATAACAGTCTCTGTTTAAAAACCTGACAAACCCAAAATGTGTTCTCCATAAATTACAGCATCACCACTGCTACTGCTGAGTGAAGGCTGGGTCAGCGTTTCCCATACTCTGTTTCAGGGCCCTGGGTCTTGGCTATAAAAATGCACCTTGGGTTTAAAGCTGGCAAGGAGCAACTCAGCCTTGGAACAAATTTGCCTTGCCAAATTTTGAGAGCAAAACCAATTTGTTTACTTCTCCCTTTGTCCTGACTTTTGTGAAGAAAAATGTCCAAGAATTGCATTCCCAGATTCCTTTTTTTTTTCCACTTCTAGTTTCAGATCTTTCGACTGGTTTTAGAAGTAGGAGAAAAGTTAGGTTAAAAGCCCATTTTAAAAGAAAGACATTGTCCTCCCCTCAGCCCCCTTCCGTTCTGATTTCATTAAGGTTTAACAATAGTTTTATTTTGGCATGGACAAATGACACTGACCGTGGCTGGAAATGGAATTGGATTATGTGATTAGCCAATTGTCCTCAACAACAGACCTTATTCTGTTGCACTTGTTAGCTGTAATTTCCCATTGGCTTCCCGGAGAAACCATTTAGTATAAATGTTCATACACATAATTAAATTTCTTTCGTTCCACTTAAGCATGTATTTATTTGTGGTCCCTTAGGCATGAAACATTTTTCACCATAGTTCTTGATAATGTTATCAGAATACCAGTTTTTAAGAAGGAGTTGCAATCATCAATCTAGTCTAAACAAATATTTAAATGGCTTAATGGTTTTGATCTTTACCTATGAGCTACTGGTCCTGCTGAAAATCAGAAGTTACTTATGTTACTTTTTATTGGTTCTTTTTTAATTGTGTGTGTAGACACAGGCCCAGGCTTCCACCATAACGAATCTTATGTCTTTTCTCAATGAGAGCCTGCACTACAAGGCAGGGAGGGGCCGTGGCGGTCTACTTTAGAAAGGCAATGCTTGCTGGGATCTCAAAGTGTGGGCAGAAGTCATGAAGGCTGGAAGGAAAAGTGCATTAGATAAAAACTATTCTCCCCCACCCCTAGATACAGGTTTCTCTGTGTAGCCTCTCTTGTCTGTCCTGAAACTCACTCTGTAGACCAGATAAAAACTATTCTTAAGTAAAAGATCTAAAAAGAGTCACAAAATAATTGTTTTCAAAGTTAAACAGCATACGAATTGGGTGTGCATGGCATAGTGTAGGACAGTATTAATGCTTTCAGTTTTTAAATCAGGATTCCTGTGTTTCTGAGATCATTCCAGAAGCAACGATAGCAGGTGGTAGGGCCACACCAGGATTTCTAGTTCCCAGCAGAGAGTGTCCCTGCCACTCACTGAGGCAGGAAGAACTCCTGTTGAGCCTTGCATCAGCTGACAACACACATGCTTGGAGCAGGGGAATGCACTTTTGCAGGCGAGGGAGAGACAAACCTTTGTTTAGCTAATTGGTGTGACAAGCGTGGGCTATGTGCACTCTCAGAAAGAAAGGTGCCAAGGATCTAGGACTGGAAGAGTGATAGGTCAGCGCATCTATTTTTGCGTGTATTTGTCTGTCCATTTCAATAAACAATCACAATTTGGTGGGATTGGAAAGGGATTACTGGGTTGAAGAGTCTGTTCCTCTCAACTTATAGAAGTAAAGGAAATGGTTCCAGGTGACAAGCTGTGCAAATCACTACAACGTCCCTAGGGCCACTTTCCGAAGCACAGAAGGCTTCTATGCTGCATCTGCAGGGCTGAATAATAAGCAACAGTGGTTAGTCACCACCTGGGGGAGGAGAGGTTGTAGGGTGGGGGCCATCGGTGCCCCTCAAAGAGCTCTGTGTTCCATCTGATCCGACTGATAAGGTTGTGTGCCCCAGGCTGTCACAGCCACTCCCTGGGTGAGAGGTGACAAGGTCTGAGAATGGGCACCAGCTGCTTCCATTTGCTCCCAGGCCTCAGTGTCCTAGAGTGGCTACGGCCACTTTTTGAAATAATCAGCTGTCATGCACCTGGGATGGCAGGAAAGGGGAGAGGCCTCCTTACCCGGTCTGACCACTAGGAGGCAGAATGGTATTGTCTAAGCCACCCAGGTGCAGGCTCACTGAGGGGGTCTGTACAGGCATTCTTTCCCCCCTTCCCCCCCACTGCTCTGTGAGAGTCTGGGGAAGATACTGTGTCTTAAGAGCCTCAGTTACCTCATCTATAAAATGGGAACAGTCATGTCTGTGCCTCTCTGGCACTTAGTAGGTCCACAGTAAATAGTAGCAATTGTTTCACACAGAGAGGTGGTCATGATACTTGCTCTGTCAAACACCATTAGGTCCTCTCCACCCACATACCACACAGGGAACAAAATTCAGTGTGGGCAGTTCAAGAGAAACAGTGTAGGAAATATGACCCTTGGGCAGAAGTTCCCAGCTGCTCAGTTTGGAACAGGCTGAAAGGGATAGAGGAAGCCACAGGGGGGCTGTGAGCCAACAGACCTGGCAAGACCCCACTGAAGACAAACCTATTCCCTTAGGAAACAGAAGAGCGTGCACCTAGTCCTCTCTGCAGAGAAAACTGCAGACGTGTCCAGGCCAGCAGGCCAGAGCCGCAGCTTCTCCCCGGAACTGAGATGGCTCAGGGGTCCCTGGGAGGTAGGGGGACAGGGGGATCTCTGAAAAGGAAGAGCTAGTTTGTGTCCAAGGCCCCTTTGCTGTTTCTCCCTTTTAGTTGGTGGCCTAAGGCCTGTCCACCCAGACAGCTGCTTCTCTTGTGAGAGCCACCAGAGCCAGCGACTGGAATCCAGCCAGCAGGCTGTATTTCCCACAGTTTGCAGCAAGCACCCTAAAAGAGACCCACTACCTTTGCCTCATTACCTTCCCAAACTCTCAAACCCAAATTGGTGCAACTTAATTTGCATGTTACCCTAGCCCCAAGTAAATGGGAGATAGGTTGACTCTTACTCTCGTCTCTGCCAGCCAGAAGGCCTCCTAGACAGAAAGAAGGAATGTGGGAAAATTGAGAGCCAGCCCCTCCATATTGTACATATTTAAAAATCCAGCATTTTGCAGAAATTCCCAGCTTCTGGGCTTTCCTTACATGGAGAAAGTGGCTCTGGGCTCACTCTCCCCTCAGTGGCATGAGAGCACTTTGACAGGCATTGGCTCTCTGATCCTGCGGCTAGCACATGCCAAGTCCCTTTCTGGAGACTGCAGGAACCAGCTCCTTACCTTTCAGAACTAAAAATGGGTAAGAAGGGCTTCCTCTGGGGTCCGTGGCTCTCAGCTGGCAGAGTCTGGGGTTCACCCTCCTGATCTGATTCTCACCCCCCATTTTCACCACATTGGTTTGGTTGCCTCCACAGTTTCTAAAGTGGTGGCCTGAGGGAGTGAGGCAGCAGCATGGACTGGGTCTGCCTACCAAGCACACTTGGCATGGCCTGCTGGCCTCATGTCATTTGGGATGGCCGTGTGGAATCTAATAGATGACTCTGAGTTTTTAAACAACAGTTTAATTATGTTCCTTACTCTCGCTTTTAAAAGACAAGAAAGAGTATAGCATATTCCCCACAAAACAATTAACATTTAATAGAAAGTTTTAGTGTGATCCAGAAAATGAGACTCTAAAGAGAGGTTCCTTCCCAGAGGGCTTGGGATGGCCAAGATTTCACTAAAACTGCTTTCCTCCTGGTAGCACCTGAGACGTCCTCAGACTATCTCACATGTGCCCAGACACCGTGATCTCTCTGGCTTTAAATTTTAATGTTTAAGCCATGTAATTCTCCTCCAGATGAAATCTCACTTGAAACCTCAATCAACGTACAAAAGCAGAGAAAGTCTTGTGCGGAGCTGAGGGAGGGGCCGCCAGGTCCTCTCTTCAAACTCCCTTTCCTCCCGCCTCTGCCACCCTCAGGCAGCCACCAGCCTAGGCCAGGGTGCTCTCACTGTCCTCACTCTCCTTGCTCTGGCTCTCTTTGTCAGAGAATCATCAAGATGTAGAGTGAAATGGGAACTCGCCAGTCTTACACTGACCTGTGAAGTAAGTTTGAGCTAAGTCCCAAGGAGCTGTGTTTTAACACAACCGCAGCCCGAACGCCCTCAAAATGGTCTTTCTGTAATCTGAAGTAGAAACTGTCACCTTGGGCTTCTAGGTCTATAGTTTGTGCCTCTGAGTCCCATGATACGACTGAGGAGGGCCCACCACCCTGGTTTTACCACCCACAAGGATGAAAGTGGCTGAGCCCTGGGCTTCTTCTACAGTGAGTTCCATTTTGACCAAGATGGGGGGACACAGGTGGCTGTGGAGGCCTAGGGACACATTCTATCAGTTTTGGGGGCCCCTTATGAGGCCAACCATCCTTAGTGTCTCCCTCCTTCAGAAAAGTGAAAGAGTCACTCCCTGGGGAGGAGGTACAGGCAGATGGGGCTGGCTTTGGCAACTTGCCAAGTTTCTCAGCCAGCGGAGGGGCAGACGTCCCATTGCACAGGGATTTATTGCATATTTCAAAATAATGAGAGGAGAGAACTTTGAATATTCTCACTAAAGAGAAGAGGTAAACATTCGAAATGCTAATTACTCTAATTTGCTTGCATATATGTGTTGCAGTCTCATAATACACCCCAGAAATATTCCATCTAAAATATTTCCATGAAAAGGAAGTAAAAAGTTTCAATGAAAAGTAAAACTTTTAAAAAGGAAAAAGAAAATGCAGCTGTTGAGAGCTGGTCTAGCTACTCTGTAGAGTGGCTCTCACAAGAAAAGCCCATTTGGACAATTGTCTTCCTAAATAGCTCCAGGTAAATGGCCTGGGTTACCCTAGCAGCAAGGCCTGTAGACATCAAAGGTCGCCAGGACAACCAGAGTCTGATATCACACTGCTGATCAGACCTGGTCTAGTGTCCAGACTTTGAGGGAAAAGAGCCATCCTAGTGGACCAAAGGATTATCCACAATGGCCCAGCCCTCCGTGCCTGCCCCAGAGATCTGGTGCTGTATGTAGTCAGTGCCCTGTGACATCATCCATCTCCACTGGAAGGAGGCCTGAGGGTTCTGAGTCACCAGTAGCAGGGGTAGAGGGTCCAGCCTTCAGGTTTATTTGTACTTTAATTCCAAGTGGACAGCCAGCTGGCTCCAGTGCCTGTTTCTGCTATCCCCAGACAGGACCTCAGCTATTGAGCACCCATCTTCCCTTTGGCAGTGGTACTCAGGGTTCCCACGGCCCTATCACATCCTATACGGTTGTACATACTCTCTCAGGCAGGGGCAGTGTACTTTCCATGAACAGATAACCCTGGAAGGGAGCTTTGTGAGACAGCGAGCTGCTTCCATTGACCGTGATTCTGAAGATACGAGGTTCTGCATCACAGAACGTTCAGGAGGGGCCACTCCTGGATTGAAGAGATAACATTCAAGAGTGGTGAGATAAGGATGGGGTGGGCACCATAAAGTCAAGCTCCATTTAGGGGAAAGATTGAAAGAGGGTCAAACAGGAAGGAGGGGACATGAAGAGAGACCATGAATGAACCTTGCCTCCCTTCCTTCTGTGCCCTCCATTTCCAGCCCTACTCAACATGTCCCAGTCCTCTCCTCAAAGCTTGGCCTGTGCTGTTGCCTCTGCCTTTCCACCCCTTCAGAGTATGGAGCCTCTGGTGAGCCTCTTTCTTTGTCCTGTGTCCAAATCCTAACATCCCTCCATGTGTCAGGCTTCTAGGTTGTTCCCTAAGTCACTCTCTGTTGAGTCTGTTTACTGACCTTTCACCTTAGTATTTCCAGAGTCCCATGCAGAGTCTGCCACACTGCTGAAGCTCAGGTAAACCTACCAACTGACTAGCTGGGCAGAAGCATTCACAGATATTGGCTGAGCATCCCCGAGCCTCTTCTACATGCAGAACCCTGCTCAGAGGTGAGTGGCTATGCACGTGGCCCTAAGGCTAGGGAGAAACAAACACACACATGGGACTGAGCTACAGTCCAGGGAAAGGCTGGAGGTTCAGGAGGACCATGGGCAGTCAGGGGAGCTGAAGGTGTAGAAGGTAGGAAGGGAAGCTACAGTGTAGGGGAACCTGAGAGCAAGTGCTAGGCCTGGAAAAGGAATGAGGACAAGGATAGCTGTGGACACTGAAGAAGAGGGAGGAGGCAGATCCTGAAAGGAGCAAAGAGCAGCCCATCCGGCTAGTAGGAATTTCCTTTGGTATATGATTGACATCTGCTGTCCTGGCAGATTGATGACAGAACTCCCTTTCATCCTCAAAAATATCCTAGTTTTGGTCATAAATGGTATGGCCATTTGCTAGCAGACCACGTGAAAATAGTATGTTTGAGTGTGTATGTAAATATGAATTTATTTGTGCGGTGTAATATATGTATGTATGTATATATATTTGTACAAATACTTCCTAAGCCTAGTGGAAGATGCAGGAAGAAGATGGGGCCAGAGGTGTAAAGTGATGTCCTAATGACCAAACAGACCATGAAGAGCATCAAGCAGTATGTTGTCACAGCTCTCACTAGAAACCTTTCTTACTGGAAGAAATAAAAAAGCAATAAGAAGAAAACACAGGATCAAGGAAAAACAGGCAAGGAAGAGAGCTGGCTCCTCACTGGGCAGGACTTGAAGGGAGGGCTCAGAAGTGAGGCCTGCTGAGGACTGGACCTGGAGCAGAGCTGGATGCATGCACGAGGAGTGAGGCTGCTACTAGGCCTCTTGAACAAAGAACTAAGAGAATTCTAGACAAGAATGAGAGGGAATATTCCTCAGCTGAGCAGCAACAGGAGCAATCGGGCTCTGCGCTTCATGTGTCTTTGTGGACAGAAGCTGGCCTACAAGCTAGTCTCATTTGTTGAAACACACCCACCAAGTTAGGAACTGTGGCATAGAGAAGAAACTGAGGACCCAATGCATGCCTTACATAACTGGAAGACATAGACATTCTGTTTACAGAGGATCTATGTAGAAGGTCATGTATACATATATAGCATATATAATATACATTGTACTTAACACTATACATTGTATATATGGTGAAATATGTAAACTTATAAGTAAATGTGGCAGAAATCAGAGGACAAAGGGAGAGACTGGGGAGTGACTGAGTTATAGGACCGGTGTGGGTAATGAGAGAGAGAGAGAGAGAGAGAGAGAGAGAGAGAGAGAGAGAGAGAGAGAGAGAGAGAGGCGCGAGGGGGAGGCGGGGAGAGAGAATGCTATTTGATAAAGTGGTGGGAAGGAGGGTAGAGAGTTTGGAGAGCAGATAGACGCCATGTCTATAAGCTCTCAGGCTGACACCATGGTGCTACCTTCATTTATTGAGCACTTCTTATGTTCCTAGCTTGTTCTACATGTTCTACAAAGGTTAATGTGTGCATTTAATTCTCACAAGTATGAGATGGGCACACTTTACAGGTAAGGAAGGGGCATTTAGGCACAGGCAGATTATCTATGTATATGCATCTAGTAATTCAAGGCCAGACTGCTGGTTCCAGAATGCATTCTCACATCTACATCTTCTCATACTCTGGCTTCAGTAAGTTCACAGTGGTCGCTGTTGCCAGGCCATCAGAGGAGAACAGGTCTTGGAATCTGAGCATCAACTCCCTTGGTGGGGAAACCTCCAGAGATCCACCTTGAAGGCTCAGTGCAGTTATGTGAATACAGTCATGATGTACCCACACCAGAAAAATATGAACTAACCAAACGACGCCTGCCAGGTAATGATCATGAAGCCATGATATGAAAGATGGATCACACATTGCAAACACTGAAGCTGTGGGAAGAAACTGACTGAAGCTGGTCATTGGATGGCTTCCAGGACATTGAGTAGGGTGCTTGTGTCTGCCTGAGATTAGAAACTAGTGCTTCTTCAACACATACTCTTCCCAAAAGAGCAACACAGCCTTTCCTCTCATAATCCAAAGGAATACACACACCAGCCTGACTGTGATTGGCAGAGTGCTGGGGTTTGGTTTAGGTGTGTTGACTGGCAGAGGACAAGAGGAGGAGAGGGAAGACTTCTGAGCACAGGAGAACTGCCCTTCCGAGTAAGAGAAGGACTGCTCAGCACAGGACACCTCCCCCATCCCCTTTCTGCCCCACCTCTGACAGGATCCCACCAAGGTCTGGGTACAATCCCAGAATGTTCAAGAATATTCCAGAATGGCAGAGTTCACCTGTGTGCAAGGAGGGCATGTATTTGTGTACACATCTGTGTGAACGTGCGTCTGTATCAGTAGCACATTTCGGCTCTATGTGTGTCAGTTCTTCCTGGCTCCGCTCCACTTCCCTAGTCCAGAGACTATCTCCACCCAGGCTAAGTGACTTTCTAGGAAGTTGAAGGCCCTGGCTTGAAACTTGGGTGGGTTTGGCCTTGCGATCTAAGCCAGTAAGTGTTTCTCTGAGTGTTTCTCTGTTAAGCACTTTATCACAGGTCTGACTAGTCTTAACCTATTTCCAATGATTATACTTCCTTGGAAATAAATCAAAGTAGGTTTTGTTGATGGCACCGGTAAAATCCACTGTATTCTTGAATGTCTCTGTGTGCTGTAAAGTTAAATGGGTGTAGAATCAAACAACTAGCCCCACAATTCAGCAAGTCATTCAACCTCTTTGTTGCTCAGTCCTTTAAAAAAGCCAAAACTTTATTTACTTATTTTATGTTATATATGGGTGTTTTGCCTGCATCCGTGTACTACTTGTCCACAGTACCTGTAAAGGCCAGAAGAGGGCATCAGATCCCTTGGGACTGGAGTCACAGATATTGTGTGCCACCACATGAGTGCTGGGAATTAAATCTGAGTCCTCTGGAAGAGCAGCAAGTGTTTTTACCCACTGAGGCCATCTTTCCAGAACTCCGGCTCCGACTCCTGCCACCAACCTTTTCAATCTGCACAATGGGTACAACATCACATGTGCCTTGTTAGGTTATAGGCAGAAAACATTGAGTACTTAGAGTGTAGCCACATCTGCATAAATAGATCTCATACTTAACGAGACCAAAACATTGTTTTGCAAAAGTGGCTGGTAAAGGCGTTTTCTGAAGTGAAATGTCATTTGTGCAGTCTCTTTTTCGTTCCTGAGACTGACTACAGAGGCCACTCATCTCCATTTCTTGCTTCAGCATTTTTTTCCCTCCCTAATCCAGCTGCTGCTTGTGCCAGAGGCAGGCAAGACTATTGTCTTCCACATTTGTCATCAGGCTTGATGGATGGTATTCCCAAGTTAATGCCATAAATGCTGTTTGGAAATTACAAGTCCATGCTGCTGGTGCTCTGGAACAAAGAGAGAATTAATTTATAATCATGAATATAAATTCCATAGATAGTATTATTGTCACTTAGGGGTTGAGTTATGGTGCTTATGGGGAGTGGCTCGTGGAACAGAAAACCATGTCGATATAACTCAGTGCAATTCCAATGACAATAGTTATACCTATCATTTTGTTATAAATCTACGGATGTCCAGAATTAAGTGGGCAGGCCTCACCTCCCGACCATGCGGGGAGTGGCAGCAAGGTCTGGGAGCTTTGTTTAAGGGACCACCAGCCCTGTTGATTCATGATGAAATAGGGCAAAAACCAGACATTTGAAATTCTTACCTTGACTTCAAATGCCTAAGCCCACTGGCCTGTGCATTCTAATCTCTAAGAATTAAGAGTGGGGGAGATATATGGCACATAGCTCTTTAAAGATGTATCTTTTGCCTGTGTTTTTCTTAAAAACAAAACAAACAAACAAACAAACAAAAACCCAAACTAAGTTTCTGAACAGAGAATTATTTACTAATTGCAGACAGGATGGAGATAGAAAGAGTGTCAGTCTCAGTAGAGTGAGCGTGCATTGGAAGGCCTCTTTGTGCTATGAATCAGGCAGTATATTTTCCTGTTAATCTATATTGGTTTCCTCCCAGAGGCAATTGACCCTGGGGGTAGGTAAAAGAGCACTACTGAGCGAGCTTGTAACTGGCGTTGAAAGTGCACTGCTGAGGAGAAGAGAACAGAAATATCATAGGGAATAGCTTGTGGAGAAAAGGAGATGCTTGGAGTCAGTGGAAAGTAATCTTGCCAAGTGCAGAGTTATCTAGTTAACCTATTGTTCAACATAATGAAAGCGCAGGGCTATTCTGAGTGTGTTACAGTATGTAGTTTGTCAATTACCCAACCAGGGGGCATTGCTCATTCAGCCAGGATTGAAGGCAATACCCATACTATTTTATTACTGTTAAGCCTCAACTTGGCATATTTTTATATAGACTATAGGGTGTTTAATAGCCATGCAGAACCAGAGCTGTCTTCATTCTTTCTGGTTTGAGTCCATTGTCAGTGGGCTGCATTAGTTCTCCTCACTGCAATTAGGGTGGGATAATAATGCAGTATTTTAGACTTGAGAATCCTTGGGAAGGTAGAAGATGTGGAAAGAGATGGGAGGTGCCTCTCAATGTTCCAAAAAAGCTAGGAGAAGACAAGCGGGATGTGAAGGAAAAAAAAAGTCTCAGAGGCCAGGTAGCTACCTGCTAGAATCTACAAGGCACCCTGGGGTCTGCTTTTACAGGCTTTCATGTGGACACTAAAACCTCCTTCACCTAGCATTTAGTAAAAAATGAGAGTGCATTGAAAAGCCTCTTAGGAAAATCTCTGCCAAATCAAGTTAGAGCACAGATGAACTTACAGTCATCATTTAGAAGTGCAATTTCAAAATTTATTTTTCATTCAGCAAATTCTTACTAAGATTGGCCAAGCATCTTGTTTTCGATATCATTTTGCAGTACAAGTAACCTCCATCTCATGTTGATCACCAGGAGTCTAACAAGCTACTAGAGATTTATAAAGTAATATATTGAAAGTTCTTCTGCTTGAAGAATACAGAAGAAATGCCCACAATAAAGTGCTTCCCCTCGCCTGTGCCAGTCAGTTCAGTGGTGTCAAACATTTCTTGACTTTGATAAAAAATGTATGGAGGGTCAAGATCATCCCTTAATAGTCCACTCTTCTCTTTAACAACCTGCTTCAATGTTAAAAGACACCCCCATCCTACCGCAGTTACAAGGAGCATTATGCGCCGCCAGCCTGCTCCAGGTGCATATCGGACATGTCCGTGTTATTCCATATTCTGTCCATTCCAGGGAAAGGCTAAAGGAGACAGAGGGTACGGATCTTGTTAGGTGCAGCCTCTGACACCATCACTATCAATTGTCTTTCTCTGGGGCTGATCACCACCTCAATTATCTAGTGTCCAGCCTACCTGATAGGTTTTTGCAAACTATAACTCTTCTGTCGATGAGCATGGAATAATGACAGCCAGGGACAAATGGACAGAATACAAAGGAGATAAACCCAAAATAAAATACACAAGCCAATCTCTGCATGGATATGTCCACTGTGCCTCTACCAAGAACGTCAGCATAATGGCTAGCTGGGGGCTCCTTTGCCGGCTTATTGAGAGTATACTAAATACACTAAGTAAATATGCAAAGTGTGTTATTGGCTTAAAGGCTAGCTCCATTTTATCATCTCAATGGAAATATAACAAATATTAAAAATATTGTGATATGTCCAATGAATGTAAATAGAATTTTACTCAAGTCATTACATTTGCAATTTATATTACAAAGAATACTAAACTTTAATAGGGACCCTTCCTTTAAAGGAAGATACATTTTTTAAATGATTCCAAAAGACACTCAATTTCAACCTGAAACCATAAATCAAAGAGAAAAGTAAAGCACATTGGTAAAGTATGCCAGGCATCACAACGATGTGTATTTACAGCCATACACAGCTTGTACAACATGAGAAAATAGATTTTAGTACAATATTAATTGAACCTTTCCTAGTTGTGGTTCAGGAGGTTAATTTGAAAAGAATACATTACCAATATATTTATAGTATTTAAATAAATTAAAATTACACTTCACACATCAATAACACAGCTGTTAAATAATATTTTTATTCTATGTAAATCCCATCCATTCATCTCCGTTGTATAATAAATGACCATAATTACGGAGCTTCATTGGGAGGAAGGTCATTGGTAATCCTGCAATTCCTCATTGGTGCAAAGAGAGAAAACAGAACTGTTTGTGATGAATGTATTCAACCTTTGCATACTTTGGTACTTTGGACCATGAATTAAAATGCAGTTGGAAATTAAGTCCTTCACTTCCACAGCATTTTTATTCTGCTGTGTTCATTTCTTTCTTTCTTTCTTTCTTTCTTTTTTTCTTTAGTAACTGGGACTTCTGGAAGTGACTATTTTTCTTTTTGTCTGCAACCATACACGTGTGTGTGTGTGTGTGTGTGTGTGTGTGTGTGTGTGTGCACGCACACACACAGGAGCATGCCTACCTAACACAGGCTGGCCTAAGTCACATGAATCCAGTCTGAGGTGTACAATTCCTTTAATTTTCAGTCCTTCATTTACTTCTAAGAGGAGCAGTGATCTTCACATGGCCTCAGCTTGTGGCGTTCATGGAACCTCCAGGCCTCACTTCTGGACCAACCCTCCCTCTGCAGATCACTATTTGCAGGTCACCAGGGGAGGCATTTTGTAAATTTCTTCCCTGAAAGCCTCTCCAGCTACCACCCAGAAAGTCTTCAATACCATCCTTTAATGTGAGGATGAAAGCTGTTTTTCCTAAAGGGGCTGAAGACACATGGAAGTGAGCATGAATATTAAAAGCAATGGGCCAGTGGTAAATAAATTACAGAGAAAGTAACAAGTTAAGACATTAACAAAACTGGCTGGGGCTTAATTCATCTGCAGCCCCGTGTCCTCTCCTGTAGGCTGTGCATTTTGGAGACTTTCTTGTAGCAGGCCAGGCTTGAATTCTGCATATGGAAATAAGAATAAACGGCTATTAATTCCCAATGAGAACAATATCAGAGTGAGCAGTATTCCGTGTGTGCCATAAGGGCTTGTAATTGAAAGGTCTTTGGAATAAAGGGTTCCAAGCAGAGGGAATTCCTTTTAATGAAGCTTGGATTTAGTCCCATTATTCTAATAAAGTGTAATCAATTGGTGCCGACAATCTGAAGGTCTAGTTCAAACTCTGATTAGATCTTGGTTGTTTTTAAGGTGACAGGCACGAGGAAGGGAAACACCAGTTAATAGGCTTTTGGGTCAGTGATCCACACTTCCTGAAGCAAGTCAGAGTTCGAAGAGGGCAATTTGGAAGCTGTCTTAGCATAAATCCAAAGGAAGGCTGTGCTGCCCACAGGGAGCCGGAGCCTCAGTGCGCCCCAGACACACTGTGGGCCCAGTTCTGCCCTTAATCCAATTTACTCAGCCGAATAAGTCCCACTGCTTCAGCTTGCCAACAAATTAAAATCCAGCTTCATAAAAACACCTTGAATTTGGAAGGTATTGGCTGGCCCACTAGACTTGAAACTTCATTTATTCTGGCTAACTTCTCAATTATCTTCCCAGCAGTGGAGATGTGTAAAAGTGCAAAAATCAATAGGCTTCTATTCCCGTTCTATTGGAAAGGGAAAAATTAATGAGATAGGACACTCTCTTAATCAGAAATAAATGTTTTAATTCAGATAATGACATAGTTTTCCCTCTCTGAAGGATGACAAATGCTGGGCTGTGCCCCCAGCAGAAGCAGTTTCAATTTTATTGTAAATATAAAAGGTATTGATCGGACAGATGCACAAACCCCATTGCTTACAAAAGCCTTTCAGGGGGACTGGGAAAACTATTAAGCACTGGGCCAGAAATCAATAAACAACACTGAAATGTAGCAGAGGTCGCCCGAGGCTTTGTGGCATCTCTGAAAGCCAAGTGGCAGGAATAGTGACAGAAATGTCTCTTGTGGGACAATGTTGGGGATGAAGAGGGTCAGATGTTTAATCTCTTCAGTGGTTTGACAGGTCCGGGAACAGAGCGAATGCAGCCGTTCACAGCTCTCTTTGATTTAAATACATGCTGATTCCCCCCCACAGCTGACAACTGTATTTATTGGCTTTGGGGTGCAGGAATGTATTGGCAGGGGAAGAGCAAGGGTGTACATAGGAAGGCAGAGCAGTTTGTGGTTATGCAAATGGGCCACACCTTGATGTTTTCTCTTTCTTTTCAAGCAAACACACACACACACACACACACACACACACACACACACACACACCACTTTAAGCACACCAACAGAGGGAAGTACAACCCACCACACCAACTCATATCAAAACAAATGCAAAGGGGAGGATGGGATACAGAGAATTTTTTTTTTTGTAACAGCTGGCTAAATGTCGTACTTCTTTTGAGTTTTAATTTTGACACTTGCTTTACATTCAAATGTGGTTTGGGCCTCCTTGTCTCAAGTCTTCTGTCATGGATTACTATATCCAACCATCTCCCTTTCACATACTGTAGTTGGGGGAAGTAGGGCTACAATTAATCTCCTTTTCCCCAGGCCACCTCCCCAAGCTCCTTATGCAGTTTTGAAACTAGAAGATTAACCCAGATTAGAGGCCATTGTTACATCTTGAATGGAACTGGGTGGAACCTTTAAATAACATCAAGACAGTCATTGAACTAAAACACACACTTTATTGTGGAAAATATTAGCCAAGAAATCCCCGGGGTAGATAAAAATTACATAAGGGAAGAGATTCCATGCATGTAGGTGGAATCCAATTTTTCTAATCAGCCATTGATCTGAAAGGTTTCGAGCTGAGTATCGAAACTTTTAACAACACCACTTCTAAAGCGGAGACTAAGCGTCACTCCCTACAGGCGCGGGGACTGAGCCTCGTGGTGCTGGAGACTCGGCTCCCCTCATGACACCGCGTGATTATGAGATTGGTGGGGTCAGGCTGCCCATCAGCAGGTGAAGTGTGCAGCTGCCAAGGATTTGAGTTTCATCTCACCTCAGATACGATGTCAGTCTCGTGTCATTTCCATCGCCGAGAATGATTTGAGAGCTCTTCTTGTCCCTGTTATTGCGGTCACTTGACCTCAGATGTAACTTCTGTCGAATACCATCATTTTAACAAAGTCGCATAGCCGCACCTCCCTAGCGGGGGCTGACCTTACCCATCCTGCCACTCCCGATTGGCTCTGAGGCGTTTCGTGGCCCCCTCCATTCTCGACAAATGAATGTAAGGCCTCAATGAATTGGCTCACACTGGAAGTTATAGTTTTTCATCGAAACGAGCATTTTAAAAATGGAACTCTCATCCTTCTTTTCACCAGCCTATCCTATGAGAATCTATTTCTCTTTTTGTATTGGGATACTAAAACATAGAAAATGCCCATCTGCTTAAAAAGAAATGGCAATTTTATGTTTGTCACCTAAAACAGGGATGGCATACCTTGTTTTTTTTTTGGTCTGGCAGGTGTGTCCTCTGTTCTCTCAATTGTTGCATCCTGGGCCTACACACCTATATCCTTTCAACGTATTATTCTTATTTTCACAAGAAAAAGAAAAGGACATCAAGGAATTTTAAACCTAACACTAGTATATATGTTCTTATTTCTGGGCCCCTGTGTTAGTTAAGGAGCTCAAAAATACTGCCATCCTACTCCTTATTGTGGTAAAGAAATGGCTACCTTAGGAACATTTAGGGAGACTATTCTAGCTCACAAGCAAGTGTGAGACAGATGTGGGACCTGAGTTTTTACCTCCCAAGTCATTCTTCTTGGCAGCCACACTCAGTGTCACTGTCACCTACACTTCTTCCCTCCTCATCCTGGGTAAGCACGTCACAAGTGCCTGGCATCTATCAGAGGCTACACACATTCATAGATTCTGGGCTCTATAAACAAGGGGCTGTAGAAGTAGATTTGAGTTTGAGTCACAGGTTTTGTTTTTGTTGTTGTTTGTGGGTGGTGTATGTGTATGTGTGTGTGTGTGTGTGTGTGTTTTACTTGTGAATTAGAAGGTGCTTAACATATGATGGTTGAGTGTAAACAAAATGGTATTATTGAAAGTACTTCCCAAGCGAGGCAATGGTGGCACACGCCTTTAATCCTAGCACTTGGGAGACAGAGGCAGGCAGATATCTGAGTTCAAGGCCAAGCTGGTCTACAGAACACGTTCCAGGATAGCCAGGGCTACAGAGAGAAACTCTGTCTTAGGGGGGAAACGAAAAGAAAAAGAAAGAGAGAAAGAACTTCCTATACCACAATAAATGCTGGTAACTGCTATTCATCTTTCCTAATGGAAAGTATCGAGCTAATTAGTTTAAAAGAAGGGCTTCCTGGGCTTAACTTTCTGACGTTTCCTCTCATGTCCAGTGGGTTCTGTTGATCTGGGGTCTGTGGCCTGCAGCATACCATGGCTGGAAGCTACCTGTGTCACCATGGCTGGGAAGAGCAAGAATGGAAATAGAATGTGTTGGGGTCCCAGTGATCGCTTCAGGGCTTGTCATAGCACCCTCCCAGAAAGGCCCTCTATTAGGCTCTGGCTCCTCAATATTCCATCACCTTATATATTCAGAGAACCAAGTTGTAAATGGAGGCAACTTTGGGGTAGCAATCAGGAAAACCCTGGCAGGGATTGTCATCTCTGTAGATTTTTAGTCTTCTAATAGTTTGAATGCTTTAGTCCCCTACATCTTTAAAATCTACCAGG
The DNA here is from genome assembly GCF_964271855.1 of Acomys minous. NCBI lineage: Eukaryota > Metazoa > Chordata > Mammalia > Rodentia > Muridae > Acomys > Acomys minous. The sequence continues at coordinate 78,021,653 of NC_140487.1, forward strand.
CCCAGATAGATTTGTCTTCAGCTTTTAAAAAAAATTAGATTTAAACAGTTTTTAACATTCACATGTGTGTGTGTGTTTGTGTGTGTGTGTGAGAGAGAGAGAGAGGGGGGGAGGGAGAGAGAGAGAGATGGGGAGAGAGAGAGAGAGAGAGAGAGAGAGAGAGAGAGAGAGAGAGAGAGAGAGCGCGCATTAGAGAGTGAGGACAACTTTTGGAAATCAGTTTTCTCCTTCTCTCAGATGTACTCCAGGAACAACCTCAGGTCATCAGACTTGACTGCAAACATCCTTATCTGAGCCATCTTACCAGGCTGGTTTAACTTTTTAGTCAGCATAAAATTATTGGATTTCATTATGGTGTTTTAGGCAAATATAAATTGATTTTGTTGATTTTCCTTCCCTTCTTTCACATCCTCTGCTTATCTTCGTACTAGTCCATCCTCCATGTCCCCTTATCCACTTTCGAGTCACATGTGTTTGCTTGCATATGTTCCTCCTTCCTCAACACTTCCTCCTTTCCTATGCTCCCCTTTCTAGTTAGGTTCTCTCTCTCTCTCTCTCTCTCTCTCTCTCTCTCTCTCTCTCTCTCTCTCTCTCTCTCTCTCACTCTCTCTCTCTCTCACACACACACACACACACACACACACACACACACCATAAAGCTGAGATTTGCATATGAAAAAGAACATGAAGTATTTGTTTTTAAAGTCTGGGTTAATATAATATTTTTAGATCCATACATTTTCCTACAAATTTCAGTAAACAAAATTTCATTCTGTATATATACTATAATTTTATTATCCAGTCATCTGTTGATGGTTGGCTAGGCTGATTGCATTTCCTTGCAGTTGTAAATAGAGCAGCAATGCTCATGGATGTAGGATATAGAGTACTTTGGGTATATGCCCAGGAGTGGCTGTAGAGCTAGTCCCTATGCCAGTTCTTGTTTCAGTGTTCTGCAAGGTCTCCATGCTCATCCCATATTAACTATGCTGGCTTATGCTCCCACCAGCAGTGCGTAGGGCTTGTCTTTCTCAGAATCCTATCAGCATTGATTGTTCTTTGCTTTCTTGGAGACAGTGTTATGACTTGAGTGAGACGGAGTTTCAGAGTGAATTTAATTTGCACTGCCCTGGTGACTAAGGATACCAAACACTTTAAAAAATATTTATTTCCTGTTTGGGTTCTTCTTTTGAGAACTGTACACTTATTTCATCAGCCCATTCATTAATTGGCAGTTAAGTTCCTTGGGGTTTAATTTTTACATTCTTCTCTATGTCTGAATCTTGAAGTGAATCTCCCAAGCAATCTTAGAGTTTTGGGTTCTAAATTGAGATCTTTGATGTATTTTGAGTTGATTTTTGTGCAAGGTAAGAGATACGGATCTAGTTTCATTCCTCTGCAAGATGAACATCCAGTTTTGCCAGCACCATTGTTGAATAGGCTGCCTACCTTCTTATCAGAGCATATTTTAGTTACTTTTTCAAATAGTTGATGGCCATATCTGTGTGGATTTATGTCTGATTCCTCTATTCTGTTTCATTGCTCCACATGTTGCATATAGTCCAACTATAGGGTTAAAATTGTACCAGAAAGCATGGTATGGTGATACACGCCTTTAATCCCAGCACTTGGGAGGCAGAGGCAGGTGGATCGCTGTGAGTTAGAGGCCAGTTTGGTCTACAAAGTGAGTCCAGGACAGTCAAGGCTGTTACACAAAGAAACCTTGTCTCTGGAAAAAAATTTTTTTTACCAGGGATGGAGAGATGGCTCAGTGATTAAATAAATTTGCTGTTCTTCCAGAGGACTCAGGTTTGATTCTCAGCGTGCACATGGTGGCTCATAACCATCTGTAACTCCAGTTCCAGGGATCCAGTGCCCTTATCCAGCCTTCTGGGGCACTGCACACAGGTGGTACACAGACACACACAGACAGACAGACACACACACACACATGCACACACACACACGCAAAACACCATTCACATATAATAATTTTAAAATATCTAAAAGAAAGAAAGATGGTATGGGCCAATGAACTAACAGTCCCATGTTTGAAGAGTGTAACAGCCTCCATGAAACCTAAGCCTTACTTTTCTAGTTTTTTACGAATCATGTGAAATGAGGGATATTAAACCAGTTTTGAAAATGTAGAAAATGGCAGGTTTTGGCGTCACCTAATATCCTGTTCTTGTCACACCACCAAACAGGTGTTTGTATATGGCCCCAGGTTAAGAGCCACTGCTTTTGAAAAAAGATTTAATTTTTTTTTTTATTTTATGTGTATGATTATTTTGCTTGCATGTATGTCTGTGTACTGTATGTATGCAGTGCCTGTGGTGGCCAGAAGGGGCACTGGATCTCCTGGAACTGGAGTGGAACTGGCCGTGAGCCAGGGTGTGGGAGGTGGGAACTGAACCTAGATCCTCTGCTAGAGAGGCACATGCTTCTCACTGCAAAGCCGTCTCTGCAAGAGCCACTGTTTTGTGTTAGGGATACTGTTTGTCTTCTCATCCAAAGAAGTAACATTAAGAAGCCAAGCATGCTCTCCCAGGCCGTGGGATCAGCTAAGCGTGGGACTTAGGGGCCTTGTCATAGTCCCCATTTGCACCACAAATACTTCACCCCCACCTCATGCTGACTTCTGGCTCCAGCATCATTCTCTGGCTTTGAGTAGGCATCTTCAGGAGTCTGAGTGCTGGGATGGAGAGGAAGGAATCAGGGAATGGCAACAGAACTGCTGAGTGGTGGCAAAATGAATAGATTTTGACTATGGTCCTTTGCACACAGCAGGCTTGTAGTTGATTGAGCAACTTGACTTTCTGGTCTCATTAATTTGGAGGCATCCAAGACCAGTCCTAGTGCCTGACTGAACTTGCCTCACTCCTGAGTCAGATGTCCCATCAGACCTCTTTCTTGTGGTATAGTTGTCAGTTAGAAGGTGAAATCCCTTGGGTACCAAGGAAGGTGCAAGTGAGCCCGTCTGAAATTGTCTCAAGGATCCTGGTGTCCACCCTCCGCAATGGGGCTATAAGTCACTGAAGGCCAGGGAAATGTTTTAAGTTTCTTTCACATTCTAGTAACAGGCTGATATGGGTGACCATCAGTGCCAGCAACTGACTCTGATTCTGTGTGTGTGTGTGTGTGTGTGTGTGTGTGTGTGTGTGTGTGTTTACAAGAGAAATGTTTTATTTTGCTCTATGGTTTTAGAAGCTCTGGCCCATGGTCATGTGCTTCAGGCCTCTCACAAAGCAGCACATGGTGGTGAGAGGTTATGATTGGGCATTCCTGCTGCTTAGGTGATGAACCAGATAGCAAGGCAAGGAAGAGCTGATGGTCTCTCTATCCCTTCAAGGGCATGTGTTCCTTCTCCCCCTGATGACTTGACAATTTCCCTCTAGGTCACACCACCTTAAATTTTCATATATCCCAACAGTTTACCCAGAGACCAGCCTTGAAATGCACGACGCTGTTGGGGGTCACTGATCCAACCCACAGCAGGAAGACAGTTGAGACAACAGAACACATTACCTGCTAATTAGCTTCCAGTTTCTTGACGCCATGCTACATATCTCAACCATTCTAACATATGGTGAATTTGTGAAACGGCATTTGTTTCTTGGGATGCATGGTGTGGTGGAAGTGTTCAGAAACCTGGGTTAAATCCCTGTTTCTTAGCCATCTAGTCGCTCAGCTTTGGTTGAAGTTCTCATTTACTCCCCTCAGCTTGCTTTCCTCCCCTGTAAAATGAGTATGATAATCACCTCTAAAAGATGCAGAAATTGAAACAATAATGCATACAAGGCAATGTTCTGGCATCCCATAGTCATAAGGGATGCTTCAGAGACAACAAAACATGGAAAGCTTAAATGTGGTTTAAATGTTATGTTTACTTCTTATTACTCTGTCTTCCTAAAAAGATCTGATGAAAGCAAGTATTGACCATCTAGAAATTTCTTTTGGTAGATTTCTGAAAGGCAGCTGGGAGGAGCATAGTGAGGCATCTAAAAGCATAAGAATGGCTTGAAGCACAGTGTAAGAGAGGTGCATAGATTGGGACTACCATTAGCGGTATTGCAGCTGTGAGCCCCCTGTGGAAAGACCTGCTCAAGGCAAGGCAGGACTGGGCAGTGGGTCTCAGTCAAGGAGATAGGGTTGTAGACAGAGAGCAATGGCAGGGGGCATAAGAGCAGTATTATGACTTTCCACCAACTACTTTCTTGTTTTTATTTTTTAAAGTTTTATTTTTATATTATGTCTGAGAATGCATACATGATTTTGACTGAGATTAAATCAAAGCAACAGGGTAATTTTAGTATTTACATTCTTTGGTCTAAAATTTATATATCTTAGTTTTCACAAGATTGTAACATACAGTGCAGAAGTTAGAACAGGATTTAGGGAGTGCCCACTTTCTAATATCTGATGAGAAGAATCCACCGGGCCCAAATGAATTCATTTCCCAAGGCCATAATAGAAGCCTCTATGTTTATCATGTACTTATTCAGCTCCAGATGTGGTGATGGATGCTGCATTTCTCTTCTAGGGAGCATGTCAGTCAGTCACTAGGTTAATGGATAGACTGATATAAAGGAAAACCATCAGAGCACACAGGTAACTGGGTAGAGTGGTTGTGATAAAAACCAAAGCTACTATCACTACTCTGTGTGGTGACAGAGATGGGACTAGGACTTTGAGCCAGCATTTCTCCCACAGATCAATGTGCTCTGAAGTAGACTCCCAATACAAGCTGGGCCATTGGCTATAACATATGATGCACAATGCACTGCTTTTATGGACTTCCCCTTATTGAGATGCTGTTTATCTCTTTGTCTTTTAGACAGGCTCCTCCTGTATAACCCAGGCTGTCCTGAAACTCACTATGTAGCCCAGACTGGCTTCTAACTTGACATTATGCCGCAGCCTTGCCAGAGATGGGACTTCAGATGTACGCCACTACACCTGGGCTTGGTAGGATGTTGATGCTGTGGTTCTACTGAGGAATAGTGTTGAGTGGAATGACATCTGTCTGGCACTCAGCAGGAAGGGGTCTCATTTCATCACGTGGTGCTCTGGGATGAGAAATTCTGCAGGCGACATCAGCTCAGGATGTTTACCTCCTAGACAATTGACCTTGTCGGGACATGGTCTCATGAGTGCCAAAGAGGTGTGATGGGCCAAGCAGATGCCCCTTCTTGCTTTGATTACTGGAGCTCTGAGATCCTAGTGTGAGTCTACTCTATGGTGGTGCACAGTACACTCTGAGCCCTGCCATGGTTCCAGCTTTGAAATCCTGCATTATCTTGTTCTCAGCTATTTTAATTTACTTTCCCCTGATGTAATTTAAACAACCAAACAAGAAGTGTGGAATTATTTTCAAAACAGTATGAGAGATAAATAAATAAATAAATAAATAAATAAATAAATAAATAAATAAATAAATCTTTTAATTCCATATTCCAAAATCTTTTTCACAAAATCCAGTAAGAGACCCAACCTGCCTGTAATTCCTAACTTATCATGGCATGAGGGAAAAAGAGGTATAGACCTGAGAAACTCCTCATGTTAACTATCTCCTTGGGAACTCTTCAGGACCCAGGTGGGGACATCCAGAAGATGGAATGGTTCCCCCCTGTCTTGTCCAATTGAACTAGGATGTGGTATCCATCCTACCTAATTAGTGAGTGCTGGAAAGCAGGGCCTTTTTTTTTCTTGATTTACAAACCCTCATCATCATCATTTATAGTGCACTGATATGTGCAGACAGGTAGGAGAGACACTTAGTAGAAGATGAGTATTTCCCTAGGTGACATTGGTGAGGGCAAGTGTCACCTTCACATAAGCCCCTCTTTAGAGGCCTGTTGTGTTAAGGCAAGAGCAGTGGAGGGAACATGCTGTACTTATTGACAGTGTATTGAGCTATTATCCAACGGTAGAGAAATTCAAGGGCAGGACACAGGGAGCCCAGAGCTTTATCGTCAATGCTTGCAGAAGGACAGAACCTTCCCATGGTTTTGACTCAAAGACGTGCCTTTGTTCACACACCTACTGATCCATTCCTTCGACAGTACTTACTAACAAAGTTCCTTTTTTTTAAAAAAAAGATTTATTTATTATGTATACAGTGTGCATCAGATCACATTGTAGATGGTTGTGAGCCACCATGTGGTTGCTGGGAATTGAACTCATGACCTCTGGAAGTGTAGTCAGTGCTCTTAACCGCTGAGCCATCTTCCCAGCCCACTTACAAAGTTCTTTCCTTAACTGGTGATGCGGAGAAAGAAGGGAGCCATGGGTCTTACCTCATATAATTTGCTTTGTATAGGTTCGGAATGTATGTCTCTCTGGATGGAAAAACCCCCAGAAGATTACAACACAAATGTGTCATCTTGGTTTTTATGATGGAAGTGCCTACATGGTTCAATTCTAGAGAATTCCTTATACCCCACATCCAAATGTTGCTCACACTTCACTTCGTCCACAGGGGAGATTTCTTTCAGTTGAAGAGAACCATTCACTTGATCTTGATGGCCCATTTACCCAATATTTTGTCTTTTTCCCTCCTTTCACTGCAGGATATTTCAGGTGAGCAATTTGCACTAGTTGCGTCCATTTTTATCTTTACCCGCAACTTCCAGAACCTTCCATAAGCTGGCTTTGTTTTTCTTTACAGGTATCTCTCACCTCTCCCCATCTCTCATTACTGAACATCAGTTGCCTTTGCTTATTCTATTGTTTTGACATTTCAGGTAATAGGCATTCCTCTTGCCTCTCCCTCACTGAGTGGCTTCCAGCCGACTTCCTTTTCTCCTCTGAGTCTCCTTCTCCTCCTGCCTTAAGGGCATGCCACCTTTTATAATTCTAGTGCTGCTTATGACTTCTTACCTCCAGATTCACACCTGCACATTTCTGGCAGCTCATTACCAGCTGGACCACTGCCATCTGGCTTAGTGCTCCCAGGCATCCACCACTGCCCCAATTTCCCACCACCCAGACTGCTCTGCCTTCTCCGTCATCTCTGTATCTATTTCCCATCTACACCCTGCTGGCTCTGCCTCTATAATCCCTTCATTCTTTCAAGCTTCCCACTTTGCCACTATCCGCTCCACACCAGCTGAGAGATACTGTCGTTATCTCAATGTGCCGTGCCCGGTCCCAGTTGGGGAAGTACTAGAAAAATGATGGTGGACAGAGCCTCTTAGGACTTCAAAATCCAGGCAGGGAAGCTTGGTCTTAGCCTAGTAAAACTAGTTTTCAGTAACAAGAAAAGACAAGAGAAATTAAAGGAGATGCCAATACAAGAACCCCAAATGATGCCTGGCTCATGGAAAGTTTTTTAAATGGCAATGGCTATTATTATCATTTCTAACCTTCTGTATTCATAGGTCTTTGTAGCCTGCTTTTTGAAGGATCCCTGGAGGTGTGGGTCCTGGCTCCTTATACCTACTCGTTCTCTCCTTACCCCTAGCTATTTTTAAGGATCTGTGTAGTTTATAGTAGCTAGGAGGGTATACTTAGGCCTTGGCTGATGTGGCTGGGTGTTCTTTGATGGCCACTTCCAGCTGTGAGAACAAAGGCCATTCTCTCTAATTCTCTGTGGCTTGCTTAAGCTCACCAGCATGTAGGCCCAAGAACAGTAGATTTCTACCAGGATTGAGTGAATGGATTATGTAATCTAACTTGATGCCTACTGTGAGGTCATTTATAATAAATAAGTTGTTATCAGTGCTCATATGAATAACTATACTTACTTTTGTGATTTTTTTTTTTAGCTTGCTGAGAAATTTCTTCTAGTGATTACTACTAGAGATGCATTATTTCTCTTGTGGGACTGTAGCTTTTCAGTCACATCAACTCTGTCAGGCTTCTAGGAAGTTCAAATTCAAAGCTTAGTCCTAACAGTTGTGTAGACATCAATACTTTTAAAGTGTTATCTGAGGTTTTTTCCCCCCATCCTATCTCCTACTTCCCTCTTTATTTCTGTTTCACTTATAATAAAATCCTTAAATCACATCTATTCTTAGATTTCTCTTAGTCATGGTCTCCTTGAATGAATTTTCTTTCTAGAAAAAAAATCTACATGCAAATTCTGTCTGTCCCCCTTCAAATATGTATGTGATTTTTAAGGCACTCCTGGCCTTCCCCATTTAGTCTGTGATTAGATAACAGAGAAGAGGTGGGAGGGGTCGGGCCGAAGCTAGGGTGCTTAAGAAGAAATATCTTAGCTTCTCAGAAAGCCTGTGAGTTCATCCTCAGGTGCCTCCCTCCACTGCGAAGATGACGGTGTCTCTGTTCCCTCGTGCTCCTGGAGATGTATCTGCATGGCTGAGAGCTCTCCCTACAGAACACCATGTGACCTGGAGAAAAGCACACATCTATAAACATCCTAGTCCCTGGAGGACTATACAGCCATTTCTGGCTTTGCTCTCTGAATGCTTCCAGGTCTCTAGTAGCTGACAGGCACTGACTGGTTCAGTGTGGGCTGAGTGTCTTTTCACAGCCACTCCTAGATATGAGAAGCAGTGGGATCTGTCCAGCTGGATCCCTCCCAGTCCAGGAAGTGGTGCTCAGGAACCAGCTTTATAGTGTGAACTGCCACCACCCTGGGCATTTCCAACAGGCCAATCCTATTGCGTCCCCCCAGAAATCATGACTTGAACTCTGGGCACAAACTACTTTCTATTGGCCTCTGAACTGGGCAGATATACTCCTGATGGCTCTTTATAAAAAGGGAGGAAACCAAAGAATAAACCTGGTGCATGGCAGGGTGGGTGGATAGTGGTTGGAAGTGATTACCCTGGAAGAAAGAGAAAGAAAGTAACCTCCAGTCCTGCCTAGCTCTCTAGTGCCTGGTTCCATCCTTCTTGCAATCTTATTTACTCTCCTGGAATAGCTCTGCAACTTTGTAATAAATGCTTGGTTCAGGTCTCAATCAGGTGGAATGAGTTTTGCACTAAATGCAAAGTCACTCTCTTCCCCTCCCCTCTTCACAATTCTTGAGTTCTTATGACCTTCATCACTCTCCTTGCCATATCCACATTCTCCTGGCTGCAGATGGCATCTCTGCAGCTATTAAAGCCCAGAGCTCTGCTTCCTTTTCAAATGTGGAAGCCAGGGTTGCCTTCCAATCACATGCTCTGTGAGAACAGAAAACATCTCCTCCCCAAAACCTCCATCGGCAGCCAATCACCCAAGCCTGACATTTGTCATCATCTCTGGCTTCCAGGACTTTCAAGGTCTCTAGATTTTTGTAATCTTCTCTCCTATGGTGGCCTCAGGGACTTCCTCTCTCTTCTCAGTCCCAATTGGTCTTATATTTGATTACTGGATGGCCATCCGTCCCTGTAGCCTCTGCCTCCTGAAAGTGTTTCCACGCAAGACTTCTAAGCAAGCTGTTACTGTGTGCATACACCCAGTGAAGACTCCATTACTATGGGCCCAGCTGGGAACAGTTTTTCCCAGCTTCTCAGGCGAGTTTATGCTCTCGTGACACTTAGACTAGGCGTGGTGAAGGAATCATCACAGACACCTGTAGTCAACCCCTTCCATGCCATCTCACTTCTGAGTCACTATTCCTCACACTCACTGGGGTGAATATCCCTACCTCAGGCTTTGTTCTTGCTACTCATGTAGCACATAGTTGTGGTTGTGGCAAGCACTGGGCACGAAACAATGAACATGAGTTTGCTGTGGAGCGTGCTTTTGTTCCATGCTGCTCTGGGATGGTAACTGTCATCAGCTTCCTCTCCTTATGCCCCGTTCCACCCATCCTTCAAGGTCTCATGTAAGCCCCACTTCTCCACTGACCTCTGCCTGGACCTCTTTGCTTCAGCCTTTGGCCTGCTTGTTCATCTGTACTCTGCAATGACCTAACGCTTTGCCTGTGGGTTTGCATCTGTGCCCTGTGTCTCCTTTTCATGGCTCTCAGTTCCCTAAGAAGCTACTTCCAACTCTGCTTTATCTGCCCCGTGGGCCTTTGTGCTGACCAATAACTCAATGAATGTATTGGATTTAGTGCCGCAACTTCCTAATGACTGCAGGAACATATGAACATGCATTGTCCCTTGGGGGATAAGACAAAATAATTATTTTAGCTGGTTCAGTTTTGCTATGTATAAAATTAACTAGGTCACCAATGCTAGAACCTTAAGAACATTATACTTCACAAAATGAACAAATCACAAAAGAGCACAGCAGGTCTGATCCCATTTATGGGAGATACTTGAGTAGCCAATTTCATAGAAAGTAGGATGGTGGTTTCTGGAGCCCAGGGAAGGCAGGAAAACAGGGAAATGATGTTTATTAGGTAAATGCTCTTCACCTTACTATGGGGCATACACCAATATACTTGTAGATTTTTTTTTAATCTAAGCCCAGAAAATACCTTCTGTCATTGGCTCTGAAATACTGGCTTCCGTTATTGTCAAGGAATTTTGTATCTAAGGTACAATACTAAATCCAATAAAATTAGGATATTGTAAGTTGAAAATGTGTTTGGTTCACCAACGGACAAAGCATGGCAGCCTTGGCCAGCCTGCTGAGCATGCCTGGAGCTCTAGCCCAAAGTTGGCCAGATCACTACACAAAGCCTGAACATCTCTGGTCATCTATTGAATGCTGTACTGAAAATGAAACCCAAATGGCTGTATGGGTTTGCTTTTGGGCCACTGAGTTTGGAGAAGTCAAACCATTGGTGGTTGGGCCCATCCCAGTACACTTCTAGTTAGGGTCAAGGGAAGAGTTCTGAAGATGGTGCTTATAGTGAAAAGACATGAGAACATCTTAAGGTCACCAGAGTTACAAAGAAAATGATGAATACTATGCCTCATCTATCTCACCACACATTAACATCTTATCCAGGTCCCAACATGTGTGCTGCAGGGGTGGGGATGGGGCAGGTCTCCCGCCTGTCTGGACTCTGCTCCCACCTTCCTTCATTGCCAGAAGCTGGACAGCCCCAGATAAATCCCTGTGGAAGTGAAGTGAATGGCATTATTTCCTTGGAATTGAGAAGGGAAATTAGAAGAGGGATGTGTGGGAACACTTTAAAAACTTCTCACGTTTCACCTTGCCACAGTCTCCTCAAGATTCGAGTGGGGAAAAGTGTCAAACCTCAAAGCCAACAAGAGGAGGCGTTTTCTGGGCTCAGATGAAGAAATCTGCAAAATTAGGAAATCATGTTTGTGCCATTTGTGGAGGCCCCGGACAGGCTTCGTCCACCTCCGCCTGATTTACCTGCAGCTCTTCATGATTATTTACTTGGCTATTCAGTTCAAGACAATCACAGGAATGTACGGCCCATAAATTAGAATAGCTATGAAACACAGGCTGCCTTTATGTAGAAACATAACTTCTTGAGGTTTTTTTTTTTTTACAAAGGGAAAATACATTTAATACACAGGTTCTGAGTGATCACTCTGTCCCTACGCCTCTTTTTTTAATATCAGAGCTCAGAGCTGATGTTTAGTCCTAGGACTTTGCCCTTGTGGCCCATTACAGACTCAGGAGACAATAATCGCCCCTGCGTTCCACATGAGTCCCTCTAGAAAGCACTAGGGCCCTCTGCTCCATCTACTAAGGCTTGTCTGTCTCCTTGTTTGAGGGACTCTTCACAGGAGGAAAACATGAAGGCAATTCACAGAATATAGTAGGGTCCTGAAGGGGGTTAGGCCCCACCATACCTGGCACTGACCATGGGCTATATCACCCTTCTTAGTGAGTTACAGTGAGGACTAAACAGTGATGAGCTGCACAGAATCTGATATTTCAGTAAACAATTGTAAAGATGTCAAAATAGGAGATCTTGAGTAGCCTCACTCTGGGAAGGATGGAGAAACCTAAAACGGGGCACAGACAATAACTTGGGTGTGGAGGAGGGTGGGGATGGGAGACTGGTATCTGCTAAGGTAGGAAGACATGCAGAAGGTGGGCCCTGTGGCCACATCAGGACGCAAACAACGGAAGTCAAAAGCAGGCTGTCTGAAGATGAGTTTAAGGTAGCCCAAAAGTCTACCTGGGATCCAGGCAGACAGTGACTTAGAAAAAGCACCAGTTGTAAAGCTAAGAAGTACAATTTGGAAGCTGGGGGAAGTACATAGGCCTCGTTGCTTCAAGTCCTATGGCAAGCACTCATCAGAGGATGGGCTACCTGGGCTTCACTGGCTCTGCCCCAATGTGTGCTTGGGCAAGTTACTTAACCTCTCTGTGCTTTAGTTCCTTGTTTGGGGTCAATAATAACCCCAACTTCATTAATAAGATTGTTGGGTGAGTGCAAAATATTTAGATTAGTTTCTGATACTGAATAAACACAGAAAAGGGTCAGTCCTTCCTTTCCTCTGTCTCTGGCCTAGGCACCTCCCTAGGAACCAGCAAACGGCTGTGAAATGGCTCACATAGTCCATGCCCAGGCCACAGGTGTCCCTTCAATGACTACCAAACAAAGCCTTGGGCTGTGATACAGGCAGCCAGCCTTTTTTCTGGGTTCATTTTTTTTTTCTTGTTATGCCTGCTATCTAGACTGCAGGTAGCTGGGAGTTGTCAGGACATTCTATGAAAAGCATACAGATTTGAGGGCACACAGTCAATGCTGAATAATAACAAGAGAAATGTATAATGTATAAACAGATTGTGTGTGGGGTCTTAGCATTCTTCCTTCTCATTAATATATATGGACGTGCACATCGTGAATAGAATGTCCTCCAGTCAACAAGGGCCCCCACCTCCTCACACACACACCCTCCTCCCCAGCTCTGCAGTCTGAGACATAAGCTCGGGAGCTAAGCAAACCTCTTCTCTGAGACTTCCTGTGACATGGGCGCTATACTTTACCAGTCCTAACTCTGTAGCAGGCCTAGTGCTAGCTTCTTTCTATTACTGTACTTTACCCTTCAAGTGGGCTCCTTTGACCTCTCCAAGCCAGAAAGATATTCACAGAGTGCCCAACCTTGCCCTGAACAGCTGGGAGTCTCACTTTGCCACAGGTCTAACTCACCAGTGACAGAGCCTTCAAGACATCTCTCGGTCTCTGATATATTTTCCCCTCTACAATACTTGGAACTACCATAAGCAAAACAATTATTGCAGAATATCTTGTTTACCACACAAGCATTTTCAGCATGCTGTACAGTTATCTGGACATATTTGTTTAGTCTCTGGGACCCCAAATTCTATTAACTTGGTATGATCCAGGGTCAGTGTAACATAGATGCTCAATAATTTTATTGTGTGGAATGTATGATTAGCACTGGATTTGCATACCCTTATAGGATCTTCCTAGGGAGCGAGCACTCAAGGTACATGCTTGGTCCTTATTGGCTAGTGTGTACCTGGGATTATAAAGGAGCAGTCTGATTTGGTAGCACATGTCATGCCTTAACTAAAAATAAATAAATAAATAAAATAAGTACATAGCCTTTCCTTTAAGAAGGATGAACGAATGAGAATGAGGCCTTTGTGGCCATTCCCTAGAACTTCCAAGTTCTCTCCATGTCTGACAGCCTCACTCGCACATGTTGGCAACACTTCTGCAGGTCATCCCTCCATGCAGTCCGCTCCAAATCATGCTGGCACATTTTACAAACCGACAGCTGTGTAGGTGCCCTTCAGTGACGCTTGCATTTAAAAAAAATCATTCTGGTGGGTCAGCAGTTTGTCTACTTCAGCTAAACTGCCAAGAGCCAAGGGCTTCCTCGACTAGTTGTCCTGCGCAGGTAGGTGCTGAAAGGTAGAAGGCCCGATCCATATACCTACAAGGAGGCTCCAAACACTGACCCTCTAGCCTTCCTCCCCCACCCCACCCCAGC